>NW_027263534.1:4038-224839 GCF_042370955.1 Sodiomyces alcalophilus JCM 7366 | reverse complement strand
CGACGCCGGGTCGGTCCTCGTAGCGGACGCTTTCCATCCAGGTGCTCGCGCTGTCTTCGCGGCGCGGGTGGCGCGAGATCTGCCACCACGTGTCGTTGGCGAATGTGATATCGCCCCTGCTGTTCGCGATGAACATGCCGACCGGGGCGAATGCCGCCATGCGCGTGAACTTGTACTCGCTCTCGACGGCTTCCTGCGTCCGCAGCACGAGCTCGGACCGCAGTTCTTCTCGGTCCAGCGCCGCCATCTTGGCGGCACGCTGGTTTCGTTTGATCTCTTCCTCGAAGAGGACGACCGACGCCAGCGACGTGGCCAACTGCCGCGACAGCAGTTCGGTGAATAGCTTGTAGTCGTCGTCGTAGGGTCGGCGGGGGTTCGTGCCCATGATGATGAAGCCGACGACGGATTCCTTGGCGGTCGTGGGATAGACGGGAAGCACGACGGCCGTCCTGGGCGGGTCGCCGAAGCCTCGCCAGTCCATGCCTTGCAGCAGGTCATGGGGCAGCGTGCCCGTGTCTTCGGACAGGACCAGCGGGGTCGACGGGGCGGCCATGGCCTGTCGTAGGTAGGGGGCAAAGCCTTCCTGGGAAGAGCGGAGGTCTAGGCTCTGGATGGCGGCGTGGTGATCGGGGTGCACGCCGATGGCGCCCTCGAGCTGGACCCGAGGCGGGTGGGCGGTGCTGCCGGACAGCATGGAAGACGAGTCGCTGTCGTAGTCCTCCCGCACCGAGTAGATCAGGGCGAAGGGGACGTCGAGATCGTTGAACGCCAGACCGTCCCTGACGCGGGACCAAAAGTCCCGGGCGTCCCGGGCCATGGCCGTCTTGTCTCCGACCTCGCGGAGGGTGAACATGCGGCGCTCGTTCACCTTCCGTCGGGTGTTTTCAAAGGCCGGGTTGTAGACGCCGACCACCTGGCCGTTGCTCCCGACGAGGGGTACGATGGACCAGGAAAAGAAGGTCTCCTCGAGAAAGCCGTGGCGGTTGATGAAGAGCTGGTGGTCGTTCTTCATGGTGGACTGGCCGGATTCCCAGGCGCTCTGCATGGTCGGGGCAATGTCTTCCCAGATCTCGGCCCAGCCGTCTTGGTAGCGGCGGCCCATCAGGGCCGGGTGCTTCTGGCCGGCCAGGTCGATGTAGGCCTGGTTGTAGATGGCCACGTTCTCGGCGCCCCAGTACATGGCGGCCGGGTGCGGGCTGCCCATGATCAGGTTGGCCATGGCGCGCAGGTCGGAACCCCAACAGTCGATGGGGCCGAGCGAGGTGGAGCCCCAGTCGACGCTTCGTGCGAAGCGAATGTGCTCGTGGAGATCCGGGGTCACGGCTATGCGGGTCCAGTCGAAGGATGATCTGACCAAGGCGGCTTGGATGACTTGGTTGGTGAACTCGTCCGAGTGATGCCTGGCCGGGCCGTCCGTCATGATGGCATCCTCCAGCGGACTGCCTACCGTGGAGCCGTGGGCGGCTGTCTCGACGGGTGGATCCATCTCGTCGGGTTCGCTGATGGTGATGGGGTCGGACTGATCGGGGGGTAAAGGAGTTGTGCTACGGCTCTGTTGCTCCAGCGCGTCGGCGTCGGCGTCGTTGGCGTTGGCGTTGGCTTCGGCCTCTGGGATAACGGGATCAACCGACGCGATGGGCAAAGAAAACGACTCCTCGGTGGTGCTGCTACAATAGACGACGCGATATCGATTGCGAAGCACGGAGCAAGACCATCGCCTTCCGCCGTATTCATGGGACGACAACGTGGCCTTGACGGAGTGGTCGGCAGGGCTCGAGAACCAGGCCCTGAACGCAACAAAATCGACGTCGTTGGCGGCTTGATCCCCGCCGGAAGACAGCATGACACAGAGCTTGTCGTCACGGGCTCGGAGGGCGTGGTTCATGTACATGGCGGAGCGACTGTTGGCAGTGCTGGCGGGGCTGGCCAGGTCGACGACGAAGGTGGGACGCTCATCCTGGTCGAAGAACTCGTGAACCGGGACGGCCTGCAAAGTATGTGGGTCGGATGCCGGATTCAAGACATGGGGGTTGCGGAGCGAGGCTAAGCCAGACTCGAGAGACGACCAGCTGCCACTCACTGTCGAGCCGCTGCCGGATGGGGCAGGGCTCGCGGAAGCCACATTGCCGCGGGGGAGTTTCACAACGCGAATGCCGTCGGTATCCTCTTGCAGGCGAGCCAGGAGAACGGCGGCATCGTCCGACGTTGCCGAGGCCGTTGGACGACCCGACATGGGATCTGCGGTACTAGAGGGGGCGGAGGGGCGGGTCGTCGAGTGTTCGGCTTGGGAAGGCGCAGTGGCGTCCACGGGTGGTCGTTTCGACAGGCCACTGCGGTCAATATGCCCGGACGAGGCCAGGCTGGTCACAGCGGTTCGTGGTTTCTTTGGAGGCGACAATGGTACACAGGTCGGCGTCGTGTCCTGGCTGGGCCGCCGCTTCCCCGGACGGGGCGAGATATAGGTTGGTATTGAGGATGTTCTACCGCGAGGGTAGTCGGTGGACGAGGTGGAAGGCGGGGCGGGCGAGGAGAGAGGAGAGGAGGCGGAAGAGGAGGCGGAAGAGGAGGCGGAAGAGGTCAGGGCGGTGGCTGCGGCTGACGGGGTCGATATGGCGGTTGGACGCGAGGTGCGATGGGTGGTATTCTTGGTTCCAGACGTCGAAGGAATCAAAGTCGAAGAATGGTGCTCAGGTGGCGAGGATCGTGACGGACCATAACGACTCAAGGCGGCTGGCCGTTCCTTTCCTTTGGACGAGTGTGACTGGCGGAGCAAGGATGTCACACGAGGATGGTAGGAAGAGGGGGAGGTTGCAAAGGCAGTAGGGTGAAGCGGCTCGTGGCCCTGACGGCCGGGGAGTCCGGAGGCGGTGGAAGCCTTGGGTGGTGATGGGAAGAAGGCCTCCTCGGAAACGGGAATCTCACGGGGGACAGTCGACCATGTGGTAGTTGTGGCTGTAGTGGCAGTCGTCGTCGTCGTCGTCGTCGTCGTCTTCCTTGTCTCTCTTGCCGTCTTGGTAGTAGTAGCAGGAGAAGTAGTAGTAGAGAGGGTGGTAATGGCAGTAGTGCTAGCTGAAGTGATGGGCGAGACGGTTGCGAGAGCGACAACAGGGTCAAGTGACAGAGAATGGCAGTGATGGCTGCCCACCGGCATGTATGCGTACAAGGGAAGGTTACGAGCGATCCTGATAAGCCGGCAGACGACTTAACTCGGCTAGGCTCTGGGGTCGGTTAGCATAAGGGTCTTGAAATCGAAAATTATAAGGGCAACACGCAGACATGGTTCCCTCCAACTCGACATGGACTCGTGTTTCCACGTCCACTTTTTCTTCGCCTTTTCTTTTTCAGTCTTTTTTCCTTTCATATATGTTCTGTACCCTTCTTCTCACACACTGCCTCTCCTTTTTTTTTTCTCCTCGTTATGCCTTACTTTTTGAAACATGCACATACGTACGTACCGATGTAAACGTAATTCGCTACCGAGTAGCGACTATAGCAAGGGTGGAGTGAAGGATGCGGAGTGTGTACACTGAGTAGGATAAGTGCAGGTGTCTAGACCGACCCCCTGATGCGAAGAAAGACGGATATAGGGACACGGCCTCGAGACAGGTACGAATACGAAGTATGCCACGATCGAGATGATGGTGGCTGGATAACAACATGTACTGAGTATGATAAGAGAAGGTCTTGTGGTCGGTTGTTGAAAGTGTGGCAGAAGGGAGATATTGAATGAGAAGGACTTTTTTTTTTTTAATTTTTCGTCTCCTTTCGGTTGGCTCTCGTTCTTTTTTTTTTTTTTTGGTTCTCGCCCGGGTTCCTGAAGCTCCGCCAAATGTTAGCTTATAGTGTACAACGTAGCTACAGTCTCGGTAGTGGACCCGGGTCGGGTCTAGATCCAACCTCTGTCGCGCATATGAAGGCGGATGAGGTGGGGGGAAAAGGTCCCGAGGTGCGGTGGAGGCTCGATTGACATAAGAAGTGGGCTCGATATGTGGCAGGTTGAAGGGGGGATTTTGGAAAGGGAACGAGACGAGAGAGACGGGCCCAGAGAGCACACACACAGAGAGAGAGAGAGAGAGAGAGAGACAGAGAGAGAGAGAGAGAGCGAGAGAGAGGTGGGGGCACGAGTTTCCTAGGAGGCAGGACTCTAGGGGAAGTCGTAATCGTGATCGAGAATTTTAGTGTTGGATCGAACTTTTTTCCGTGGTGTTGTGTCGTAGGGTGGGGGGGAGAAATGAACTAGCGGACGAGGGGTAAAAGGTACGGAGTATCCTACAATGAAGGTGTAGCTAAGGTAAGTAAAAGTGACAAGGTGGATATTAACCAAGCAAGCTTAGTGGCACCGTGTTTCAATCTGGTGCCTGGGTAGGAAGCATGAGGAAATGAGAAAAGTGAGCAAGTGCGATGGGAGATGGGTGTGGTTTTGGAAGGCTCTACGAAGGTGATATGTTGTGAAAACAGAGTCGAGGGGAAAGAACGGGCGCGCGGGGGAGAAGGAGCAGCAGAACAGATACTTTGCGATTACGAATTAGGTACATCGGCCATCGTGCCTACCGGCCGAGCTGCTGAGAGTCCAGGTCCAGCCCAGCACGCTCAACGAATACTTTCCTGTCCGGCGGTCTAGACCACGGCCTTGAGATGGAGTGCCGAGTAATTGTTACCCACAATTACTCGGCGCAGTAGGTACTCCGTGCCTTGAGGGTTTGCTTTAGCTGAGAGCAGATACATGTATATGTATGCTGTACGATCGATCCGAGGTAGATACTTAGTACGATCCCTGAATCCTGAGAGCGATCGATCAGCTCTTGTATGGGGGGAAAGCAAAGCATTGATTGTGGATAGTCGCATTAGAGCATCTTGCATCGGCGATCCTTTGTAAGGGACTCCATTCTCGACACACGGTGAAAGAAAAGGGAAGGAAGGTACTGACAATGGATGCACAACCTGTACTTCGTACATGTATACCATGTACGTTGTACTTCGTGGTGGTGACCACTCAACATATTAGGTAGTACTGCATCGGATCAAGAGTCCGGTGAGCACAGTGTGGAAAGGCCCAGTCGCCGCCCGAGCGATCTTCTCCTCTCGACCTTGTCCACAGCTCCACATTCCAGCTCACCGACGGTCAGCCTATGGACAGCAAGATCATGATCGCCTTCGGGCGCCGAATAGTGCACTGCCGTCTCGTCGGTGTCTCGTCAATTGGACTGGGTACCTGCGACCGAGTGCCCGGTCATGTGACGGGCCTTAGGCGCCCGCGCCAGTCTTTGTCACAATAGAGCACTCGTCACAGTAACTCTTCCTATCGACAAGTTTCGATGCCCAACAAATGCAGAAAGAAACTGAACGAGTGTGTCGCGAAGCTCCATACGGACCTGAGAGTTATGCCCTTGACAGCGCATGCGGTGTTCCCAAATCCAGCATCGTCAAGAGTACCTCCGTTCCGAAGCCAGCTCATGACTATAATTGACCGAGCCCACCGAAGTCAAACACGTTCGGTGAGATGGCCAATGCCCACTTCACCGCTGAAGAGTGAGAACTGATCCCAGATCCGGACTTGGATCGACCATCGTTGAGTGCCCTCGTCCAATGAAACTCGACTCCACTTTTCTCGGCAGGTGGCTGGGCGCCAGGTGAGTCGCTATTCCTTATTGGCTAACCTGCATCGTCCACGGCCAATCACAGACTGGTCCTTTTCCCAGGCGCTTACGGCACCATTCTGCATTCTCATTGGCTCACCCGTCCCCCTCTGGCCCCCACCACAGAGGTGACAGCTCCCTCTCGGCACGCACATCACCAACACCACAGGCGCATCACAGGCCGCAGTCACGGCACCTGCAGCTCCCCTTCACCAACCCGACCAACCCCAATCGACTCCGGCCCTCAACCCCCAAGGTTTCCTGCGCAAATGCTGGCTCCCATCCCGCTGTGAAGACGGGAAAGAGGCTAGGGCTGGACGATCATTGGGCCGGGGATATTGTGAGCATTGGGGCCCCCGCCAGTTTAGGGCGACTGAGGGCCAAGTGAGGGACAGACGAAGAATGAATGATGGCCCGCCTTAAACCTGCTGGCCGCCCTTCCAGGCCATTCCTACTTTCACCTCTCTCTTGCATTCTCTTTTTCTGAGGGTGAAGATGCCGATACTTCCTTGACGGACGGAGAAATTAATCGACCAGCACGAACAAAGTCGACCTCTTCTCAAATGACCATTTCTTGAGACTCCCACGGACCCAAGTGCTGAGGTCAAGGCGAAGCCCGTTTCCCCGGTCATACAAAGAACCGACTCGATAGGCAGCGGCGGGCCAAAAAAGGAGGATAAATTTCACGACTGCAGTGAAAGACGACAAGGACCCGACCCCCCGACTGGATATAGGAAAGCCGCCGGCGGCTGGGTTACACAGCAAAGCAGACAAAGCCAAAAGGCTCCTCTGACAGACGAGGGAGGAATCGCTTTCTCGTCTTTTTTTTTTCCCGCTTTCTTCTCGCTCTCGACACGCATCCTCATATAAACTCTCGACACCGTCAAACGACACGTCCTTCCCACAACCCAAGATGAACTACGTTCTCGTCAAAAGGCCGTGGCCCACGCGCAAGCGTTGGACCTGGCTTCTCACCCTGGCCGAGCTCCTCTGCCTCATTCCCCTCCTCGTCCTCCACGGCATCGCCCAGCCCGACACCTGGCGCACCACAATGTGGCAGGTCGGCTACGACCACGGCTGGAACTCGGACCCTCGCATGGTTCTGTATGCCTACGCCAATTACCGTCCCCTTCCCACGATTCCCATGGTCTGGTCTCAATTGTAAGGATTTTCTTTTCCTTTTTTCCTTTTTTTTTTTCTGTTTTTACTAACTTTTTACCAACACCAGCATCACCGACTTCAACGTCGCCATCACCATCGTCTCCCTCTTCACCCTCCTCGTCAAAATGGTCGCCTTCATCATGCACGTCCTCTACCCCCTCTTCGCCACCCTCATCCACGTCGGCCTCGTCGCCATCTGGACCGTCTCCGTCTACGGCCAAATGGGCCCCGACCACGCCGACCCGCTCTACCCGTCGCCCGTGGCCTGGTACCTCCGCCGCTCCTGCGACGCCGCCGGCGGCCGCTACAACGCCGTCCGCTCGTGCCACCTCGCCCGCGCCAGCTTCGCCGTCTCCGTCCTCATGCTCGCCATCCTCCTCGTCAACCTCGCCCACTCCATCCGCGGCATGTGGCCCACCGAAAACGACCGCCTGCCCCGCGACCAGCAGCGCTTCCGCCGCCGCAAGGGCGCCGACGACAGCGAGGACGACGACGACGATGACAATTCGGATGGCGGCACTTACGATTCCAAGCCTCGCCAGAGGTGGGAGATGAACAACCTCTCCTCTGGCGGTGCTGGTCCTGGCGGTGCCAGGATCCCTGCGTCCCCCGCCTTCCCGCCGCCGCCCTTCACCCCGCGGACGGCGGCGTTCCATCAGTTGGATCGCAAGCTGCCGCTGCGGCAGCATTACGGGTGAAGATTGGATGAAACGAATCGTGGGCCGGTCCTAGTGGCGTTTTTCTTTTTTATTTTATTTTTTTGCGTTTCCATCTTCTCTCTACTTCCTGGAGGAGTTTCGGTTGGTCAACAAAGGGAATCGACGAAGCATACGATTCCCGAATGCCTAGGTATAGCAACGTGTATGAGCTGATCAGCAAGTGATATGAGGGGCTACGAGGAATGACGAGGCTGAGTTGGCCTGTCGTGGCATTATTAGTCTTATGTGGTGACTGCCCCTTGACAGGGATAGAAATATACGAGTTCACGAACCCACCGACTTTTCGCATCTCAGTTGCTCATCCCAAGCCATCTGTGACGTCTGAGACGGTTGCATGTCACCACCTCTACCGATACAGGAAGACAACAACGCTTATCCGATTATACCATATGTCATGCAGGTACACTTCTACTCCGACCTGTCTCACGTCGTCTCGGCGAAACTCAACAAGACGGCCTGGCTCGCCTCGACATCCACCTCCACCACACCGTCCCTCACAGGGACCGTCTCCCCCGTGGTGACATTCATCAACCGCATAGGCCTCCCCTCGTCAAGATCCAGGTTGTAGCTCCACCCGTCCCACGAGATACCCGAGACGGCGTCGCTCCCATTGGCATACAGGCGCTGGATACGCGCCTCCCCCTGCTTCAGGGGCACCTCGAAAGCGTACCTGAAGACGGGCCGCTCAGGGGCGTCGGGGTCCGGCACAATTCCGGTACCGTTGATGGTCGAGTTGTAGGCTTGCAGGTTGATGATCATGAGGCGGGCGAAGGCGTCGTCTAGGTAGGCGGCGTAAGCGGCAGCGCGGGGGTTGGGGAGGGGGATGTGGGCTACAGAGACCCTGGGGCGGGGGGAGGAAGACGATTCAGACGTCGAGGATGGCGGGATGGGGGATAGCATGGCTGCGACGGCTATGTTCCCGTAGTAGGGGGGTTTGGTGCCTGCGACGGTGGTCTCGGTGGTGATGGGCTGCCAGCTTGCATACTAAGGTTTTTAGTTATATATAACGATGAAAGGAGTGGGGAAATGAGACGCACGCGATAATCGGTACCCATGTGCATGTGAACCCGCCTGATACCGACGGAAGCAGCATATAGGTTAAAGTCGACCCCCCATAACGCTGCGCCAAACGAGTTGGACAGGCCAGGTTTGCCCTGGTGGTAAAGCGAGTTGTGTTCGCCAAGGATGTGAGGGGGCACGTCACGGAGGCGGCGGACCATGTCGCGGTAGGTTCGAACATGAGCGTCGACAGACCGGGTGGTCGTTTGGTGGTTCATGAGGGTATCTTGGAGCGTGACACCGGGGCTCTCTGCGCCGCTAATGTAGTTATGCGTGGAGAAGAGGCCGACGTTTCCGTCCGAGTTGAGGCCAGACGCCCACTGGTCCTCGGCCTGGAGGGGGTTGTACACGCCGCCGTTGGAAGGGGCGACGTAGCGGTAGAGAGTGTCGTCGAGCATGCCCGGGCAAGCTTCCTCGAGGGCTTGGCGGATGCGGCGCGTCCCGTTGAGCCACTGGGCGACGTAGGTGTCGGAGTTCCAGGTCAAGGGACGGACGGGGCCTTGGGTGGAGACGGAGTAGAGGTCAGGCTCGTTGCCGTACTCCCAATGGTCGAGGTTGTCTTTGCCGATGGCCTTGCAGGCCAGGGGCACGGTGTCGATGAGGGTTTCCCATCCTTCCGGGCGGATGGCGCCAAGGGCCAGGTTGAAGCCGTGAGTGAACTTGGTGTCGTTAAAGGTACTATACGATTCAAAGAAGGACGGACCTATTTGGATGGTGGTAGGGTAGTCTCTGGACCGGTTATAGTCGTATAGGCCATGGACGGCTTGGGGGAGGGATTCGTTGTAGAGGGCGTAGTCTTGGGTGTTTCCGCCTACGCGGACATATGGCCTTACCCCCTGGAGATGTCCCAGGTTCTTCAGTAGGTTGTCCGAGAAGGTGTTGGGGTGACTACGGTTTCCTGACGACGGATGAGTGCTATCAGCCTTCTCCTGGTTCCATCTGCTGTGTAAGACCAGAGCACACGTACCGGCAAAGTCGGGCCAAAATACAAACTCGATAGAATAGCTCATAAAGGCATCGAGGACGGCATTGGCGGAATCAGGACCAGGAGTCCGGTACGGACCTTCGGCGGACGGGGTCAAAGAGGAGGCAGCGAGAAGGAGGGTACGGATAATGTCCCGGGTGGGCCGGGCCGGCAAATAAGCCTGCAGCGGCATTACGTCTATCAGTGACCTGCTGGGATAATGGTTGATGTTCTCACGGACAGGTGAGGGGACAGGATCTAGAAGGTCGTCGTGGTATGGGCCTTAGGGACGTGAGTGAGGAGAAGGAGAAGCTTCACGACGGACAGCACATTCCTCGTATCATTGTAACGATGTACCCAAGACCAATACGAACTCTCGACGAAGTACTATGTAGTCTCGAGTCTACACTAACTGTCGTACAAAGTACTTTGTAGTACGGATACGATACCGCCGTACCGGTCACGTTGTGTACGAATCAAGCTCCCGCGTTCGGTGAGTCTTAGCGTGTGGAATTGCGGGGGAAGAGCGCTGGGCGATTACTAATCACCGAGTTTACTGTGCGGTATACTGTCTACTTTGTACTTCCCACACGTCATCACAGGTCGAGTACCGAGGCAACGTCCTACACTTGATTTCCATCTCGACACCCTTGACATCAACATCACCAACCCCTCACCTTTTATACCTGAACCTCGGCCCCCTTATTTCAACCATCTGTACATTACTATCCTCATATCTCCTTCCATTTTTTCAAGAATCAGGTCTACTCGAAAGAGACGGATGATTTATGAATTCCACGTCAATTAATTTCTCCATCTTCCCTTATTAACACCCCCACGCGAGTCCACTGCCAGCCGCCCGCCCCTTGCGACCCCCCGAAGATTCTTACCCTCCGTTAATCCCTCCCCCCTCCTTTTATCTTTCATTCGTGGGGCACGCTGCACCCCGGCCTCACGATGGTCACTTCACCCCTTCGACCCCCAGGCTCCTATTCAAGTCTACTCAAACTCTCAAGTAGGCTCGTCGCCAGACCATACTTCAAACCACATTTCGTTCCCTTCACTCTCAGAGCTGCCTCGACCATGGCCCCAAAGGTGAGCCGACCCACCTCCTCATCCGTTGTTCCGTGGCCTTTCTTCTCCCATCCCTCATATCGACGTCTCGAGGTTCATTACCGTCCGGGTTGACTGACATAATCCCTGCGCAGCTCAAAGATCCTTCGCTCCTCAAGCAGAATGTCTCCTACGTCAATGGCCAGTGGGTCAAGGCCCAGTCAGGGAACACCTTTGAAGTTCACGGTGAGCTCCCCCACAACCAAACACCTGCCCTTCGAGAACCGTGTGTAAACTCACCCATGTGTCTCACTCTCGCCTCCCTCAGACCCGGCCACTGGCGACCTGATCGGCACCTGTCCCGACCTCGACCGACACGATACGGAAAACGCCATCTCCGCTGCCGCAACCGCCTTTGCCGAGTTTCGCACCAAGACCGGCCGGGAGCGCTCCAAGCTGCTGCGAAAATGGTACGACCTCATGGTCCTCAACGCCGAGGACATCGCCACCATCATCACATGGGAGAACGGGAAACCCCTGACCGACGCCCGCGGCGAGGCCACCTACGCCGCCAACTTCTTCGAGTGGTTTAGCGAGGAGGCACCGCGCCTCTACGGCAACACCATCCCCGCCTCCGTCCCGGGCAACCGTATCGTCACCTTGAAGGAGCCCATCGGCGTCTGCGGTATCATCACCCCGTACGTCGCCCATTGTCACCCATCCCGTCCTCTTCATCCATACTCACAACTCACTCTTTCCCCATAGTTGGAACTTCCCCGCCGCCATGATCACCCGCAAAGTCGGCCCCGCCCTCGCCACAGGCTGCACCGTCGTCGTCAAAGCCCCCGCCGAAACTCCCTTCACCGCCCTCGCCCTCGCCGAACTCTCCCAACGCGCCGGCATCCCCCCCGGCGTCTTCAACGTCCTCACCACCTCCCACGAGAACACCCCGCAAGTCGGAAAATCCCTCACCGAGTCCCGGACTGTCCGCAAGGTCTCCTTCACGGGCTCCACCGGCGTCGGCAAGCTCCTCATGGGCCAGTCGGCCTCCACCCTGAAAAAGGTCTCGCTCGAACTCGGCGGCAACGCCCCCTTCATCGTCTTCGAGGACGCCGACCTCGACACCGCCGTCGCCGGCGCCGTCGCCTCCAAGTTCCGCTCCTCGGGCCAGACCTGCGTCTGCGCCAACCGCATCTACGTCCACCGCTCCGTCATGGACGCCTTCGCCGCCAAGCTCGCCGACGCCGTCCGCGGCTTCCGCGTCGGCAACGGTTTCGACCACGACATCACCCACGGGCCCCTCATCCACGCCCGCGCCGTCGACAAGGTCGACGCCCACGTCCGCGACGCCCTCGACAAGGGCGCCACCCTCCTCCACGGCGGGAACCGCCTCGCCGACGCCGGCGCCAACTTCTTCGAGCCCACCGTCCTCAAGGACATGACATCGTCCATGGCCCTCGCGTCCGAGGAGACCTTTGGCCCCGTCGCCGGCCTCTTCCCCTTCGACTCGGAAGCCGAGGTCGTCGCCCTCGCCAATGAATCTGAGGTTGGTCTCGCCGGCTACTTCTTCTCCCGCGACGTGCACCGCATCCAGCGCGTGGCCGAGGCCCTCGAGGTCGGTATGGTCGGCGTTAACACCGGCCTCATCTCCGACCCGGCCGCCCCCTTTGGTGGCGTCAAGGAGAGCGGTTTCGGCCGCGAGGGCTCCATGTACGGCGTGGAGGAGTACCAGGTTATCAAGACCATTACGTACGGCGGCATGTCGCAGCCTCTGCAGACATGAAAGTACAAATACTGTTGGGATTTGAAGCATCACATAGTCCGGCCGCCCCTATTCATACCTATTCAATGTACAGATACCTTTGCGAAGAAGCCGAGCGAGTATGAGAACCAAGGCAACGGCCAGGTGAGGGATACCATGTCGTTACGACCGAACACCTCTGTTGCTGCATTTCAAAGAATGAAAATTAAAGAAAATAAAGTATGGCGATGATTCCCGCTACAGAATAAACGGAAGCCAGCGAGTCGAGTATTCAATAATCATGTTCTTGTGTTATAGGGCCGGGCCATGAAGCGACAATAAGCCGCCTATTCCATGTGCATTCATGAAGCAAACGAACAAAACAATAGGAAAACGGGGATTTATTCACAGAGACTCTGATTTATATGGAGATCCATATTTTTCGTAGCATTTCGATGGTCTTCGAACAGAAACAAACCGGATCCCCAAAAAAGAAAAGAAAAAAAAAAAAAGGCAAAAAAAAGGCAAAAAATAATGGTGTCTTTCCGAATCGGGGAATCGAACCCCGGGCCTGTCGGCGCTCCCGGATGAGAGCGACAAATGTTAACCACTACACCAATTCGGATTGATGGAAGAGTAGATCGACATGGCGTCTCAAGTACCAACCTCAACCACAGCAGGGAAAATTACAAGAGACTCATGCTAAGACGCAAGCTCCATAGTTGACGCCCGAGACGGATCAAGCAACAAGTCGAACGGACGAAGATAAAATGTTTGCCGGACGGGATGATAAATTGCTGCACAATAGAATTCACTCAAACGTTACAATACTCGACAAGGAACATATAGGGCCAACGTGCAGTTTCTATTAGTTATTATTAAGTAGGACGCTTCGACCCGACACCCACCCTAGTGGTGAGCACAGGCAGTCGAGAAGCAGACCGAAACCATTCTCGTCCAAGTTGACAACCTTGCCCAGATTCAAGAAAGGGGGATGACAAGACTCCCGAACCGACTTGCGGGTTAGGACAAACCGTCTTGTCAGAGCCCCCATCTGTAGCTGGCTAGTCAAAACCGATAATGAAAACAAACATGCCCTCCCCGCATCCCATTTTTTGTGACGTATTTTTTGTAAATATGATGGCATGATTCCTTATGTCGTTTTGTTCGTCAAGACCAGACGATCGGGTATACTGGGTATCAAAAGACAAAAAAACAAACTCGAGAGCGCAAAACGCGAAAGAGAGAACGGGTGGGATATGCGTCAGAGACGGGAGCTGGCTAGGAGTACACAGCAAGGCCGCGAACTTCCCAAACTCCACTTCCATCTCCGATCCCATGGCGAGCGCAAACGCGAGAATGAACGTGGATAAGGAAAAGGGTATCAGAGAACCAATCTCGACGGGGTATCTTGGAAAGACATATCCGGATTCCCGACCAGAAACATGCCGTTGGCGCGACGATACAAAAAGTGGTTGTTGTTGCTGTTGCTTGTTGTGGTATGTGGCTCAGTGCCGCGGTGGCGAGGACCACGACGCCATGGGATTGCTGAGCGGCTTTTCAGAAGATGGCAGCTTCCAAAGCCGTGTCATGATTTTCGCCCTCTAGGCAGTAGCAGTGACAGCAGGAGCGGCGGCGGCGGCCGACTCGGGCTTGTTCTCCTCCTCCTCGGCGGGCTTGGCAGCCTCGGCAGCCTCAGCGGGCTTCTCCTCAGCGGGAGCCTCGGCAGCGGGCTCCTCAGCCTTGGCCTCAGCGGCCTCTTCGGGGGCCTCCTCGGTCTGCTCAACCTTCTCGGCAGCCTTCTCGGGGCTAGGGGACTTGCGACCCTAAGTATACAGTTAGTGACACGTCACATGGAGTGGATGGAAGTGTGTGAACATACCCTGATGGTATCCCGCAGCTTGGAGAAGGCGTTGAGCTTCTCGGGCTTCTCGGCCTCGCCATCCGAAGTGACAGGAGACTTGTCCTTCTTGCCAAAGGCGAAGGGCAGGGTGGACTTGCGCTTCTCGGCCTTGGTGGCATCCTTCTTGACCTCGCCGTTGGTGGCAGGGGCAGCCTCCGCAGTCTCGGTGGGGACAGTGGCGGGAGTGCTGGCCTCGACGCTCAGAGGAGTGGTGGTCTCGACGGGAGGGATCACCGGAGCAGTCTCGGCAGCAGGGGCAGGATCGGTATCCTTGGCAGGAGTGGCAGGAGCCTCAGGCTCAACCACCTTCTTCTCCCTCTTGCCGAGCAGACCGCCGAACAGGCTGTTGCGCTTGGAGGGGGCAGGGCGGGCGGCCTCCTTGCTCTCAGCGGCCTTCTGCTCAGCAGGAACCTCGGCGGCCTCAGTCGCGGGGGGAGCATCGGCAGCGGCTTCAGTGGATACCTCAGGAGCAGCGGCCTCAGCAGCGGGAGCTTCGGCAGCGGCGGTCTCGGTGGCGGGGGTCTCGCCCTCAGCAGGCTTCTCCTCCTTCTTCTCCTCCTTCTTACCAAGCAGGCCACCAAATATGCTGGTGCGCTTGCGGCTGGCAGAGCGACGCTTGGGCTCCTCCTTGGCAGCTTCCTTGGGGGCCTCGGCAGTCTCAGCAGGCTCCTGGGCCTCGGTGGCAGCCTCGCCCTCAGCGGGGGCAGCGGCCTCCTCCTTGGGAGCCTCAGCGGGCTTATCCTCCTTGGGCTCCTCCTTCTTGGCGGGAACGACAGGTTTGAAGCTCTCGCGGGTGGCCTTGTAAGCCTCAGACTCGGGAACGGTGGTGGCGAGCTCCTTGGCCTCGGCGACCTTAACCTTCAGCTGGGCAACCCAGTTGTCCCGCTCGGCGGTGGTGGCGGCCTTGAAGGCATACTTGTGACTCTTGGCATTGAAGTGGAACTTGGTGGGACCCTCGGTGACGGGGTCGCTGGCATCAGACTGGGATGGCATTAGTCAGAGGTTTCACCAATTACGTGACAGACTGCGCTGCGACTTACGAGGTTGATCACACCAGTGGGAGCAGACTTATCGGCGCCAAAGAAGAGAAGACCCTTGCCGGTGTGGCTGGCCCAGGCGGTGTTGTGCTGGCCGACCTCAACCGACTTCTCATTGCGGCGGTAGTGCGAGAGGTTCTTGGACTCGACGGCGTCAGAGCCAAACCAGAAGAACTGCTTCGAGTAGATGAAGTTCCTGGGTACTGTTAGCACCGACTCGTTTGCTGTCAAGATTCGTCGCTACTCACTTGGGGAAGTTGAGGCCCTTGTGCTCAAGGTTGCCCTCCTCGACGGGGACGACTTCCTCCTTCGTATCCTCCTTCTTGTCCTCCTCGGTGGCGGCAGCGGCGGTCTCCTCAGCAGGAGCAGCTGTTGTCTCAGCAGGGGCGTCGGTGGCAGCGGCAGGAGCTTCGGTGGCGGCGGGAGCCTCCTCGGTAGTGGCAGGAGCGGCCTCGGTGGTCTCAGCGGGCTTCGCCTCTGTGGTAGCCTCGACAGCGGGTTCGGTGACGGCGGGGGTCGTCTCGGGGACCTGAACGGGCTTCTGTTCGTCGGCCATTTTTGCTAGTGGAATAGTTGTGGATGTACGGAAAGTACTGGGTATCTCAAGATTAAGAAAGCGGAACGGGGTATCTAAATGTGTTGAGTCGAGACTCGGGTATCACAATCGAAAAGAAAAAGAAAAAGAAAGAGAAGTTGCGGTCAACTGGCTGATGAGTTAGTATGGACTGTTGAGATGGCGATAGAGTCGTTGATATCCTGGTTGGTACATACCGTTTGGAGTTGAGTGTGCAAGGAGAATAGACCTGTGCGAGGAGGGAGAGGGAGGAGGAAAAGACGATGGCGTTTGGGGGACTCGGGTTCTACTTATTAGTCGCTGCTTTTGCGCAAACCGTGGTTGCCCGGATGGCCTGCTTCTTGGCTCTGCCTTCCCCCTGTTTGCCCTTGCCTCCCTGCCTCGCGCTGCCTTAGGCTACCCTGTCTCTATCCGGTTCTCGGTTACCGCTCCGGCCCACCCCCCCGGCTAACCCCCCGGGTCCGTGTGTGAGTAAAAGAGGCCGATCGTAGCCTGATGGTGGTCCATGGTTCCCTGTGTTATCATGGCCATGGTCCGCACTGAGCACGTACGTATGTAGATCCGTACATGGTGACCCTAATGGGCAGATGAGCTGCCTGAAAGGGATCTTTGCCTAGGCATTGCACAGTGGCTTTCTTGTCCTTGTGAGGTAATCTAGGAAGGTATCTCGTAATACGAAGGCAAGAAAAGGGGGAGGGTCCAAACGTGCTACAAAGATGGCGACAGCACGCCTTGTGATGAGTCCCATGACTGAGCCAAGGAGGTACTTGGCTAGCGAGTGGTCATGGCTTGGTTAGGGTGGGTCCATCGTTGACCTAACCGGCGCACTGTGCTCTCCTGTACCCATCGTACGAAGTACCGTGGTGGGGCGGGGGTCCCTGCTTGAACTAGGTGGGGTTAGGAAAAGCAGTAGGAAGCCAAAGATTGGTAGACCCAGACGTGGCCCATGCTTCGTGCATTACATGAAATTACAGTCCTGTAACGCTGCCAGTCTAAAGACCAGGGATTCAATTCGTATGGAGACGATAGAATATCTTGAAAACGAAAAGTTCTCCAAACCTGTGTACAACGTACGTTGTAGTTGTACGTACGTTGTGTACCGCACCCCTTGAATTCTGGCTCTTTTCGTTATAGGTTTGGGGGTCTTTATCTTGGGGGGTCTTTGGGAGGTCTGTGGGATTAAAGGAGGTTGACCCCTTATTCGTAATGCCATTCAAAAGACGTGCATCCTTTGTTGGCTACCCATGTCTCGGACCCCCAGGGGCGCTCCCTCATTTCAATTTTCGCAATGCGACGAGGGAGAAAAGGAGACAAAGATGGAAACCAAAATTCAATCACACAAGCTCCAGAAGCACAATGTGACTGACCGCTACCAATATTTCATATCTCGACCTCCCTCTGTCACCAGAGCGCCTGAATAGGGATATAGGTACTGGAAACAAGCCAGGCACGGATCATCTGGCATGTCTTCCTTGCTCCATCTGTCGAATAATTCAATAGAAGCCTGTTATGTCCGAATGGCATGCGTCCAGAACATGTTTGGTGCATTCAGAGTCACCCACTCAAGTAAGCCTGCTCTGCCAACTCTTCAGACATGTATCCAATGCAGAGCCATCTTTATTTTTTATTTTATTTTTCCTTCGAATCTGCTTAGGTACGCAGTACAGGGCATGCTCGGCATGAGGTGTCAGAAGATTCTGGTGGAATCTCATGGAATGCGGCCAGTCTCTGAATCTACTTACAGCCAACACTCTGTGCAGGCCACCCTCCTTTCCGAATCCTCGCGTGATGCTTTTGGTGGATTAAAGTCACCCACCCTCTTTTGGCCATGTACCTATTGTAAAGGAGGGAGGAGGTATCATAGGACACTCAAAAATTACCTCGAGGGCGGGAGAGGGGTTGGTTGATAATGACTGGTTTGTTTGGTTGATACTGGGTAGCTACATGCTCCGTAGTACGTACAGCGTACACACCTGTCGACGTTCTAGTCCTCTGCAGCGTGTGTTCTCCATCCAGTTGCATTAGCATGACCGTCATCGTACACCGGCAGACGCTGGGTGGTCGTCGCCGGTCGGTGCCCACCACCTACGTTGTGGACTGGAACTGTACGTTATAAACGCAGAAAAAAAAAAAGGAAAAACCCAAAGGTAAAAACGAACAGGATCCAGCGCAGTGGTGATTGGGACAAGCTAATAAATGCCGATGCTTCCGTTATGCAGCCTTGTTCTTCGCAGGCCGCGTTTACGACCACGTGACGTCCACCGTCTTTACGTTTCACCTCGCAAGACGGCGCTGCTCGAGATGCGAATCGGACATAATGATCACGTCGTCGGTCGATATAACAGCAGCAGTCCGCCTCTTTGCTTTATTATATTCCAACCTATCTACACTGACATACATGATACGTACAACGATTACATACAGTACAACGACAACGTATTCGTACAACCGTACAACGTACGACTAATCGTCCCAATATGGCTACCTGTATTCGTATCGTAGCATCACCTTTTATCGATCGTCATTGGCTCAACATGAGATTTTCCTGTCCAGGGCGGCAGGGAATGATGAAGAATGGGATGCCACTAGGGCCTAGTTGCACTATCAGCGACACCATGTGACTCGATGAGGGTCGTGGGCCCATCAGCCTCTGTTTATAACGTACAACGTACGTTGCACTGTACATGTACGTTGTAGCGTATTGACCGTCGGCAGCCTTCAGTATCGAAGACAACAATACTTCGTATGATGATATTAATTTTGCGGATACAACGTACATATCCAGCCGTCGATCCTCCGTCTTCCCGGCCGCCTTCCGGTCTCTAACGGGTTTATATTGTCGGGCTAGGCGGCTGATCTTGGACAAGGACGCGGTTAACATGGGAGATTGAGAGATTGAGTGGTCAGCAAGAAATTCTTGGCTGGAGGTGAAATTATTCAATATAATACTCCATACGGCACCGTGGAATTGTCTGTCTTGGCCCGGCCGAGTCGCGGACATTGAGAATTTCCAGCTCCTTTTTCGTTTTTGACACGCATCTGTCTCTACGTTTGTTGTACATAAGCAAGGAGGAATATTTACAACGCAGGTACACAATATTTGATGCTGAATCTGTAATACTGCGTCTCCGTACACAAAATAATTCTGGCTAGACCCGAAGACACTCCGCTCGATGGAGTCCAACAGTTCCTCTAACGACCTAACGACGACCGGCTTTCAATATATCACCTTTATTAGCGCCCGACCATGGCCAAATAAAGATACGGGGCGAGAGGCTAGAGGCAATCAGTCGCGATCCACCTGCCCTGGGCAACGGCCCATGTCCAGACGGGGCCAAGGGTATCTATCACCCTTTTCGGCCCCTTATTAAGGAGGGCACGAAACGGCGTCGTCTGGCACCCATATTTGGCACCCCTCCAAACCGTGCACCTCGACGACTCATGGGTTTCTGCGCCTTCGCCTTTTGTTTACTATTTATGATGAGGACATGATACGTCGTGCGTTGCAATCTTGACACTGCCGTTGTGGAGCGCTTGAGGCTTGATAAAATCTCCGCCGTGGGCTAGAAACACCGCCGTAGGATGCGAAGGACCCGCACAGAAATTGCGTCGTAGCAGAAAAGAACAACGTGTATATGCACAGTATGGGACTGTATGGGGCCACCAATCTGCTGATGGCGAGCCATGAACCCCCCCTTCGGTGAGACCCACCCCGACACTCAATTTCAACAGCTGATCGTCCGAGCAGTAGCCCACCGCCCTTCAGACTCTGTACACACAAATAGCTTACAACGTATGTACTTGCTTGTGCGATATCAGAGAAAACGGGAATGTTTATGAGTCCGAGTCATCACGGGGTTTTTCTCTCCTTGGATCCCCTCTTTCCCTCTGGACGTCGGACCCCTGTCGCATGTTTTGATATTTTACCGGGATGTACAACGTACCCATCCAAAGGTCCAAGACATGAACACGGTCCGGGTAGTGGAGACGCGTATCGGGACACGATGACTTTTGTGATCAAGGGGTGATCGGCAAATAGAGCAAATAAGCGTTTCCTATCTTTCATGCCGCGAGACCAACGCGTACAAATTACCTATCCAGTGTGTATTAGCGAGGGTGTAGCAGCAGAATATGTAACGTACAACGTATATATACATCGGCTCCCACCGGCATACTGCGTACAGACACCGTGACTGCACGTTGCGGTACGTACAGTAGGTACATAGATACTAGGTATATCTGCGCATACGCCATGCGTGGCATCACCACAAAATCCAAGGCAACCGACCAACCAAGCCCTGTGTTCGCACCAGTGGTCCCAAATGACTATTCTGCCGAGCCGACCTGCATATAAGCTAATGCGACTGCAGTTGATTCACTCGCCCTCTGCAGGCCCCTCACGCACGACGCAAATGCAAACGCACCACGAGTTCCACGCCCTTTCGGTGAACCTCAACTTGAAGGGCCCTTGCGTCAGAGTCCAGGCCGTGTCTGACGGCGAAATCAACCTTTTCGATTCCAAGTCGTAAACTTCATTCGTCGTCTCTTCACGTCGTGTTTCCTCTGCGTTCCTTCCAGATTTTGTTTCGACCGACTCTCCCCCCTCGTCTCACAGGCGGCGGACGATCTTTCACATGACGACTTATCGAACCCGTATCGTGAACGTCCATCATACTGTACTGCACTGCAGCTCAGTACCAATGAGGTTGAGCTTGGCCAGAGAATTTCCATTTCTCTTCCCATTTTAATCGGGGGTTTTCGTTTCGTCTTCGAAATAAATAAGTTCACAGATTGGCGATAGAGACGGGAACGGTTTGTGTGCCAGCCTGGGGAGAGAAGAGAAGACAAGGGACATGTTCAGGGAGTGCCTATTCGCCTTCATGTTATGACTGCTTGAAGTACGATTGACTTGACTCTGGCCTGGGCTTTGTCTTTTTGCTCAAGGCTGCACGGAAAAATCGTTATTACATGTCGTACATCTATATCTATCATACAACAAACAATACCATCTTACACTGGCTTCTCGCCGTCCTGATCATCTCCATTCTGCTTATCCTGCGTCGCCGTTCCGTACTCGGCGCCGTGGCCCGGCCCTTCAGACGTCAACCCCACCACATTCCGCAGCGTCCCAAACGTCAAACAGTCACTGATCCTGTTCGCCCCGGAGAAGAGCATCACCAGCCTCTCCACACCACATCCCCAGCCTCCTGTGGGTGGTAGACCGGCCTCCATGGCTTTAATGTAGCTCTTGTCCAGCGGCGCCGCGTCCATATCCCCGTCATCCCGACCGCCTTGGACCGCCATGCCGCCCTCGCCCTCGCCGTCACCCTCGACACCAGCAAGCGAGGAAGAAGACGGCTTCCGGGCGCTCATGGCCCGGTACTCGGCCAGTTTCCGGGCCTGGGCGGTCGGGTCGTTTTCCTCCTCGTACATGTTCGCCAGCTCGCGGCCGTCGACGAAGAGCTCCGCCCGCGCCGATACCAGCTGGCCCGTCCGGGGACAGAGGAAGCTCTTGGCCAGCGGGGACATGCAGGCCGGGTGGTGGGTGATGAGGGCCGGGCGCTCAAACGACTGCGGCTCGAGGTACACGGCCGCCAGGCGGTCGAGGAGCTTGGCCAGCGTCGAGGGGACGCTCTCCTCGTCGCCGGGGAGGGGGGATCCCGCCCAGTTTCAGCACCGCCAGGACCTCGGGCAGGGCGTCGCGCCCGGACAGGTTGGGGAGCCGGAAACCGAGGGCTTCTTCCAGCGCCGGGATGAATTCGATCCGGGGGAAAGGGGCGGCGAACTTGGCCACGTCGATGGGTTGGAGCGACGTCAGCTTGTCGCGGATGAGCTCGTCGCATCGGTTGGCGAGCCCCTGCATGAGGGCCTCGGTGATGCCGATGAGGTCCTCGAGGTTGGCGTAGGCGCTGTAGAATTCGCACATGGTGAATTCCGGGTTGTGCGTGGCGTCGATGCCCTCGTTGCGGAACGAAGGACCCATCTCAAACACCTTGTTCAGCCCGCCCACGACGAGGCGCTTGAGCCAGAGCTCGGGCGCCACGCGGAGGGAGAGCTCCTTGTTGGGGAATTCGGTGGCCCGCGTGACAAAGGGGCGCGCGACGGCGCCGCCGGCGTTGTGGGCGAGGATGGGCGTTTGCACTTCGAGGAAGTCGTCGCGCAGGAAATGGTCCCGGATGAACTGCATGATGTGCGACTTGAGCCGCAGAGTATCGGCCACCTCCCGGTTGACCAGCATGTCGAGGTGGCGTTTCTGGGATTTGGTCTCTGGATCCGTCAGCGATTCGGGGATGGGTTCCATGGCGGGCGCAAGTAGCTCGGGGAGGACGCGGGCTTCGAGCACAAGTTCGCCGGTGCTGCTGCGAGTCGGTTTGCCGGTGATGGCTACATAGACTTTGCTTAGCTTTGAGTTCTTTCTTTTTCGAACATTCACGACAAGTTCATTGCGTACATATGTGATCACCTCGCTCGATCAAGCGACCAAACAGCTTGAAGGCCTCCTTCGTCATGGGCTGGACCATCTTGAGGTTGATCATGCCCTGAATGGTCTCCACCTCGTTGACGATGGTGAGGAAGATGAGTTTATTGCCATGCTTGCGTATGGATTGTATACGGCCTTTTGGGATCACCCGCGAATCAGTACTAGAGCCCTTGAAGGTCGCCTACAAGAGAAAGAGAGCAGGAGAGACAAGGCAGTTTGGCGTACCGTAGAGTGTCACGAGTTTGGAGGTATCGGGGGCTTTTTGGGGTTGCCAACGCTTCTTGAATTGAGGAATAGACATGCGCCCTTCCGTCGACTTGAGTCGCGGATGGGACTCGCTATAGAGTTCCTTGGTATTGGCATCTTCTAACACGCGCATGCGCATCTTCTTGAACTCGGTATCATCATTCCGCCATTCCTTCTGCTGGGCCGCCTCGTTCCCTCCATGTACGGCATCCCCATTTGATCTGGCATCTTGGAGTTTGTTACTCGTCGAGAAGGCGCATTGTTGCAGGCGTAAAGCCTGTCTAGGCACTTGGGCCCTGGTCGCTCGTATTGACGGCCGCCATATCCTCAGATATCGAACTGGGGTCATTGCGACTATGCCATTGTTAGCGTGAAAGATTCAAGACTGAAATTCCGAGGCAAATTGGAGTGAAAGGGAGCGAGTCCAGTTTGGTTCAGAAGAAAAGGCAGAGTATGCATCATGCACAGCAAGCTGTGTAAGCCGCAGCGGTTCTAAGGCATGCGGATCATCATGACAGACTCGGGGGAGAAGAGAAAGTCAACATCAATGCGACGGGGATGTTCATGTACTCACCATCTCGTGCTGCGAACAATGTCCCGACAGAGAGCGCCAGGTCAGAGTCCGAGGAGTTGCGTCAATTGCTCGATAATCCGCAAGTAGGTCTGAAATTTCGAGGGCAGCCTTTAGGTGGGTGCGGTACGTACCCAAATGTGGTACTCGGCAAAACTCCGTATCAGCACAGAAGCCCAGCGATAAGCGGAACCATTGGGACAGGAGTGTATCGGGAAGAAATCTTTAGCTGCGTATGACAAACGATATTATAGCTCGTCCAGACGCGAACAACACCATCACAGCTACTTAATACACCTATCTAGCCAACCCCTCGGCCCCTAATATCTTCAAGAGACACTCAATCTTTACGACTTAAATTTAACGCCGCACCCCCGCCATTCATCATGTCGTTCCTCGGATTCGGGCGCCCGAAGCTGTCTTCGGAAGAAAAGGTCACTATGGCCGAGCAGGAGCTGCGCATGCTCGCTTCCATGCACAACCGGTATAGCAAACCCGTCAATTCCCATACCTTTCGTTCCGCACTTTCCTGCGAACGATTCTGCTTGTGGTCGCCAGAAAGCTGACCCATAACCCCTCAGGATGACCAAAATGTGCCAGACCAAGTGTATCCCCGATTACCGCGAAGGCGAACTCAACAAGGGCGAGTCGGTCTGCCTCGACCGCTGCTCGGCCAAGTACTTCGAAGCCCACCAAAAAGTCAGCGACATTATGCAGGCCGAGAGTCAGAAGAGAGGCCCTGCTCCGGGAGGCGCCATGTTTTAGGGGGCAGGCTCGCACCAACTTTTTCGTAAAGTTTCTGCTTCCAGGTCGGGTCGATCGCGTGCCCCGGCTTGATTCCTCGACGGACCGATAGACGGGCGTGTACTATGTTTTCGGCTTTTCTTCTTTCTTTTACCATGCTCCAAGGAGCGGGGAGACGCGGTAGCGATTTGGCATGGTATATGTAGCATATCTGCCCGGGTTGGATGGGATGGGCTGAATTGAAGCACCTCGACAGGGGCCTCTGTGTATTAACACCGTATGACAATAGACCTGGGTTGGTCTCTGGTCAAGGGACGAGCCTAATGTTTTACTCCCTGTGGCGGCCATCTCGCCTGAAAGCAACATGGTTTGGATACGTCCGTGTCACGAATCATGGGACTAGACACGCGACTTGGCTCGATACACTGTCTGAACAGGAAACCCTCGACGTGATTCCACCGCGCAGCCTTTGCGGACCGTCGGAAACAGTCGGAATGAAATACAAACTCGCCCGCCTTACGTATTCCATGGTTCAAAGTCGACGCCTCGTCGAATGGTTCACAGAGATGTAGGCTGGGAAGTTGGAGGGATGCAGGCAATGCAAGGGTAATACTGGCTGCCGCGTCTACTGTTGTGCCATACACAAGAGTCAAAGAATTGTAAACTTGTTCGGCCGTATGCAAGGTCCCATTCCAGCAGCCCAAAATCGTAGCCTGCAGACCAGCTGGGAGACGCCAGGAAAAACTGCTTCCCCAGATAGTTTCTCTACATCCTCCTCTGACAGGTCAGCGTAGGGCTCCTCGCCGACCATGATAAAGTACATGACTGAGCCGAGGGCGAAGATGTCGTCCGACTTGTTTCCTGGGCGGTGCCAGCTCCAGTTTGGCGGCTCATATCTCGGCCCGGGCCCGACGGTGGGACTTGACCTGGCAACCGAACTGCCAGCAAAGTCGGCAATGTGGAGATCCAGGGTCGCGTTTAGTATAAAGTTGCGCGGCGCGACATGGCAGTGAATGACATCTACCGCAAGGAGCGCACTCGCCGCTGCAGCTACCAAGGGTCCAACGCCGTCGCATCTCGGCGGGAATCTCAGCTGTCTCCTTCACGCGCTCAATGATTAGCATTGGGTAGGCTCAAAGTGAGAGAAGTCCCGATAGCATCAGGCTCATTCTTGAATATTTTATCAAGGCGAATCCATGGTGTAGAGGTAGCATTTTGTCAAAAGAGGCGGCAGGCAGTGTACGAATAAGCTTCAATTGGAGAGAACGACGCGTTGGTGGCGTCTTGATACCTATTACAGATGTCGCACAGAGCGTTTATTTTCACAACCGGCCGGCAGGACAACCATCCGTAACGGGTTTCGGGCGTCGAAAAGGATTTCAAGAGGATAACAGAGGGATCTGATCAATAAACGATCGAAGCAAAAGCCTCTGACAGAGTTGGAACTATTAGATCGATCGCGGTAGGTCATTACTGTAGAATTCCCAAAAATAGCATGTCTGTACTTCGTATCGTCTGATAAATTGTGAATCGTAATTCGTCACGTCCGTTACTAGATGAGACGTCAATATTTTGAGGTGGCCGTTGGCGTTGAGGTTGTCTCTGATTTGTTGCCAGGTGCGACAACCGTGTGAATTGATTTGGAGTCACTGTATACACTGGGCCTCCAAACACAGTGTGGCTTAGCCTTGGTATTGCGTAAAAGAGTACGAGATGATAGTATGCCAAGCGGTTTGCACCGTCACATTGATCAATTCATTACACGGACCATGGACACTGTGTGGTACCGAATATTGGACTGAAATCCACAACATATGAAGACCCGTCCCCACTTCCCCTGGACTGGTGCAACAACCCCCAAACCTCGTCGTCCGTTTCAGCCTTTTGGACAATTCACGACACCTTTCTTCCTAGAGAACAGCAAAAACAGCAACCTCTGTCACCGTCGCTATTTGGTACCGATTAACGCCACGATAACAGCGCCGCCATTTGACGTCGATGGGGCTGACATTATCGTATCTGACCGTCTTCTCTTTGAACAACTACCGCGCGTGCTTCACTCGTTAGCATTGCGTGATCCTATTCAGGCCATTTGATTTCGCCTCCAGCGTTCTAATCAATCGTTTTCCATCTGAGCCATCGTCATTCGCCCCTCTTCAGCTACCTGACAAACCATAGCCCATCGCGACTCCTCTGCCCCGGAGTCGCAAGACATCGCCGCCCTGGCTTCGAGGATCGAGTCCCGTCGCTCCCTGCTGGGGAGCGACCCGAGTTACGCGGGCTATCAACAGCAAATTGACTCGCCTCAATTCGATCAGCCTCAGTTTGAACAGCCTTTTCAACAACCTGTATATCAGCCAGCGTTCCCGCAAGCTCCCTACCCACACGCTTCGTCGCCGTATCAACAGCAGCCCTCCCCCCAACCACCATACCCGCCGCAACCGCAATACCCCGCGCAGCCGGAATACTCACTACAACCGACGCCGCAGCCGCCATACCCACTGCAACCGCCGTCCGCCCTCTCCCTGCCCCAGCAACCGACATCGCCTCCGCCCGAAAATGTCCTGGCCCTGCCGACTCGCTACGAACAGCAGCCGGGCATGCCCAACCAGGGTTATGCCTATCGAGAAGGCCTCACCCCTTCGACCGTGAATGGTTCCAGCCCCAAGAGCAGCAAATCGGGCTGGTTTTCCTTCATGTCGTCCAAATGGCCCAGGTTCTTTTTCCTCATCACTCTTCTCCAGGCTCTCATCTGTATGGCTTTTGAGGCGTATGTATCCCCGTTCCCCTTTCAGCTCTTACTCGGCTTGCGTCGTGGTTCTCCCGTCGCCCAAGCGCTAACATGGGTCATCTAGCTACGTGTTTGGCATTTTCCAGACCTCACTTGCCGACGAACAAAAGCCCGAGACCGAGTCGCAACGGCGGACCATTCCCACCTTCCTCACTCTGTTCATCTTCGCCTTCCTGTACGAATTGATCGTCGTATGGGACGCGCTACGGATGAAGAACACCATTCAGATCATTGGCGTGTGCATTGCCAATCTCGCCATCATGATCTACGCCGCCATCCAGATTGAGCAGATTCAGATCGCCGTGGAAGAGATGGAGGCGGCCGGCGCGCTGGTGCGCGGTCGCAAGGATATGTGGAATGACATGAGGCCTTTTCTCATTGCGATTCCTTGTATTTTTTCTGCCGGCACCATTGCCATGAGCTTCGTCGCCTGGAAGCTGTACCAAGTCTTCGCCTGGGACATTCTCAAGACCATTGGGGCCGATTACCGGATGAAGCAGCGGTTCCTTCACTATCAGGTAAGCCGTCAATCTTTCTATCTTACTCTCCAAGATATATGCAGACTAACAGGGCACTAGGTCTACATCGCCCTTCTAAAGTTCGACTTTTTCTTTTTCCTCGGGTTCACGGTTCAATTCCTCGTCATCGTGGGCGACATCGAGGTCGTCGAGTACGCCCTCACTGCCGCCGCCATCCCTATTACCGTGGCCATTCTCGTCTGCGCAGCCTACTTCACCCGGCGCGAAAACAAGCTGGGCGTCGTCGCCACCATTATCCTTTACCTTGGTGGCCTGAGCTACTTCATCTTCAAGCTCGTCCGCATCTACCAGCCGGGATACAGCCAGCACTACATGGCCGTGCGCCGGTCTCTGACGGCTTTCACCGTCGTCACCATCCTCCTGATCATCCTCACCATCGTCAACGCCATCATCTGCATGCGCAACTTTGGCAACGGCCTCAAGCAGCACCTCCTCAAGCCAAAGGGTCCCGACAAGAGCGCCGACCTCAACTCGGTCAGCCTTCAGGACGTGAAGCCCCAGATGGCCAGCCGGATGACTATTGACTAAGTTGGGCGGAGATATGGTGTATATGAAGGACGGGAGAAACCAGTCATAATAAATAAACATAAAAAGAGGAGGAAAACTTCATTTCAGCATGGGAAGCAAGGATCTTTGGATTTAACCATCTAACCTCCGGGACAAAAAAGACAGAAAAAAAGAGACGATTTACGAACCTTGGCCAGAGCACTGCCCCCGACATGACGGTCAACTGCAGAGTCCCACCGGGGCCAGGTAGGAGGCGCTGGACTGGATTGAATTGGATTTGTGAGATTCCCCTGTCATCATCAGACACTTCCGTTTACTTTGTTTCCCGTCTTCCCTCTTCTCTTCACGCAATCAATCTCCTATCACTGGGCGTTGGGAAGGGAGGCATTTTTTTTTTCTTTTTCTCATTTCACTCCTTTCCAAGAGCCGGCGGATGGTAAAGGATCCGTATCTAGCTTGTCCATGTATGTATCGGCTTCTTCTGAAGGATTATAGCCGTGGGTATTTGTGTGTTCTATGTAACATTTCAGGTGGTTGTAGCCTCGTCGATAGATGCAGAACATGATAGCGGGTGCATTTTCGCTGCCATTTTTCAGCTCGGATCACATACATTGACGTCGACATGCCATCAACATGAAGTCAAGTATGTCAGTGACCTCTTGGACACCACCGAAAGAAATTCATGCATTCGTTTAGTTAAAACTATACTGATGGAAGGCAAGCAGGTAGCATTCTCTCCAGAGACGCCATCTCCCCAAACACCACCCATCCCAAATTATCACGCCGTAACCCACACTGTTCATACCAGCATACCAGTCAAACCTGGTGTCTAAGAGAAGAGCAAGCGGAAGCAAAGGGAGAGGAAAAGAAATTAGAAAAGGGCGTAGTGTCCGTCGAGTTTGCCCCATTGTTCGCCCTGTCATTGCCTCATTGTCCCGCATGTACCCATACAACGCCTCGCGACCCTAAGATTACAGCACGCAAAACATCATGTCGAAACATAGGGCGCCGAGATTGGCCAACGGTGACCCATATTATGGGAGAACGTAGACCGAATAACTTCTCATCCCCTTCTCCACCGCACAAGCTCACCCGGGTCTTCACCTTCCTATAGCCTTATCACGCGGGCGTCGAGGGCGTGGCCCTCGGAAGGGCAATAGGGGCACTTGTACCGGGTCCCCCGCTTGAGATGCTGGAGCGACTCCATGCAGATAACATGGCCGCAGAGCAGCATGACGGGCGGGTTCAGCTCGGTGGTCTGCTCCTTGGAGACGGGGCAGACGAAGATGGGGTGGTAGATCATGGAGCGCGGCAGCGGGGTCTCAAAGGCGAGCTCGTTCTCCGAGGTCCACTCGGTGCGCTTCGCCTTGGTGTAGGAGGTGTACTTGAGCAGGCGCGGCAGGGCGATGGCGCCGGCGGTGACGGCGAGGTAGAGCGGCGACTCGGCGGAGAGGCCGAGGAGCGAGCAAAACTCCCTCGTGAAGGAGGCGGCGACGTCCTCGAACAGCAGGGTCGGGGCGATGAGGGAGTCGTAGGGCGAGGCGGGGAGGTTGGAGGCGTAGAGGAGGGAGGCGCAGAGGCGCTGGATGTCCGGGCGGTGGGTCGCCTGGAACGGGGGGAAGTGGTCCCGCGCGTAGCGGAGGGCGCCTGCGCGGCCGTTGCGCTCGTCGTCGGGCAGGCCGTTCACCTGCGGGCCCTTGTACAGCCAGATGAACTGCAGCTTGGTGAGCTCAAACTCGAGGTTGGAGCCGCGGGCCTCGAGCTCGGTCCGGTTCGCCCGGGCCCATTCGATGGCCGGTTCGAGGTTCTTGTCCTTGAGCTTGTCCAGGATGCTGTACATGTTGGCGAACTTTTCTTGGAGTTCTTGCGACTGGAGGGAATCGATGTCGGGGCCCGGGCTGACGGGCGGGTTTTGGGAGGTGGTCGTCGTCGGCGGCGGCTGGTCGTGTGACTCGCGCAAAAAGGTCGACGCGGCGCTGAATTGGCCCTCGCGTAGTAGGTGCATAGCGACGGCACGGCTGATTAGGTTGGGGTGTGAAGCCATGGCGTCGTAGTCGGTTGGGAGCTCGTGCTGTGGGAAGTTCTGCCAGGTTGGAGTTAACTTTTGCTTTGGTAGTCAGGCCGGGATGAATGTTGAAGAGAGAGAGATACCTTGTCGAGGGCCTTGCCGTAGGTCCTCTGGGCCTTGGATACTTCTTTCAGGTCACCATTGATAGCTTCGAAGCCGGCCATCATGGGATTCTGCAGCTTGGTCATGGTTAAGCTGACACTATGAGGCTCGGGAGCTGCCGTGGGTGAGCACGCGACCAAGGAAGGATACAATGGAAAGAACGTTGCGTACCATTTGCGATTTGCTCTCGGGCTTGGATCAGTAAGTCCAGTACCTTGTCCACGTCCCGTACTGCCGTGTGAAGAGATGCCTTGCGGAAGCGGGCCAGCTCCGCCTGCAAGGCCGTCATGGGATTGGAATCACCCATGATGGGTAGGATCGGGGCTCGAATTGGTTCGAATGAGGTTTCGGGAATCGAGTGGCGGGGAAGCTGTATAAGGGTTATATCATGATAACAGTGAGTTATTTGCCTTTATTTCTCTTTCCAGAGTCGAAACGTCGACAAAGTCTCAGTAATCTGTTGATCGTTTCGTTTGTATGATGTCCTGCATCAGAGCTTCAAGGCTGGTGCTGGTGCGTTGGGGATGCTCAGCTCAGCATCTCAGCGGGGCGAGACGATGAGAAAAGAGGCTAGCCGCACGGTTAGATGAACTAACTTCGCTTTTATGGTAAAGCTTCCCCCGTGTATTCAGTAAAGAGGTGTGTAGGTGGGCGTCTTATGATACAATCAGGTTTCAATCAATGCATCGAGGCGCTAGGGATGGAGATAAGATAAGCTCGCTCTGATTACCTAGGGGCTGGATTACGTCACATAATGTCACACCTTCGACTCTCGACCTCCTCCAATCAACATCACGGCCTGACCGCTCAATCACCATCGCCGTCTCTCGAGTCATCTCGCCTCTTGTCTCGACACTGGATTCAAACCACAAACGAAACTCCGGCTTAGCTGCCTTTACCGCTTCAATGGGATATTGCTAGCCCCTGTCGCCATGGTAGAGGCCGCAACCAGCGAGCCCGTCTCCCATCATGTCCTTTCGATTCTTCCCAGCTCCTGATCCCTGGACACATCGCGAAGAGGAATGGTCTCTCGCACGAACTACTTCGCATCATAGAACTGCGTCTCGAGTCGAATCGGACATACCTCACCCGGCGTCCAACCTACTGGGCGGAGAAGACTCCGAGGTTGCCCAAACGCGAGTCCCGCCTCAAAAGAGATGGGTTTTTGCAGACCCCATTGCCCTCAAGTGAGTCTCTGACCGTCGCAGCTAGTTGCTACAGGATCCAGATGCTACAGGGAAACTAACAACTCATTTCCTCCCAGGTACCTGGAAGGAGATCCATCCGTCACGGTTGTCGAGCGGCGTGGTGTCCTGCGAGGATACGAGCTGTACCTAGTCGAACAGTGGGCCTGCTCTCGACAGTCGCCCACGCTTGTCATAGTGACCTACACCGGCGATGAGAGACACTCTGTTATTGTGGGCGTTGTGTCCATCCCCGCGGACGAGAAAGCTTGGTCACCCAGGCTGCGCTTGTATGCCAAAGCCATCCACCAATACCATGCGAGACCCAAGTCAACCGAGCTGGGGGAGCTCATGGTGACCAACCTCAGCAGCTTTCCCTCGGCACTCACCGTGATCCCCGTGCCGGATGGCGACATACGGAAACATCGCCAGACCTTCATCGTCAACGAGAACCTGAAACGCCTAGGCTGCTCCGGCCGGTCGGGCATGACCCTCACGAACCCCACGCCGGCCACGCAAGCCAAGTTCTACCAGCTTTACAAGGTCAGCGATCGGCCTCCATTTTACGAATCGGTCCTCGAGCTCGTGAGGTCGTGCCAGGTGGCCTTGTTCCTGTTCGGCAAGCTCGAACCGGAGTACAGTGACGGTCTTCTCTGCGACAAGACCGAGACGGCCATTGGGAATTGGTGGACGGAGCTCGGCGCGGAATACTACAACGTCGAGCCTACCGATGGTATTCTCGGCCCCACCACCGTAGCCGCCTTGCTCGGCATGCTCATGGGCGCAAGGAACCGCCTCCACTACCTCGGAGCGCCGGTTGCCAAGGACGTGTTCGATATCCTTGCCACGAAGCGAGGCATTTCCTGGTTTCAGAAGACGCACAAACTAGAGAAGACGAGGCGGCTCGATCGCCAGACCGTCCTCAAGCTCCACTGTGCCACGGCCAAGCCGGCAGCCGGCGAGGGCTGGGGGGTCCAGAAGGCGGTCAAATCCACCGTCGCCGAGATTGGCGGAAAAAAGGGCGAGCTGGTCATCGGCATGGTCGGCGGTCGGGACAAGGGTGGCATTGCCGACATTGAGACGCTCGACATTGTCAAGTTTGTCGACCTCGTTTCCGGCGAGCGGGCGAAATGGCTATGGTACGGCAAACCCAAGAAGGCCGCCCCCGACGGTAGCGAGAAGACGTCGGAGATGAGCGCCATCCTCTTCGGGAAAGACGATACCGCCGCCGCCCTTCCCGGTAAACGCACGCAGTCCTCGCCGGCCGAGGAGGAGACGCGACGGACCAGGGAGGAAACGCCCCCCGCGTCGGCCACCCAGGGACCCGTCTCAGCTACCTCCATGCCCGAAAGCGGGCCGGACGCCCTCAGGAAGACGGTGTTCAAGACGGTGGCCGGTAGGGTGAACGACGCTCGGTCCGGCCTGGGCCGTATCAAAGATACAATCGGAGCGGGCCGGCGAGGCCATTTGACCCGCCCCAGCAGGGACGAACATGCCGAGAGCGGCTACACGAGCCCCAGCATATCCGCGCTTGCTAGCTCGGCCGCCGCCATCGGGTCACCCACGGCCGTCAATCGGGTTTTCGCATGGAATGCCAAGCCGGAAGAGTACCTCAACATGCTGCGAAGGGAGGGCGAGCAGCCGCATTTTCCGCCCTCGAGGTCATCGCAGGATTTTGACAGGACTGCAGGTACCGAGTTGGGCAATCAACCATCCGTAGTACCAGACTCCTCGGTCACCGGGAGCGAACCTACCCATCACAGGAATGGAGCCATCAAAGAGGAGGACGACAAAGGCCGAGACGTAGGCGCATCCGTCGCGGGGTCGGCCTTGGACGGCGATCTCGTGGGCCCGTTGGAAGCCGAGAGGTCCGAAAACACCGGTGCCGTTTACTTGCAGCGGCGGCACAGCATCGGCCTGTGGAAGCCAAATGTCATCATCAACGAAGCTCGATGGCCCCGTCGCCTCTCCTTTGGCGACGCCGAGGAGGCCGTCTTGCGCTGGGAATGTATAGCCGGTGTAGTCGAACCCGAAACCACCACGCCTCCCGACCCGGTCGCGGCCCTCCACCAGCAAGCCGCCGCCGCCGAGCTGGCTCGCTCGCTGTACAAATCGGTCCGCACGGTCCGCGACGACGTCTCGCCCTGGGTGGCGTCCAAGGTATCCTCCGTCGAGGCGCTCGACGCGCACTACGCCCGCGAGCAGGACGACCTGCAGAACCTCTACTACCAGCTGTCCGAGGCGTACCGGCGCGCGCGGCAGGGCTCCGCCGAGCTGGTGGCCGCCGAGCGCGCGCGCGCCGTCGAGGCCATCCGCGAGGTCGAGGTGCTGACGGCCCGGCTCGAGTACGAGGTGACGGCGCTGGCGGCCAAGGTCGGCGACCTCGAGGACGGCGTGCGCTTGTTCGAGCGGCAGGTCGAGGACGTCGAGGGCCGCGCCGATGAGCTCAAGGTTGCGCTGGAGACGGAGAGCTGGCTGCATTGGGCTGTGCGGACGGTGACGGGCGTGGGGACTGGGCCGAACATCACGAGCGCGCAGGGGGGAGAGGATGCGGACCGCCCGCTACCTCGCACGGAACGTCGGGGGTGAGAGTTCTTTTGCATAGCGCGGATTTGGGAGTTGGTTGTCTTGTCGTTCTTATGGCGATGTTTTCGGGATACCCGCGTTGAATCGATTGCCACACCTTGCATCCTTTTGCCTGGATGGACACTGCATGGACACTGCATATCTACAGCCAACATAATAAGCCTGCCTTGAAACAAGAGTTGGAATACTGCTGGTCGCCAACTAAGGCACTTACACCACGTCTTTTTCTATTCTCTCTATTCCTCATTTAGTCTCATCAACTTTTTTAACGACGCATCCGTTTCTAGTCAGATTCAAACGCCACATCTCCATCCCTACGCCCACGACAATAAGCCGTCTGATCCCCTCCCCCTTCAGATCCTCCAAGACTTCCAAGTCTCCCGGATCCGCGACACCGCTAGTCTCGTCCGCCAGCAGCGCAACGCTAAGGTCCGGGTCCCGTCCCTGTGGTAGTGCAGCAGTTTCCCGTCTTTCCCCTGATTCGGACGACAGGGATACGCGCCACACCTTGACGCGCTGGTCGTTGCTCGCCGTCGCAAAGACTGTCGTTTCCCCGTCGGCTTCCACAGGGACCATGATCGAGAGACCGTTCACCGATGCCGCATGGGCGTCTTTCATGCCGGCCCTCAAGTCCACTGCGTACCTCGCTGAGTGCGTGTCGTCCCGCGACAAGACGGTGAAGCCGAGCGCGTTGTCATCTCCGCCCGTGAGGACGAGGAGCCTTTCCTTCTTAGATGACATTAGTCCCGGTGATGGCGGGGGGAATACAATATCGAGGGCTTTGATGCTGCCTTGGTGCGCGCGCGTAACGACTGCGGGGACATACTCGGCGACTCCTCCTTGCTCGGATTCCGAGGCCCCAACAGCGGCAGCGGATGTCCACACGGTAATGTGTCCATCCGTGGCGGCCGTGAGTATCTCCAACTCCCGCCCCTCGCCGAGAACACGGAGATGACGGACCTGCGTCAGACATGCACCGGTATAGTGCCCCGTGGCCAAGAGCCGGAACCCGGACGCAGTGGCATAGAGGTACGTCTTGCACGTCGAGTTGGAGAAGACCATGGTGATGATGAAGCGGAGCATTCCAGCCGCATTCTTCTCCGCCACGAAATCCAATTCCAGCGGGGAGACGGCGAGATCCAAGATGCGCAAATCTCCATCGGGACTCTTGTCCGCAAACTCGGCCTCCCGCATCACGGTAGGACCGGGAACGGACAGCTCGGCACCGCCTCGAAGCCGCCCGACGCGCCATATGATCAGTTCTTCGTTCCCCGAACAGGTGATGAGGGCGTCGTCTTCTTGTGGGCCGGTGCGGAGCCATTTGATCGCCTGAATACCTGCAGTATGGACCTTCACTGTCGCCACGCAGCCAAGACCTCCTCCGCTGTCGCCGTATACCCCTGTTTCCGTCCCATCCTCGTCGCCGTTTACATATCCCTGCGGCACCGCGCCGTCATCGCGCCTCCAGATACGCATCGACGTGTCCTCGGACCCCGTGGCGACGTATCGGCCGGCCGCCGTGACGCAGCGCACCTCTCTCCCGTGCGTTCCCTGTTTGATGGTCTTGTACGCCGCGCTCTTTTGGGCGTACATGTGAAGCGAAGCCGCTTTGAGATAGACAAAGCGCAACCGCGGCGCGACTCCCGGGTCGAGGGGCCGGTAGGTGAAGAGGCGACGACTGCCGCCGCAGTCGAGGGCGACGGCCTCGTGGCGCTGGGTCTCGTTCCAGAGGACAAAGAACCGGCTGCGAAATCCAAAGAGGAGGAGATCCCTGGCGCCCTTCTCGTTTGGTGCTGTGAACCAGGCGCCTTCGACGACGTCGACGGCGGGCGAAGAGGTTTCGTGTCGTAATCGCACATGTACTCCTCCGTCGTTGAAAGTTGGATTGATTTCGTAGATGCGATAGTTCCCGTCTCGCGAGGTGGTTAGGAAGTGGTGTCGTCCCCCGGGGCCGTCCTGCCCCGGCACCGGGACGATGGAGGTGATGGCGTCGTCTGACCGGCGTTCCGCCTGCGTGACAAGAGCATAACCGTCTTTGCTTCTTCTGAAGAGGGTCAAGTGGCCATGTCGGGAGCCTGTTACTAGCAAGTCGCCAAAGAGGCGCGCTGCGGTGATGACATAACCCGGTTCCTGGCCGGGGACGGGGAGGTCGGAAACGACGGCGACGGCGACGAGATCGATGGTCAGTACTCGAATAACGTCCGGTCCGCCTATCATCCTGACGAGGATGTCGGTGGTCGTGGTCGGCTCGCTGGTCCTTCCCTTGCCGTCTGTCTGATCGAAATGGTAATCGGGGGAGTTTAGGCAAAAGATGTCTGTGACTTGACCAGGGGACGAGGCGATTTCTTGGAGATACCTGTCACGGTATACGAAGAGTTTCCTAGACGCAGTCCCTAGAACGGCGAATCCAGGGGCCGGGCTTCTGATTGCCGTGCAGCGTGCAAGCTCGAGGGGGTTGACGTCGGAAAGGGGGATATCGGCCCAGGTTGGCACCGCCTCGAAGGATGCAAGTAGGACGCGACCGGTGTTACTGACGACGAGCATCTCGTCGGCGGAGATGAAGCCGAACTGTTTAAAGACCTCCCTCCCCTTCGGTAGCGCAGCTTCGTACTCTCCCTGACCAGCAGATGCAGGCGATAAGCGGTCGATGATCTCCCGGACGGTGATGGATCGCAGCTCCTTTGGCAATGACGGGCTCGAGGACGCATTGTTGAGGTTGTCTGTTTGCATAGAACTGCCGGTTATCAGGTTCACCTTGCCGTCAGCGCCTCCGGTAGCAACCAAGGCGTCGCGTTCGTCCATCTGGGCAACGGCGGCAGACCAGATATGCTTTCCGTCGTGATGCGCGAAACTTGACTGACTTTCCAACGTGGCGAGAGGTTGTTTGGTCTGAGAATCGTCCTGCTCATCACCTGGGGAAGAGGTTGTGGAGGACTCTATCCTCCTCGCTAGCCACGAGTCGAGATGCAGGTCCAGATGCCAGCTGATTGCCGTGGCATCCTCGCCGAAGGAGTAGACGGGCATGGTCATGTTCCGTCCATGAGGAGATGTAGAAAAGGAGGCCCGAGCAGCAAACTTGACTTTCCATATCCTCGCAATGTGGCCCAGGCCCATGGTCGAGGCAATGGGGCCCCCCGACACGGAAGCGAGGTCACCCAGGTCGGTAGCATCGCCGCCGAATCCCGTATCCCAAGCTTCATGAAAGGTGTCCAGCATCAGGGTCGGCCTTGGTTTCTTGTCTGGCTGTTCCGATACGTCCCACACCCTGACGGTCCGGTCATCGCTGCAGCTGGCGAGCAGTCTCATCTTTTGGTCGCAACCGGGGATCTCCAGCTCGGGTGAGATATCCACGCCGTAGATGGAGCCTTCGTGGCCTCGAAAGACGAAGAGCACTTCACAGGATAGGGGCTGGGGGTCGGGGGAAGAGGGAAAAGTAGAGGAAAAGTGGCCCGTCCAAACCAGGATCTCGCCGAACACGGTGCCTGCGGCTACAAGGACATTGTCATGGTTGGCGGACCATGCTAACTTGGCGGAGAACAGGATGGGTCGCGCTGGTGATACCACCCGGCCAAAGGTGAGGGAGCGGTCTGTGGGTGAATAGGTGAGTTCCACCACTTCGTTATGAGCCGTGGCGAGGAGGCAGCGACCGCCAGCGTCGGGGATGACGAGGCCGTCGTGAACCCAGTCGGCAGCCTGGGCGGCGACAATACGAGGATTCGGTGCCAACGGCGGGTTAACCTCGGCACTCCATCCCGATCCAGGACCAGGTCCGTCATCAAGGCTGGCATCAAGCAGGCTCGCGGGGAAGACGGCTACGGAGCGGTCTCCCCAGACCAAGAAAAGGTGCTCTTCCCCTGTCTCGGTCTCGGCGGCGCACGAACGGCCAGAAGTAATGCCGTGGATGGGCTGGGCATCAAATACGCGGAGTCTGGCGCAGAGCTGGCCGGAAAGGGCATCGTAGACGATGAGGTCGGTGTGCTCCCCTACGAGGAGGAGGCGGCGGCGAGCGGGGGAGGGGTTGGTGAAGAAGGCGACTGCGGTGATGGGGGCATTGAGGAAGTTTCTCTGCAGGCGCTGACGTGGGAAGCTAGGGGAGGAAGCGTCAGCTTGTCGGGTTAAGGGGCAGAGCAAAGTCAGGGGTCAAGTGTTGATGAAGCGGAGAGACAAACTCACGACATATTCATATCAAGGGTCGCAAGGGTAGGGTATAAGTTGAGCTGTGTTTTTGAATGATGGCTAGCTTGCCCGCCTCAACCCTGGGCCCTTGATATGAAATGATCAGTTAGTCTCCTGTGTTGTCCTACCATAGGACTGAGTTGTGAGACGTTGGTGGTTGAGTCGCAAGTCGGGCAAGAATTTCGAACGGGTGCATGTATACAGTGTAATATGTTTCAGTGATAACACTGTGGAGTGGGTTCTTGTCTCCACTTCTTTGTCATCCACAGGACCCGAAAAAGAAATGAAATAAAAAATAACAATAAAAATAAGAAGATGGTCAATGCGTAAGCCTGAAAGCTTGGCTCATAGCTACCTAGTCAAAGAGGGTATAGCGTCTTTCGAGACGACAGACGACAGATTACTTTATACATTATACGCTTTTGTCTTGCTTGATACCAAGTTGCATTGATGCTTAGGAAGGAAAAAGGTCTAATGTGGAATAACGGCTTTATGTGCTGCCGTTAGACTTGGACAGTCGACAGCTTCAGTATCAAGTCCCATGGTTAACTACCGGCATCTTGGACGACTTGAATAACCGTCTTCTCTAGAGTCTGAGGCTCCGGGATGCCGTCTAAGATATAAAGGGTAATATTGCGGTGAAGAGTGTTATAGAGACTACTTTCAACTGTTAGCGTCGTCGTCCTTATAATGACTCGACTTGGTTGGCATTATCAAAAACTCACCATTACAGCCAATAAGTCTACTTTATATCAAGCCTTCCAGGCCTTCGGCCCTGGTAGCTCAAGTTCTCAAGTGGTTATATATCTTCCTAAAGGATAGTCGTATATATCCCCTGTATATAACATTAATAAGCTCTCGCAGGTGGTCAAAGTTAGGGAAGGAAGAAAATGTACCGTAAAATCTCAGGGTCAGCAAGTTATTCGAATGGCTTACAGTTACTGGGGAGCAGAAGATACCGGCAGGAGCAAAACCACGTCAATACCGATATACACACATGGACGAATAACTAACGGAAGGGGCTGATTATACTTGACCTCGTGTGGGCAGAAAGGGCAACTAGGCTTCCACAACTTCCACCTCCAGCAAGCCACATCAACTATGTTCTTTACGAACACCTCTCTATCCTTATTCTCTCCTTATACTCTGGCCTTCCTCTTTTCCCTTTCTATTCCGCTTTGTCCTCCATCACCCTCTGATTCCTGAACGGTCGAGCGCGCGTGCCATCTCTACCATCGCTCATCATCGCGCACTTATCGCTATTCTCTTTATTTCCTATTTACAAACTGTCGTTATACAATCCTTTATCCATTTCATCACTGACTGACTGACGGTCATGTCGTCCGTGTGTGAATCATTCTCTAGCGGCGACTTCCCCGTCGACACACCGACATCAGCTTCAGTCGTCACACCATCCGTCCCCCGTTGGGTCGACGAAGAACTTGCCTTCCTCTCCGAAGCCGAGATCCTCAGGCGAGCACTTGCCCCCGGGTCGGTCATATACACGCATTCGTCGTATCCCAGCCGAGTCGAGTATGTCATAGCTCAGTCAGGGCTGCAGGAGATTATGGAAATTGGCGAGGGAACACAAGGAACCGTCTTTGAAATGACCGGCGACAACATGGTCGTCAAGAAGGAGAAGCCAGGAAACGAGCAGCTGTGGAGCAATCTTTACCAAGAATTCACCGTGCACATCAACGTCGCTACCGCCTTTCTTCGCTACCGAGACCTTAACCAATACAGCGTCATGATCCCCCAGCCCGCCTACTACATCCCCAAGCACTGCGACCGCTTCTGGGACGGCTTGGAGGACAAGTTTCCCGAGGGCCACCGGAGCCGGTCCAACGCCATGGTCATGGAGAGGGTCCTGCCCCTCCCCAAGCGCATCAGGACCGCCCTGGCCGCCCATTTCCACCCGCCCATGGCGAACGGCAACCCCGTCGACCCCGCCACTGTTAAGCGCATCGTCGAAGACGTCCCCAACAAGAACTGCCTCGTTCGGCCGTACCTCGGACGACACGCGGCTCGGCGCAGGACGGAGCTCCGTTCCCTGCGAAACTTTTCCCTCACCCTCCCAGACATGGAGGCGCTGGGCATGGACGTCAATGACCTGGCCGAGCGCCTGGGGAAGACATTCGCCATCATGCACTGGGGCGCCGACGCGGACGGCAACGACGTCGAGTTTGTCCTCGGAACCTGCCTCCTCCCGCCCGCCTCCTCCGATGACGGCCCCACTCCGTCTTCGGCCCCGGCCTCGGCCTTGGAACAAGCCGTCCAGGCCAGGGAAGTCAACCTCGTCATGCTCGACTTTGGTCGGTGTAACTCCATCTCGTTGCAAAACCAGCCGGCGACCGTGGTGTACCAGCTCTACATGGCGGCCATGGGCAGCCGCACCACTGGGCTGTACATCCCGCACCCGCGCCACTCGCCCCGTTTGTTTAGCGTTTTTCGGCGCGCCTACATCGAAACTGGGCAGACCATCTTGGGGGAACGGCGGCTGCAGTATAAATTCGACGCCGAGGTTTTTATGTATCGCTATGAGGATTATGCCGTGGTTTGCTTGGAGTAGATGGGGCTGGGGGAGGGGGAGGAGACGACTCGAGCCGATTAAACCTAGCTATCGACGTTTCCGACTTGCTTGAGTTCCGTACTCCGTGCACGTCAACACGATATTGATTGGAGTATTTTTAGCAGAACGACTTTGCTGAGTTGTCGAGATGGAGTGTTGCTGGCATTTGGGGGTGTCCGGGTGTTTATTATTGCCGCCGTGCGAGTCACGTTGCACAGAAATAAAAAAAGGGGGAGCGCGTTGGGCGGCAGGCGTGGGGGGAAAAAAAAAAAAAAGGAACTGACTGACGGGATGGTCCATGGATACACATGGCACAAGCGTGTTTTTAGATCTGCCGACATGATGGTGGCAACCTGCAGGGCTGACCGGCTTCATTGGCAGTTAATTAGACGCTACCGGAGGATGTGAAGCGAGCTGCGAAACATACTGTACATCTCCTGCATGGCTGCGGCGCAGGATAGAGCAGAAGAGCTGAAAGTTTCGCAGATCCCAAGACTGCGTCCTCGGGAATGCAGAATGAGTCAAGTTATTTACAAGTCTCAAATAGCGGTTTTGCCCGTTGTAAAAGTATGTGAGTCGTGTGACATGTTTTTGTAATGCTCTCCTAGTGGCCAAGATCCTGGAGGTGCATGAGACGGAGGTCTGAGATCCGGAAGTCGGAGCTCGGAGGTCGGAGCTCACCGCCGCCGCATCGCCGAAACTGTCGGAGACCAATAACGACCTAGTAATCTAGACTCACAGATGCCTTGAAATGTTCCAGCCGAGTATTACTAACTACCACATGCGATTTGAGACAAGGCGAAGCAACGTTACCAGCTATTTTCTATACCTTTCTCGAGTCTAGTCTCGTTACTTACCGAGTAGTTTGAAACGATAACTGCCATTACTGTTAGCTTCGGTGAAGGTAGGATACAGTAGTGTTGCTTTCAAGATTTGGGATTAATCGAAAAAGTTAAGAACAGCAAGAACTCAGGGTTGGTATATGGTAGGTAGCATGAATCTAGCGTCCTCCCTTTCTTCGCCTTTAATAACATAGCGGTACTTGGCACTTGACTTGATTCACACCGATTCATGTTCTCCCTCAAACGTTGTAAACGTCGACCTTTCATGCTTCTGAACCATCCCGGCCACTGAACGATGTCAAGCGTGCCCAGGGCCATCACCCTGTGCCTAGATTAAAGCAGCCATAACGCAAAGCCCGCAACCAACACAGAGTTAAGACAAAACTTTGTCGGGAACCATTAGATAGGTAACACTATTCGTACCTAGGTATCGGTGTTAGGTGATCATCGTATATTCGTATAATCTGCTCCTAAAATAGCAATGGAGCCGGTAGAACCGGTGGAGCCTCTAGTGTACCACGTCGTTGCGCTTGGCACACAAGTACAGCAAGTACCTAGCGGCAGACGTGCGCGCCAGAGTTAGGTACCTGACGTATCACGACCAACACACACCTGCCAAAGCATCCAGGTCTGGTACCTTTGGAGTACCGTATATATGATACATGAACATACACGCGAATGTCTCTTAGTAGGTAATTGTAGTAGGGTACGAGATAGACAATCGCTGTACGTCCGACAACCACAGTCTACCTACGCTGTACATCCTACGCTACATCTTACGTACCAGGTACGTTGTACCTGCCTACCTAGGTACATTGTACGTGCTCCGGTACGGTCGGTACATGGCTCACATGCATCTCCATCTGGACCCCATCTCCTTGGTCTGTGCTCCCTGGACCCCACTCTCTCTGCTCCCTCCTGCTTCCTCCTCCTGCTTCCTGCTTCCTGTCTTCTTCCTTGCTCGAACCCTTCTCTCACATCCCACATCTTGCAGTGATTCACATTCTACCAACATTCACCGACAATTCAATCTCGTCGAGTCGCCCATCAACTATCGTCCATTTCCGACTCGATCACCTTTACATACCGTCTCCCAATGCCATCACCATAGCAAACAATTACTCGGCCCCGCCCATATGCAGCTGCAGCTGCAGCGCTCCCTTTTCTTCGCTCCGCCGATTCGCCCAGACAATACGTCGTCTGCTCCCATCATCTTCTGGCCAGCTCAGCCCATGTATCACGTTACCTCCGCTCGACCTTATCGTTCCTCGCCCTTTACCCTCTTGCCATCTTGATCGCCGGTCCGAATCGTCGTCTACCTCGATCCGATGCCCACGTTCGTGACGGAAACGGCACTCAAGATACATCTTAACTGCACCTGACTGCACCTGCTACATACACATACTGGCTACTACTGTTTTAGAGAGAATATCGTTCACCAACATTGTCCTCTTTAAAGCTCGAACCAACCTGAACCCGACTGGACCCGAGTCCATTCCACCGGATCCATTCCGCCCGCCTCAGGATCCTGTCTTCCAGTACAGCCTTTCTCAGTCATGGAGAACGTAATACCGCCAGATCACATGTCTTTCGCGACAGTCCCCCCACAGCAGTCAATCCTCCCCGGGACCGTCTCGCACCTTCACGACCATCTCAACAGGCCTGCCACAGTCACCAGCTACAATGACCCGTCCACTTCCCTCGATCCCGCCTCGCTCGCCCGCTTGCCGGGCACCACCATCATCTCCCCCGACCAGCCTGTCGCATTGAATCCTTCCGGCGCCCCTCTCTTGAACCCTCGTAGCTGCGTGACCTGTCGACGACGCAAGGTGCGCTGCGACAAGCAGATGCCCTGCTCCAACTGCCGCCGCGCACATATCCAGTGCATATTCCCTGCGCCTGGTCGCGCCCCGAGACGCCCTCGTCCACGTGACCCCAACGCCCCGCCCAAGGGCTCCAGCGAACGCGAGATGGCCCTCCTGAAGCGCCTGCGGAAACTCGAAGCCATCGTCCAGGGCCTCCGTGGCCATGTCGACATCGACGTCGACGTCGACAAGAGTTCAAGCCCCGTCGTCCCCACCAACCCTCTCAATAACAACACCGCGTCCTCTTCGTCTGGCCAGGAGGGAAGCGGTGGCCCCAATGCTTCGCAACGCGGCGCCGCCGCTACCCACGGATCGGAAGCCGATGCCGAGTCCGACTTGCGTCGCCATCTCGAGGGGAAACCGGAGAATATGCACAAGCAGCTGGGGAGGTTGGTGCTTCACGACGGCGGCACTACCGCCCGCTACATAAGCAACGCATTTCTGTCCAAACTGAACGACGAGGTAACAAGGACCCCTTTTTTCTTCTTTCTTTTCTTCACTCTTACCCTCCCATCCCTGTCCCTGGCATTGGTTCGCATTACATCGACTCATCATTGACCGTCTTGTCGACAGCTCGACGAACTTCGCTCCGAGATGCACACCCTTAGTGACGACCCGGGAGACACCGAAGACGAAATCACCCCCGACCCTTCGCCGGAATCCGCCCTCGGTTCCGACTCGGCCCAGCATCAGGGCTTCCTCTTCGCGTATCGGTCGGTCGAGGCCGACCTGAGCAAGTTCCATCCCCCGCCGTCCCAGATCCTCTACATGTGGAGAACATACCAGGAGAACGTGGAGCCGCTCGTCAAGGTGTTGCACGTCCCATCCATGGATAGGTTATTCCAGGGCATCATCCAGCAGACGGTCGACCTCAGCCCGGGCAACGAAGCCCTCGTCTTCTCCATATACTACGCGACCATCACCTCGCTCGAGGACGACGACGTACAAGCGAACCTGGGGTCGCCCAAGGCCCACCTGCTCTCGCGGTACCGCTTCGGCCTCGAACAGGCCCTGGCCAAGGGCAACTTCCTCAACACGTCCGACATGTCCGTCCTCCAAGCCTTCACGCTCTTCCTCATCGTAGTCAGGCGACAGGACGACACGCGCTTCTGCTGGACCCTGACGGCACTGGTGGTACGAATGGCCCAGGGCCTGGGCCTCCACCGCGACGGCCTCAAGCTCGGACTCTTGCCGTTTGAGGTGGAAATGAGGCGACGGCTGTGGTGGGCCATATGCGCCCTCGACCTACGGTCGACCGAGGAGTCGGGCACCGAGCTCATCATCCAACCCCGGTCTTTCGATACCGAGCTGCCGCTGAACATCAACGACTCGGACATTAGCCCCTTGGCCACCGAGACGCCAAAGGCGAGGGAGGGGCGGACCGATTGCGCCATGAGCGTGGTCCGCTACGAGCTCTCGGCCCTGGCGAGGCGCCTCCATCACTTCTCGGCCGAGGCGGGACCGGTCCGCGCCGACAATGCGGTGGCCGGTCGCGAGGAGCGAGAAGGCCTCCTGATGGAGGTGTACGACCGCGTGGAACAGAACTTTCTCAAACACTGCGTCACCGGCGACGATCCGCTCTTCTGGATGGCCGCCATGGTGGCGCGGGTGGTCATGGCCAAGATGGGGCTCGTCATCTACCAGCCCATGCTCTTCCCGGGAAGCGGGCCCGAGCTGTCGGCCGACATTCGCGACAGGCTTTTCGTGTCGACGATTGAGATTGTCGAGTACAACCACATACTCAACACGGACGCGCGCTTCCAAAAGTGGCGGTGGCTGTTCAAGACGTACCGGCAGTGGAACGCCATCGCCTACATGCTGATCGAGATGTCCCGCAGGCCGTGGTCGCCCACGTGCGAGCGTGCGTGGAAGGCGGCTAGCATCCTCGTCTACGACCACCCCGTGGATTCGGCCAAGGAGTCGGATCACATGGCCGTCTGGATTCCCATCAAGAAGTTGTACCTCAAGGCGAGGAGGCATCGACAGGCGGAAATTGCTCGGCTCCGGGCCGACCCGGCCACGACGTACCAGTTGGACGTGGAGGAGGGGCCAGAGCCGTCGTTCGAGCGGATTGATCCGGTCCCGGGCCTGGAAAGCGTGGCACAACTGCGCACCCGATGGCGCAAGCTTGTCCGACCCGAAAGCGCGAGCCCGTTGCCGCCTCAGGGGCCCATGCCCATCCCGCACCCACCACCGACAATCGTCCAGCGCGACCATGACGAAGGTGTTGGTGGGGTCGGTGTTGGTGGCTCTTCAGAGTCGCCGGCCGGTGGTGTGACACCAGACACCGTGCCCGACGGACCCATATCTGTGCTGCCGGCAGTGCCGCCGCCGCGATCAACAGAGATGGGACATGCGGACAACACGATGCTGGCTCAAGGGGAGTTTGGTTCATCGTCGGATATGTGGCAACCGCAGTATGTCAGCCAGACGACGACGGGCGGCCATGCGCTTTACCCTCCTCCTCCTCCCGTAGGGACTGCGGCGGCTCTGGGCCAACAGCACTCGATGCATACCTCGGCGATGGCATCCTCGTCCATGGCCGACACGGTGGAGAGGGCGCTCCAACAGCAATCGCAGCAATCACAACAGCAGTCACTACACGGCTTGGGGCTGCAAGCACACCCATACCAACAGCACCAACATGGTCAACAGCATCAGCAACAGCCACAACAAACGGCGCCTGGGGTTAAAGACAACCCGCCATGGCTCTGGCCGGATGCAGACCCGCTGATGATGGGCAGCGGGTTTTTCGACGACGTGCCCATAGATAACATTGAAATGAACCTGGACCTGGACGACATCAACTGGCAGAGCTGGCAAGAGACGTTAAGGGGACTGGAAAGGCCGGCTATTGCGAATCAGCCCCCGCCGCCCGGGTCGTGGGGAGGGCTGTAGAAAAGAAGAAGAAGATGCGCTCTCGTAGCGTAGCTGCTGCGGCCGGCCATTTTACCTGCTTATGTAATATGGCAACGCCCGAAGCCGGCGACCGTTGAACACGTTGAAAACGCATGGTCCGGCCGGCTTTTCTCCCGCGACTACAACGACCGAAAAGAACATCAAGTCTGTATACCCTTGATACCAAAATCGCCGTACCTAGAGGTATCAGGAGGTATTATTACTTATCTTGCCCACATGGCCGCTCCAACCACGCCGACGTTGGGCCGTCCTCCCCCACGCGTCGGGGTCGCCTCCGTCATCACCAACGCGCAAGGCCAGGTGGTGTGCGGCAAGCGGCTGAGCAGCCACGGATCAGGTAAAACGATGATGGCGTACAAGAAGAGTCTTATGTTGATTCTGCTTTGCCACGTACCCTCAAGTCCAGTCCCCTACTCTGTTCAGTGCCTGTCCCTCCCAGGCTGACCTCGCGGGCTGGCGTGCAGGAACATGGCAACTACCGGGCGGCCACCTGGAATACGGGGAGAGCTTCTTCGCGTGCGCCGAGCGGGAGGCGGTGGAGGAGACGGGTCTGCGGGTGCGCGGCGTCAAGGTGGTGGCTGTGACGAACGACGTGTTTGACTCGCTGGGGAAGCATTACATTACCGTGTTTGTCAAGTGCGAGATGGAGCAGGCGGATGCGCAGCCGGTGGTGGGTTTTTCTCTTCCTTCCCTCTCGATTTCCCCGGTGTGTCTCGAACCGGTGGGGAAAGCTGCTCGGGCTAACTGATGGGACAAAAAGGCGATGGAACCGGGCAAGTGCGGAGCGTGGTTCTGGAAGTCGTGGGACGAGATGCGCGCGCTGGGAGAAGGGGGTGTCGATGGGGATGAGGGCGGACTGTTTTTGCCGCTGGTCCATCTATTTGAACAGCACTCGGACCTGGACGAGTTGATGCGATGATGATTTCTTGTTCTTTTTTCTTTTCCTTCTCGTTTCCTTTGCCCTCATCCCCTCCGGTGTCCTGATCATACCCCATGGACATTGTACTCACCGTGTGGCAGGGGTGGACGGGACGGAAAGGCGACGACACGAAGGGGACTTGGATGAGTGCGACTCTGGACTTAGCAATGGCGGAACCACGATGCCATATGGTTATCTGGCCGTCGTGCCTGAACTGGCGCCTTGGCCGCCCATACGCCTGGTCTCCCACTCGCCTCGACGCAATGGTGTCGGAGACTGCGCCTGGTCCACGACCGCTTGTCATTTTATGGCGTCGGTCGTCACGTTTGATCAGGGGCAGCGGCCCCGATACGCCCGTCGCCCGTCGCCCGTCGCCCGTCGCCGCGTGTCTGCCGATTGGTCCCGATCCTATCTGTCTCGATGGAATTGTTTCCGGTGATGGTGGGCTTGGGCATGGGGTTCTGGAAAAGGTGTCGGGGATTCGGGGCGCGACTTGAGCGTATGCCATGGATGCCACGATGGCGTGTATTATTCTCGTTGCATCGCTATAGAATGGTGGATAGGATATTGTCAGCGCTTTATTGTCGTCGCTTTTACTGCGTTTGTCCTTTTTTTGTGTTCTTTTCTCAATTTCTTTTTTCTCATTTTTTTTTCTTCCCCTTTCCCTCCCATATGCTCTCGGTCCATCGCCATTGAGGTAGGCACTGTACCGGCAGGTACATACACCTACGAAGTATTTGTCCAGGGATCATAGACAGTCAGGGATGGACTGCACGGTAATGTACCCGGTACAAAGACACGTGACAGCACCCAATGATAGGTACCCAGAACTTCACCGGTGTAGGGGGTACACATTAGCATGGAGTTGTAAGTACGTATACTTGCTCGATAGTCGTGTCTCGTATACCTATCGAGCACAGTACTGCAAGCACCAAGTACTAAGTAACACGGAAGGAGCTCCCTTCCGAGACAGGCAAGACGGAGTTTAGCTCTGCACTAGCGCGGTGTAGCGGGTCGCAGCTTCCCCACACTCCCTCGTTTTCCCCAACACGGGAAGCCTCGACCACCACGAACATCGTGGCTTCCTTTTTCCGATGTTCTCTGTGCGACGCTTGCGTAACTTGTGACCTGCCGCGTACTTCGTAGTGGTCTTTCCCACCTGCCCGCCCTCGATGCGGTCATCGGCTCGACCCTCGACTCATCACTCGGTCTCCGCCGTCTCGACCGGCTTGATCCCTTCATTGGCTTGGACTCGGAGCGTGCGTTCGTACGCTACACAATAGTCGACCTTCCCATGGCTCAGTGATTGAGGGTTCTTGGAATACCCTCATCTCGACCTCATCTCGACCCTCGTCCACCCAACGAACCGCTCACATGGCCGTCCTCAACTCACCCGCCATTCTCCGCCTCGTCGGCAGCGGTGCCAGCTCTGCCTCGACCTCGTCATCCGTCGCCCCCTTCCTCGGCCGCCATTCTCGAGCCTGGCCCGGCGCCCGGCCAGCGCGGATCCTCTCTGCCGCTGCCATTGTTGCTTTCTTCGTCGTCTACCTGTTTCTCGGTAGCTCGTTCCTGACTATTGGCCCCTACCTCGGATCGACGACCGACGTGGATCTCTCTCCGAACCGCTTTGCAGGCCAGAGCGACCGGATGGTGGAATTGCATTCTCAGGTGTTGGCGAAAGACGAAACGGATGCGGACCTGTGGCGAGACGAGGAGGAAGAGGATCAGCGCATCGTCCCTCCCCCGGCCCCTCTTCCGCCGCTGCATGAACCTCGCCCACCTCCGCAGGGCCAGCCACCGGCCCATGCGCCTGCCGACAACGATGCGGCGTCAGACACGGCTCCAGATGCGGCGTCAGACAGGGCTTCCGCTTCAGAGTGCGTCTCGCATGAGAGGTGGATGAAGACCCGCCCAGGTCCGGCCTCGGAGGGAAAGCGTCGGTTCCCCTACATGCGTCCTCCGCCGCACTGCCGTACCTTTACTCTCCCCGCTCTCGAGTCCCTCATCGAGGAGGTGAAAACCGTCATCCACGACCCGGACCTGGCCCGCCTCTTCGAGAACGCCTATCCCATGACTCTCGACACCATGGTCCGCTGGCGCGGCTACGCCAACGAGTCGGATCCCGACACGGGCGAATCGCGCCGTACCGACCAGGAACTGGCCTACATCGTCACGGGCGACATCGACGCCATGTGGCTGCGCGATTCGGCCTCGCAAATCTACTCCTACTTGCCCCTGCTGCGGGCCTCGTCCGACCCCGACTCTCTTGCCAGCCTCTGGCGCGGCGTCATCAACGCCCACGCCCGCTACATCACCATATCCCCCTACTGCCACAGCTTCCAGCCGCCTCCCGAGTCGGGCATCCCGCCGACCAAGAACGACGCCTACCATCAGAACCGACCCATCCCCCGCTACGACCCGGCCAAGGTCTTCGACTGCAAGTGGGAGCTCGACTCGCTCGCCTCGTTCCTGCAAATCTCCGTCGCCTACCACGACAAGACGGGAGACGTCGACTTTTTTCAAAAGTACGGCTGGGTCGACGCCGTCGACGCCGCCGTCCGCGCCGCCGGGGCCATGCGCCTCGGCACCTACGCCGACGACGGCAAGGTCGAGCACTCGGCCTGGACCTTCACCGGCTGGACGGACCGCGGAAGCGAGACGCTGACCAACGACGGCCTCGGCAACCCGACCAAGGAGAACGGCATGGTGCGCACGGCGTTCCGGCCCTCGGACGACGCCACCATCTTCCAGTTCCTCGTCCCCGCCAACATGATGTTCGCCGCCTACCTCGAATCGGCCGCCGTCATCATGGCGGCCCTCGACGGCGAACGCGCCGGGAACTTGACCTCGACCATGCGCGACATGGCCCTCGGCATCCGCCGCGGCATCGACAAGGACGCCATGGTCACGCGGCCCGGCTTTGGCGACATGTTCGCCTACGAAGTCGACGGCTTCGGCAGCACCCACCTCATGGACGACGCCAACGTCCCCTCGCTGCTGGCCATGCCGCTCTGGAACTACACGGGCGTCGACCCGGCCCGCGACTACCACGCCATCTACCGCAACACGCGCCGATTCGTCCTCAGCGATGCCAACCCCTATTTCATGAGGGGCCCCGCGCTCTCGGCGGTGGGCGGGCCCCACGTCGGACCGGGCAAAGCCTGGCCGATGGCTGCCGTCGTCGCGGGTCTGACGGCCCTGGAGCCCATGGCGGGTTTGGATGACGCCGAGACGGAGAAGGAGGTGGAGACGCAGATTGGCATGCTGCTCGACTCGACCTCCAACCGCGGCGTACTGCACGAGAGCGTCAACAGTTGGAATGGGATGGACTACACGCGGTCCTGGTTCGGCTGGCCGAACGGTTTATTCGGAGAGCTCATTCTGAAGATGCGCGATTACCAAGAGGGGCGGGGACAGCCCACGGACGGCCTGCTGGCCAAGTCGTGGCAATGAAGCCTATGAAGCGGCTCAGTAATGTCCCTTATACTTGGATGGTTCCCCGTGTCCTAATATCACGAGGCCGTATAATCAGTGCTGTTTTCATATATAATATCAGTTCCTTAGCAAAACAGAACACGAAGTTGATTTCCGTATACGAATAGCAATTATACAGTATACTATATCTACTTGTATTACTAGTGTGTTTCAAGAGGCCTGAGGGACGAGAAACCCGGGTCAGATAGCGCTCTTGTGTGTCTCGGCCTCTTTCGGGGAATATTTCCCTCGGCGCCGAGGAAGACTCTCTTCCCCTTTGTTCGAGTCACCGGACTGTTGCGCGGCTTCACCTAGAAAGGCCCACGCAATCCTTGACTATCATTGTCCTCCTCCTCCTCCTCCTCCTCCTCCTCCTCCTCCTCCTCCTCCTCCTCCTCCTCCTCCTCCTCCTCCTCCTCCTCCTCTTCTGGCTCTGCGCCTCCGCAGAGAGATGCCATTCTTATAATATCCCACTGAAGTAAGAGAGTGTCGTAATCAGGGAGGTCTTCCTTTTTCCTGGCCGATACTGTGATGATTTCCCCGTCTAGGATGGCGGCGTTTCTGCGGAGGTTGACAGCCCGGAGCGCCTCGTCCGTGAACATCACGTCCAGTAGATCCTTGACGGAAGAGGTTGTGCCGACTCCCATATGGCCCAAAGGTGTACCGCACCTCCGCTTCATCCAGTAGAAAACGAGGTCAATAGACCACATTCCAGTTCCCGGGTTCTGGAGAGGATGGTGAGGGCGGAGGGCAAATTCTGCGCGACGCCAAGCCTCGTGCAGACATGGCGACAGGCAAAGAAGGTTACCTAGGCAATCGATCCCACTTGCTCCATGGTGGAATAATCGATCCGTCATGCGTTGCGCCCGTTGCCCGCCCCAAATCCGAGCTAGTGCGTATCGCAGGGTCTCTCGATGGGGGCTATTTATAGCGCTGAACGGGTATATGTGGGTAACATGGGGATTCTTGGCCCCAGTCACCACGCAGACCACATCACGACGCAGGCACTAGGGTATAACTCAGCTCAGTGTCACTAAGAAAGCAAATAGCTACTACTCACATCTTGGATGACGGACTTTGCCCGATTATACTGTTTCGTATTCTTGTCCGTTCTGCATGGGCTGCTCAGCTCGTAATCCTGGTACTGGCATATCAGTTCCTGCGTAAGAGGAAGGGCGAAAACTAGGACGCGTACACGTATTAGTAACCAACACACGAACTACAGGGCGAAGCTGAACCCACAAATCTTAAACTGTATCTGCCAGTTTAGAAGAATATCGTCCATGACGGCGACGAAATCTGGGAAGACAGATCGTTCCAGGTCATGCATCTGGGTTATATCTGCGACTTGGAACATGGCCCAGAACAGAGAGCAGTACATCCGCTCCGAGGCATCCATACTAACGCGACGAGTGACGCGAATCTCGGCCGCGAAGCGTTCGTAGATGTTCTCGATGATCCTCTGCCGGACCGGGTCGTGCTGAAAAGCACCAAAATCCGGAGACATATGCGCGATACGAGGTCGGGCGGACGTCGCGCTTTGGGCCATAAATTCCAGATCCATAGGTCGAAAGCCATCCAGGCCGTCGTGACAACGATCGAAAAAGGTTCCCATGTGCCGAAGCCATTCTTCTTTATCCGTCTGAATGCGAGTCGTCTGGGAAACTGGCAACTGCGCGTCGTCCTGGAGGTGATGCATGGTGGAAGCTGAATGCGGCTGTACAGTATTGGGAAATGGAAAACGATAACGGAAAGGGCAAATCCAAGCTCGTGGTCAGGGTGAGTAGTGGTCAGGGTGAGACAGGGACGTACGAAGTAAATCAAAGCCACGTACTATTACGGTCACGTGGACAAAAGCGCCACGAGGTTCTATATAAGTACTGAGTAGACTACGAAGTAATTCAGCGAGATGTACTTTTGCCACCTGGGACTCACCGAACTCACCGAACACCGAACTCACCGTACTCACCGTACTCACCGGACTCACCGTACTCACCGGACTCACCAAACTCACACTTGATGTGTCTGGCGGTGAGGCGGATCTCTGACCGTCGCCGAGACCGCCCGCCAAGAAGACGGTTGGATCGCCAGCCCAATCAGTTGTCGTATGCCAAGCGTTGAAAGGGTCGCACCCTGCGTCCCAAACAGGGTTAGGGGCCTCGTGCTACGTCAGCCTGCTTTCATTTCAAGCAGGTCGTCGGCCGGCATATACTCAAGGCTCAACACCCTGGCAACGCACCGAATGCCATCCCTGCATTCGTGCTACGAAGGAGGAGAACAGAAGAAGAAAAGATGGATAAAAAGAAAGATATACTCAGTATACACATACCTGGTAGGGGGCTGAATATGGAAAAAGGGAGAAGAGCAACGTGCCCGCCTCGACTATACCAATCTCCTGGGAGCTGGGTTTCTCTGGCTTGGAATGGAATCGGGTGCCAGTGTACATGCCGCTCGAATGCCTGCTTCCGGTGAGACACCCCTTGGTCCTCGCCGTCATGCCCATCTGCAACATGTGTCAGCAGAGACTCGTGCCAGCAAGTCAGTCTCACCCGCCGCCCCAGAACTTCGGGAAGCTCGTTTACGCAACGCGTAGACCAACAGGGCGGGAAACGCTTGGCTGGCCGCTCCATATGGCTCTGATCGACCTCGTTCCCAACGACCTTCTATTCTCGGATGATCAGCTTCGCGTACCCCGGCCCATGAACGACCTGTAGGCTGTCGCAAATACCACCGACAGGGTCCCGTGCCGTTGCGTTCGGCCTGTTTTCTGGGGATCCTTTTAACACCGCATTGTTTCCCTGACCTAGACATCTTGTTTTCTTCCCTTTCCCTTCCCTTCCCTTCCCTTCCCTTCCTTCATTTCGTAGTTGCATGCCGACTCATCCCCTCGGAACGCGCCTTGACATAACATACTCTCGCGACATGATGCGCCCCAATCCGCTCAAAAAGGCCGTCGACTGGTTCGCTCCGGCGGCCGACAAGTCCGAGGACGGTCGTGACGTCTGGGGCTCTCGTGCCTCGTTCATCCTGGCCTCTCTCGGTGGCGCCGTCGGCCTGGGCAACCTGCTGCGCTTCCCCTCCATTGCCTTCAACAACCATGGCCTCCAGTTCTTCATCCCCTACCTCATCTCCCTCTTCTTCCTCGCCATTCCCATCCTCATGCTCGAGATTGCTCTCGGCCAGGCCTTCCGTGGCGGCTGCGTCCTGGCCTGGCACACCGCCCACCACCGTGCCAAGGGCGTCGGCTTCAGCGTCGTCTATACCGGCTTCGCCGTCGTCATATACTACGTCCCCCTGATCGCCTGGATCATGACCTTCTTTCGATACTCCTTCCACAACCCGCTCCCCTGGGCCGACAGCAACGTCGCCGACTTCTTCCACGAGAGCATCCTCCAGGAGGTCCCCTCGGTGCCCGGCCGCCTCTCCCACGACCTGTCTACCATTGAGCTCTGGAAGACCTACCCCGGCATGGACATGGTGCCCGAGACGGTCGGCTGGTGCGCCTTTACCTGGTTCGTCGTGTGGCTCTGCATGTTCAAGGGCGTCGGCCTGACCGGACGCGTCGTCTACTTCACCATGGGCCTCCCCCTCGTCTTCATCATCGTCCTGCTCGGCCGCGGCCTGTCTCTCCCCAACGCCGCCGACGGCGTCCGCCTCTACTTTGCCCAGTGGCACGGGGAGAAGCTCGCCGGCGGCCAGATCTGGCAGGAAGCCTGCGGCCAAATCTTCTTCTCCACCGGCATCGGCATGGGCTACTACACCAGCTTCGCCTCGTACAACGCCAAATTCTCCAACGCCGTCCAGGACTCCCTCATCATCGTCTTCTCCAACTCCCTCATCGAGGTCATCGCCGGCTTTGCCGTCTTTGCCATCGTCGGCTACCTGGGCATCCAGCCCGACGAGCACAGCCTCAACACCTTCGTCGTCGGCTTCTACACCTACCCCGAAGCCATCGCCCGGATGCCGGCCCCCCAGTTCTGGGGTATCCTGTTCTTCGCCACCCTGTTCATTCTCGGCCTCAGCTCCTCCTTTGCCCTGCTCGAGGCCATCGTCACCATGGTCATCGACACCGACTGGGGGAAGAAGTACTCGCGCCCCATCGTGTCCACCGCCATCGTCCTTGTCTCCTTCCTCATCTCTCTCGTCTATTGCACCGAGTTTGGCTACGAGTGCCTCGACGCGGCCGACACCTTCATCAGCTACCTGGCCCTCTTCTGGGTTGTCTGGTGCGAAGCCATGTGCGCCACCACCCTCTACCGCTTCCGCGATGTCATCGACCAGGTCGGCGTCGTCGCCTTTTCCCTGAACACCTTTGGCTACATCGCCGGCACCGTCGTGGGTCTCGTTGTGGCCCATGCTGTTAGTCCCGAGGCTGGTGCCGGTGTCGGCTTCGGCCTGTTCGTCGCTGGCATCGTCGCCGGTGTACTCGCGGGCAAGACGCCTACTGCCGCCACCCCCGGAGTGTTCGGTCGCAACGATATGCTGGCCAGGTTTTGGTGGCTTACTTTTTATTCGGTCAGTACTTTTCACGTTCCACGCCCTTTTCTCCCCCCGCGTTGTTCAACTTTGGTCGTGCCCTGGTCTATCTAACGTCCTCCGACAGGGCAACCAACTTCGCCGCGATCTCAACGCGACCATTGCCGTCTCCGGCACCAAAAACTGGAAGATCCCCTCTTACTGGGCCCCCGTGCTCAAGTACATCTCGGCCCCCATCGTCGCCATCATCATGTCCTTCGCCTATCCCAGCTTCTACGCCTCCCGCGAGGATCCTCTCCGCATCGCCAGCTTCGCCTTTATGAACATCGTGCTGGTGGCCTCACTCCTCGGCCTCTTCGCGCCCCGCTGGTTCAACGTGCTCGTCCCGGCCACCAAGGTCCAGGAGGGCAAGTACCCCATCGTCCCGGGCGTGGTGCTCTCGCGTGCCAACGTCGAAGGCCACCTTGAAGCCGTGGACGCGGAGCAACCTGCTCTAAGCGAGACTATCGAGGGGGAGAGCAGTTCGCAGGAGAAGGTGAAAGACGGCCCTATAGCCAGGACGGAGTAGACACGAACCTCGGCTGTAAATAGTTGATGGTTTATTAGAGTGATTATCGAGGCATTCGACCTCATTTCGACCATATACCCAATGACACCAGTCATAGATCCTGCCTTGCACATGTCCAAGAATTACCCGTAGTCGAACCTAGCCTTGGGAAGGCCCCCCGACGACAGTCTCCTCGTCAAGCCTCTGCCTCCTATCTCGTCCAAACCGCACCAACCGTTGGCGCAAAGGCTGCAGCCTTGCCGCAACGCCGACACCCCCCTCAGCAGCGGCAGGGAGCAGGTCATCAGACCGTAGCGCCGACGATTGCGCCGTCTGCGTCTGGGGGTTCTGGGTGCGCGTGTGAGCTTGGCCACTGTCGGGGTCCCGGGCTGACCGTCTCGAGAGGGATTCGAAGAGGAGGTCTTCCTGCTCCCTCTTCTTGTCCTTATCGTCCCCGCTGCTGTCGTTGGATCCACGACGGGACCGGTTGAAGAGGAGGAGGAAGAGGTCCTTGATGCTGTACCGGTTCGCGCTGGCTTCGTTTTGGAGGATGAATTCGTAGATTTTGAGCGCGATGTAGATGACGATGATCGTTGCGAGGACACTTCCCACTATTGTAGTCGACCAGGGCTTGGTTAGCAGGGGAGGTCGGTATTGACTTGGATTCCTAAAGGACTGGTCAGGGGAATACGTACGACTGCCGAGGGCTACTTGAGCCGGGCTCAGTGGCGTGGGAAGGCCCTGGATATCCACTTCAAAGACCCCGATGATCCAGGATAGAGGGGCCTGAGAGGAACGACGTCAGCAAGTGCTTCTATCTGGCAGGATATTGGTTCAGCAAACAAAGGCGACATACAAAGACAACGGTGGCACCGGTGAAGATGAAGAGAATCTTGGATTGCTCGTTGGCAGACAAGGCTTCTTCAATGTTGGCTTCGCGTTGACGGAGGTCCAGAAGAGTCGTGATCTGATCCTCGCATGTTAGTCCAGGTGGCGTGCCCATCAGCGAAGGGAAGCCAAAACCCACCGAATCCCGCACGCGGGTAGCGTCCATCTCCAACCTCGTAAAGAAATCAAGCGTAGGATGCGAAAACGAAGAGGCCGACCCGCCCCCCGCACCGCCCGCCTGCTCCAGCAAGTCGCAGGCCGGGTCCCTGGCGGCATGGAACTCGCCCACAACGCGCTCCTGCTCCCTCAGCACGCGCTGGACCATGTTGATCTCCTCGCGGACGTCCTCAATCTCCTGCAGCAGGCCAATCTCGACGCGGAGGTCGCCGCTGAGGAGGCTCTTGGACGTGCGCATGCCGCGGAGCGACGCGCGGAAGGCGTCGTAACGCTTCATCACCTCGTTGGACACCCAGGCAATCGAACTGGCAAAGGCGTTGCTGTAGGATCGCGGTCCGCCGAGGAACTGGAAGTGGAATTCTTCCTCGCCAAAGGACACGGCCGCCTCGAGGATCTGCTCCACCACGCGGATCATGTCCGCCGACGGGTTCTTGAGTCCCCGTAGCGCGACGATGCGGTGTTTGAACTCGTTGAGCAGCGTTTGGGCGTTTTTGTCGTCCCAGCGATCGGGGTAGCAGCTAATGATGTTGTCTGGAGACAGTTGTTAGGAAAAGGTCGGACAAGAGAAAGGATATCGAGAGGAAAGCAAACGCAGTCACAAACATACTCTCGTCGATCCGCCAAAGCCAGAGCTGCGATACCACCAGGACCTGCTTGCGCTGTTCATGTCCCAGGGGCAAGTGACTCCTCTGCCTCGCCGTCTCGGCCCGCCGCGCCCGCACGCTGCTCGCCACGTCCTGCCGCCCGGACATCCGCATGAGCTGTTCCTTGGTGCTGTCGGACCGCTTCTGCTTGTCGCTCGACTGCGCCGACAAATAGTCGCGGTTCTTGAAAGGGTCCCCTGACGGCTGGCCCGCCGACGCCGACGAGGTCGACATGGACAACGACTGTTGAACGCCTGGAGCGGCAGCACCACCGCCGCCGCCGCCGCCGCTACCGCCTTCCATACCACCGTCGGCGGCCGTCTCCCTCTTGCGCTCCTTCTTCTTCTGCTCCTTCCTCTCCCGTTTCCGCCTCTTCGCCTCTTCCGCCTCCCGCTCGAGCCGCCTCAGGTACCGGTAAAGCACCTGGCTCTCGTTGCGCCAGCGCACCTCCTCCCGGCTCAGCGCCTCGTGGTACGACTGGTCCAGCGTCCGCGGCGTGTGGAGCTCCGACTTGGTAAAGATTTTACGCAGCTCCGCCATGGCGTCGAGGTGCTTGAGGTGTGGGAAGAGATAGTGCTGTAGGTTCGTGGGCATGGCGTTGAGCGAGCGGTGCCGCTCTGCCGTGTTCTCCCGCAGGAGCTCGCGCTGTGGTACCTGGAGCTGCGTCTGGGCCTGTCCGTTGAAGATACCCTCGCTGGCGGACCGTAGCCGCTCCTTCGTCTTGTCGTCCATGTCCACGTCCACGACGGGTATGACGAGGGAGAACATTTCGTCGGGGCTGAGCGAGGCCGAGAAGGAGGAGGAGGCGGCGGCGGAAGAAGTCATGGAGGTCAGGGACCCGGATGCCGCCCGCTCACGGCGGAAATGTGGTTTGCGGTAGGGCGCGCTGAAGCGCATCTCGAGAAACGTGTCGCGCACGAAGCGCATGACGCGCGCGCACTCTTCTTCCGTCTTGCCGTCCATGGCGTGCAGCTTTTGGACGAGGTCGAGCACCCAGGCGACATTGTTAGCCGGGAGATGAATCCAGCGCTTAAGCGACTTTCTTTCGTGACCAACAGGTGACGCGGCTAGGTCATGGCTCTGTTGTTGCTGCTGGCTCTCCTTCTTCGAAGGGCAAAGCTTGACCTCAGCTTCGGGTTCGTAGAGAATATCCCACACAGACATGTCGTCAAACGTGCTCTCGGATGTCGGGCACCAGAAAACCCCCCGAAAATGCTTGCAGACATCAATCTCCGGCTCGTCAGTGGGCAGCGACGGACCCCGGGCCTTCCGGGGCCGGAAGTTCGCCGCCGCGTACTGGCGCGGCACGACCTGGGGGCTGACGAACAGCTGCATGATGGATTCCTTGCCCATCACCCGCGCCAGGCTGTGCGGCGTCTCGCCGCAGGTCGACAGCACGGTAGGATCGGCGCCGGCCTCGAGAAGCTCGCGTACGATGCCCACATTGCCGTTCTTGACGGCGTGGTGCAGCGCCGTACAGTCTTCGTTGTCGCGCAGGTTGACCGAGGCCCCCGCGGCCAAGAGACTGCTCACCACATCGGCATGGTCGAAGATGACGGCGGCGTGCAGCGCGGTGTGGTCGTCCTTGTCCTCCAGGTCGAGGTCGGCTCGGGCGGCAATCAATACGCGTGCGACGGCATCGTGTCCCTCGGCGGCGGCCTGGTGCAACGGCGAACAAAACTCGGTACTGACGGCGTCGACGTCGGCGCCACGTTCCAGGAGCGCTCGCACGATGGCGTCCCGACCATGGCGCGCGGCGACGCTGAGGGGCGTCAGGCCGTTGACGTTGCGGGCGTCGACGCTGACGAGACCGGAAGCTAAGAGTTCGGCCACGACGTCGGCGTGGCCCGCCCGTGCGGCGTCGTGCAGCGGCGTGTCACCGACCTTATCGCGCGTCGCGGGATTAGCGCCGGCGGCCAATAGGACCTGGACGACTTCGAGATGGCCGCGGCGGGCCGCTACGTGAAGCGCCGTGCTAGCGTCCCGGTTCCCGGCATCGACTACCGCCCCACCCCCCTCGACGAAAAGGCGGACGAGAGCGACATGGCCGTTGCGGGCCGCTTCGTGCAGTGGCGTTTCCCCGAATGCTTCCTCGCGGCGCACGTCAGCTCCGTGGCGCAGGAGGACATGAACGATGACTTCGTGGCCATTGCGGGCGGCCAAATGAAGGGGTGTGCAGCCCTCGAGGTCTGGAATATCGACGTCCGAGTTTGTTGCTACATCGAGAATGGCACGCAGGACGGTTGGCTTGCCGACCAGAGCGGCATGGTGGAGCGGTGTCCGCTTCGCGATGTCGGTGGCGAGGAGGACGGATGGGAGCGAGGCGATAAGCTGGTGGATGTGTTCCTCTGTTACTTTGTCGTCGGGGTCATTCGTGATGGCGTCGACGAGCCGGCGGTATGCTAATGTCAAGGCATATGAGTTGCCCAGGTCATACCGTGCAGGATAAGGAATGCGGGTGTTTACCTTCATCCATGGGCGATTCCATGCCAGGTTCAGGTTAGTTTGCGAGCAAAGTGTAGCAAGGCACAAAAGCCCGAGGGAGGACACAGGCAACAGGAGGACAGAGAATGTTTTCGAGAAAGTAACATGACAAGTGATGGATAGTATACTCGAGCGAGTTGGTATTTGAAGGTCGGGAAACACAAGGACAATGCGAATCAAGCCAAAACGAAGGCTTGTCCTCCAGACATGGGTGCACTTGATTCCTGTGGAGACGCGATGATTTACTCGTGATGAGTCGACACGAAGTGTTCTTGTCAGCTGGCCCTACCACTCAGTAGGCCAAGGGTCGACGAGGCAGTCGAGTTGAGGGTTTGAAATGGCGGACAACCGAAAAGAGACAAGGCCAAAGACAAGGGCATGGCATCGCACGGTGGAGCTTGGTCTCGGTAGAGCGGAGGCGAAGCTGTCATTACAGGCCCTATAGGCCTATCGCTTTCATGGCACTGCTCATCACCCGCCGCCCACCGCCAGTCGCATCCGTTTTGGTCGAGATGCATGAGAGACGAAGAACTGTGGTCATGTGGCCCCACCATCACTGGGCTTTTGCAAGGAGCTCAACTCACGTGGATCGACAATGCTTCGGCTCGGCGCGCGATTCGATTCGTCTCGATAATGTCTCTCTTTCCATAGGTCATACTAACAACTACCGCCACGATGTAGGGTAGGTGAATTATGGGTTACACAGTATCATGGGATTTACCTGATCATCTATTAGACAAGACCATCCGCTGCGTGAGTCGTGATCGTGACAAGACGGTGGTCGTTTGCTACCGGTCAGACCTTGTATTTCTTTTTTTCTTTAATTCGTGATTATCCGCTCTCCTCATCCTCCTCTTTATCGCCCGATACGAATGACGCCTGCAGCAATCAACTTTTGCACCTTGGATCGGACATCGGCATTCTTCATGTGTTCCTGCAGCGCGGCGGGGTTGGATTGCGCTTGTTGTAGGATGGCCTGCATCACAGGGTCTCCCATAATGGACATGATCTACCGAGACGATTCACGTTAATTGGGCACCCAAAAAAAAAATACAAAAGGAAAAAGGAGAAAAAGGGGGAAAAAACGCACCTCGGGATCCTTGGACAACCGCTCCCTGGTCTGCTCCTCCGTCTCATTCTCCCGCGCCGAGTACATGGCCGCGAAGGCCTTTTGCTCCTGCTGGTCAATCTCGCGACCGTTGGCGCCGTTGTGGTGCTCCTGGTCGACGAGCTTGGCCTCGCTGCAGGCGTCGACGCACTCGGAGTACTTGCGCATGCCAAAGTAGACCTGGGCCTTGCGGATGTAGGCGCGGATGAACTTGGGGTCCTTCTCGATGGCCGTGTTGCAGTCCTCGAGGGCGCTGGGGAACTCCATGAGCTTGACAAAGGCGGCGGCACGGTTGCTGTAGCCGCGGGGGTCGTCGGGGGCGCGCTTGGTCATCTCGGTGTAGGACTCGACGGCGCCCGGCAGGTCGTTCTCCTTGAACTTCCGGTTGCCCTCCTCGCGGGCCTCCTCGGCCTTGGCCGGGTCGATGTAGGCGAGGCGGGCCTGCTCGAGCTTGTTGCGCTCGGCGGTGCGCAGCTTGTTGTTGACGTCGGGGGTGCGGTGCTCGGTCAGCGACCTCTTGTAGTTCTCGACGGCCTGGTCCAGGTTGCCCATCTTCTCGTAGGCGGTGCCGATGCGTGCGTAGCTCTTGGCGATGAGCTTAAAGTCGGCGTACATGGCGCGGCCCTCCTCGACGGCCTTGGTACACGTGTCGATGCAGGCCTGGTAGTCGCCCTTTTCGAAGTGGGCGGCACCCAGGTTGTTGAGGTAGGTGATGTCCTTGTGTAGCTCCCAGGCCTTGCTGTAGTGGGCGATGGCCTCGTCAAAGTTTCGCTTCTTGTAGTTCTCGGTGCCCAGGGCCTTCTCCTTGTCGGCCTCCTCCTTGGCCTTCTTCTTGGCCAGCGCCTCTTCGTCCTCGGGCTCGGGCTCGGGCTCGGGTTCCGGCTCGGGGGCCTTTTGTGCGGCGGCAGGACGCGGGGGCGCCGGTGCGTCGGTCATTTCCTCCTCGCGACCGGCATTCGCCGTGTCAGTGGCCCCGATATCGCTCGGATCGCGCATCTGTAGGTCGACGCCCATGAGGACGCCGAGGACCTGCAACATGCGGGGGTCGGAGAAGAGGTCGGGGCTGTTGGGGTTATTCTTGATCTGCTGAAGCTTGGCCATAAAGGCAGGGTCGGCGACGAGGGAGCTGGTCTTGGGGTTGTTGGCTAGCTTCTGGATAAGCTGCGGGTCGCTGAACAATTCGCCGAGGCCGCCGCTCATGTCTGGGCCGCCGCCTGCCTCTTGCTCCATGGCCCTTTTTGTGGAGGCCAGGTCCCTCTGAAGGCCGGCATTGGAGGGGTCGTGCTTCAAGCCCGCCTCGTACGCGTCGTGGGCTCCGAGGTAGTCGCCCTTGCCGTAGAGTGCAGTACCCTTTCGGCCCCAGCCCTTGGGCCAGTCGGGCTTCAACTGGGTGGTCTTCTCGGCATCTTCCAGGGCCTTGTCCCAGTCCTTTTTGGATGCGTAGGCGGCTGAGCGGTTGCTGTAGAGGATGTGGTTGGAGGGGTCGATGGCGATGGCCTGGGTGAACTTGTCACTGGAGGGTGTCAAGTAAGGTCAGCAAAGCCATTCAGAGCGGAAGTGGGGGCAGCTATGTCTTACACGGCCTCGTCAAAGTTCTTCTCGGCAATGGCCTTGTTGCCGAGAGCCTTGAGCTCGTCGGAAGACGCCATAGGTAGGGAGGGATTGGTTATTTGGTTGAGGGTGAGTGAGAATCTGCTCGGTTGGCGGCGAGAGAGGGGTAGGGTCTGTCAGAGGTCGAGGTGGATTTGCAACTCGTGGGATTCCTTCTGTCGTCAAAATATGTGTATTCTTGTCTTCTCTGCAATGGTCTTGGAAATGGAAACTGGTCCAGAAGAAGCTAAATATGGATTAATGGTCAGTGAGGGAAAAAGAAGAAAGGAAAAAGGAAGAAAAGAAGAAAACGAGGACGATGAAAAGCTGCTGCCCACTAATTATTACCGACTCCCTCGTACCTGCCTCAGGTCCAGGTGCAGTTGCCCATTGCGGGTGTAACTTGGTGGCAGTGACGACGAGCTCCTTCTAGCTCCTTCGATGGCTGTGGGGCAGCAGCTCTCCTAATTGGCCTGTCTGTTTCTACAGTACCGCAAACGGTGTACACGTAATAAGTACTGTACAAGTACGTACTCATCTCGACCAAGTCACGAAGTAACAATTCCGACGAGTTTCTTCACCACCATCGCAAGTATACGCGCAAGGGGAAACTCGTCGGACTTTTGCGACATCAAGTGGCCGAGGGTTCATCTTTGGCTTCATAGAGCACAATAGAGGCCCTGGGATTCTCGGTTTTATCAAAAGACCTACAATACATATCAAGTCATTCTTCCATACATGAGGTACCCTGAGCTAATAAAGCCTTCCAGCAGCAACATTGTGAAAAGTCAAAGAACCTGCTTGACCCAGGGAAAACAGAACGAAGCCGATACTACGAGGGACCACTAGTTTGAACGCTTGTCATCTGCCTTGGCTTTTGCGTCCGGCGCCTTGGGATCTTCCTTCTTGGGATCGGAATTCGAACTGGCGCCGATATAGTACAGATGCTCTGAAATGCTCTGGTCGTCGTTGAGCCACCTATCGATCATTGGCGTTTCTCTGTCGTCCCTAAAGGAGATGGTTCATTGTGTTAGCCGGGCTGATTCTGGGAACAAGGGGGGTTCACAATGCCGCATCGAGATGTTCATACTTCTTCTTCTTCTTCTGGGGTTCGTCATGGGCCATTGTGCTGTTCGAGGACCTTGGATGGGCGCGCATCTGCTCACAGATGACACCAGACCTTTCTTTATAGTGACTCGACTTGGTTAGACGTCGTTGTCAGGTTAGAATGGGAGCCCCAACGAAGAGGGTAATGCTTTGGTGTTGGTGTTCCTCGTCTTGAATCGAACAAACTTCAATGTTGTCACAGCATTTGGCTGTCCATATGCGACGAGGTTCCATCATCTCCGGATGAAAAGGGCTCACACGGACATATTTATACTTCTCCACAACCAAAGATGCTCGAGATGGACGCTGGATTTGATCGGGTTGGACTTCAACTCCTCTCGACGCACGAGAATGACCCCGTGACTCTACCTCTGCACACCCTACATGCGCTGGTAATCAGCCAAAAGCCAGCTCTCCGGCATTCATGTCTTTGCAGCCCAATCTCGGCAGTAGACAAGTAATATTGGCGAGGTACGGTTGATAGTCGTCTGCGAGGGGACTCGAGAAGGAAGCGTACGTGGGTGTCGGCATGACCATGGACATGGGAAGTGAGAATGGAAAAGAGTTGACATGTCTCTTGCATGTGCATAGCAAGCAGGCCCAGTGTCCACATTTTCAGTTGAGCCGTCCGACATCCCGACTCTAGCGATGATCTATATCATCGGATAAGGTCCGATGCAGCATGGAACCTTCACCCGTACCAAGCAGCCATCATGATCCGGACGGGAAGCGGAGGGTCCCGCTCCACCTACAACAACAACAACGACGACGACGACGACGACGTCGGGTCTCGAGAAAGCATGGCAACAATCCATACCCTGAGGGGAAGCCGGGAATGTTCACCGGTCTCAACAGCTGAGACCTCAAAGACTAACCCCTTCCTCCCATTTCCATCTATTCACGCAACGACACGTGGATTGCGAAAGGCCGTGAAGCAGGGAAATAGACACGATATTATTATTCTCCCGAGGGACCGGCTGCATTGCGACGCGAGGTATCGGCTGGCATGCCATGATTGGGATCCAACCAGAAGCTCCGTTAGATTAATCTCAGTCCATCCCATTGAGAAGTCCGTGGGGGGAAGCACCCAACATGCTGGACATGAACATCATGTCGGCCCGGCCCCCAAGGGAGGGGTTGTCCCGTCCAATGGCGCCTGCAGTTCCTCGGCACGGTGTCGTCGCCATCATGTCATTCATCTGCGGCCAACTCGTCTCCTTCATGAGGCCCCATTTTTCCCGGCAAAAAGGAGAGGAGGAGGAAATATTCCGCAGGGAAAGGGTCCAAGGGGACGCCATGTGGAGACGACCGGCTCCCCGGGGTAATGCGCAAGTAAGTAGGCGGTTTGCCCTGCATAGGTAAGTAGGTAGGTAGGTAGGTAGGTAGGTAGGTAGGTAGGTAGGTAGGTAGGTAGGTAGGTAGGTAGGTAGGTAGATGGGTAGGTAGTTGAGCCGCATCTGTCAGGGAGTCTGGCATGCCCCCGTTTTTTTGTCCTTGGTGCGCGGCCCATTTCTGCCCCATAATGCCTTTACCAGCGAGCAGTGACCCGGGAGAACGGGCGTATAAGTGGAGTTGTTGGCCGCCAAACATCGAGTAGGCGACGAGATGACGAGGCGACGATGCATTCCGACCAGTCGGTAAGGCTCCATAAATCTTATTTCATCGTCAGAAACCGTTTTCCGTCTGCGCCTCGAATCTGACAGCCTTTACCAGGTTAGACCACGCCTGATGAGTGGGAGACGGCACATCCCCGGGGAAGGCGAAGAAAAGAACTTAGAGCTTGCTCTGTTCAGCTTCTCCAGAGCCTCCAGAGCCTCCAGAGCCTCTTGCTCCCTCTTGCTCCCCCTCCCTCTCCTCTTTAAGCAGCTCCTCCCGCCCTCGCACCTCGACCTCCCTCGGCCCATCCTTGGCAAACCGGACGACGACGACCCTGTCCCAGTCGCCTCCCCGACCGCTACCCTTGAGCTCCGGCCCGGGCTTGTCGAGACCCAAAACGACCCGACCGTCCTGCCTCCGAGTAAAGAGGTTATAAGGGCTCATCACCTTTTCCGACCACGGGATCCTCGACGTGGGGTGTTCCGGTCCCGCCCCCTCGCCCGACAAGGACGTGGGCACCTTTTCCAGAAATGCGCGCAGCCGGTCTCGCTGCGCCGCAAACTCGGACGGCGACGACGACGACGATCCTCCGCCGGTGCAAAACTGCGACACGAGCTGCAGGAGGTAATACTGCGGCGGAAACAAGATAATCTCCCCCCGGTCCGCCTTGGCGAGCCACTCGGCCGCGTCGTCGAACCGGGCCGTCGTGTGCTCCACCCCGCCGTCGGGCGTCGCCACGATGATCTCGCTCTGCCGCGCCACCTTGGCCGCCGTCGACGTCGGCGAGAGCGACACGTCCGGGAACATGTACACGTACATCTGCGTCGTGTACCGCCGCGCCACGTTGGTCGGGGTCACCCAGCGCGTGAAGGGAATCAGGCGGTCGTCGTCCGGCACGCCGCCCAACGAGTCGACCAGGTCCGAGAAGCGCTGCTTGTTGGCGTGGATGCGCTTGCGCGCCGCGTCGCGTTCTGTTGGCGGCAGGGTGACGAGCACGCGGTCGCAGTCGTCCACGTTGGCCGATACGTCTTCCTTGCGCGTCGCGAGGAGGATGCCCGTCTCTTCGAAGCATTCGCGGATCGCGCCTCGGCGGTAGGCCGGCCCGTCCTGGTGGCGCTCACTCGAACCGACGGGCGGGATGGGACCGTCTTGGTGGCTGTCGAGATTCCCGCCGGGAAACACATGAGCCGATGCAAACGACGCCGACGTCTTTACGCGATGGAGCAGAAGGACCTGGTTGGTGGGTGAGAGGAGAAGGATGCTGATAAGAAGTTAGTGCGCGATTCTAAGGGAGCCTTGAATTAATCATCTTAAAACTGACCTTGAGCTAGGCCGGGGTTCAAGCACAGGTCCCTTTGCCTTTGACCCAGTCGAGGCCTTTCTCCTTTGTTGTGCCATGATCTGACTATGTCGACTGAGTGGTGAAAAGTGAGGCCGTATCCTCGGTGACCGTATTGGCGATGCGATTGGGGACGAGAGCTGGGGGCTATGAGATGAAGCTGCTACACCGACAACTGAGTGAGGACGGAGCGAAAGACCATATGTTGATATCTTTCGCACCGGCGACGTAAAAGACATCCTGCACTTTCGTTTCTCTTGGAGAAATGGTCATCGCAACGACTTTTATGATCCTTTATTCGGTTATATCACGAGGACCAAAGTCCGAGTCCCAAGTCGTAGAACCTTTAGCTTCTTGAGATCCATGGCGGGGCCTAAGATTTTGCCGAGGTCCGTTCTTAGCCCCTGGAATCAAGGTACATGTACATTACAGGTACATGTACTTTTACCAGTACCGTACGAAGTACAGTGTCACGATAGCTGGACAACGACTCGGACAGCCCCCTTTTCTGCCTCATAAGCAAGTCTTGAACTCGTAACCACCTAGGTTGGAACTTACAGTATTGTTCTGCTTATGAATATCGTTCGTCGTATTCGTTATTCATAGAAAAGACTAGAAAATAAAAAAAAGGCCCTGCGAGTAGGTGCTTTGCTCCATCCGCACCCTTCGATGACCAAGTCGTCCCCGGGCAAATCATCATATACCTACAACGTACAGACACCACCCCTACCCAAGGATGCCGGCTACCAGGTATCGCTATCCTTCTAACCCATTCAAAACCTCTTCCTCTCCTTGCCCGACAGATTCACCCGCCAGAGACAGCACACGCTCTTCGACTCACACCACTGCTTCACCTCCCACGCCGAAACCTCGCCGTCGTAGCCCACTCTGGTCAGCTGCCCCGAGTTGAGCCACGCCGCCAGATCTTCCAGAATCACCGGGTCGTACATGAGCATCTTCTCGTGCCACGACGGTTGACTCGGATCCTTGGTGGGAGCTGCTTCCGTGACCGCCTTGGTTATATGCCGCATGAGCGCCGACTGCTGCTGGTCCACCGCCGCACCGGACACCAGCGACGTCTCCGTCTTCTCGTCTAGCGAGAGCGACATGTCCACGCCGCCCGGCGAAGAGAAGGACCCTTCGGGCGAGCACGTCAGTGCGGCCGAGCTGTCTGATGCCGAATCCGGTATTTCAATCACCTCGGCAGACGATTGTGCTTTGGGTTTTGGGGCGGCTCGTCTCTTCGGCGTCTGTGGCGCCACAGGCTCTGTCTTGGATGCCGTTGTTCCTGTGGTTTTCGAAACTGACACCTTGGCTCCGCTACCTGCCTTGGCCTGAGATTTCGGTTTTGCCACCGCATCGGCGTCTTTAGTTGTGCTACTGTCTTTACGCGGTCGACCCCGTGGTCTTTTCGCCGGCGGTTGTGTCGATGTGGCCTTGGTAGGCTCGCTTGCGGCCGCTTCCTTGCGCTGCTGCTGCGAGCTTGTAGAGAGCGACTTGTTCGACGGAAGAGGGTTTAATGCCACCCGAGGTTTGTGCTTGCTTTCCCAGCATTGGTCCAGCAGCGCGAGCATCGCGGCCCTTCGCTTGACCGGCTTGAAACCGTACGACGTAATCTCCCTGGAAAGTTGCGAATCCGTGTATAGGTCGTACTTGGGTTTCGGAGGAACACCAGAACCCGCTGCTGCTGTTGCTTCTGCTGCACGGCTGGTCTGCGTTGCCGGACCGGGAACCTTGGACGAGGTGTCCTGTTTTGGCGTAGCTGGCAGAGTAGATACCGATGCCTGTGACGGACACACAGCTTGGCCCGAATACGGTGGAGTGCATAGTTGCGTCATATCGGAGCCAGCGTCTATAGTGGCCGTCGTAGTGGTAATCGCACTCGGCCTTGATGCATCTCGCGAGGCTGAAGAAGAAGCAGAAGGGAATGACAGTCCACTCGAAGCCAATTTCTCACTCCATACCCCTTTCACACCCGGACGCCTCGGCGCGTCTTTCGAAAGAATATCCATCTCTGGGAAGCTTTCGTCATCTGTCGTCGAAGAAACTTCAATCCGCGAGGACATGGCATGCTGCCCGTCGACAACATACCCGAATGGATCATCGTCAGGTAGTGACGAGTTCGCCATGGGCGTATTGACGAGATCAATCAACTCAAGGTCCAACAGCCCCCCGTCCTCGTCCCGGGCCCCGACCCCCCACAGTTTCCGCCGCGGTTTCGGCTCCACGGCATCGCTGTGGATGGGGCTCGCGAAAGGGTCGCTGTTCTCACGCGCCTCCGCCTCCTCGTTGGAAAGTCGTATGGCCGTTTGCAGGTCTCGGAGTACTGTCGGCGACTGCTCCCTTGCCAGCTGACTCGATGTACCGAACACAAAACTCTGCTTGGAAACCTCTTGAATCGCTGTGTTGGGGGACAAGAGAACAGGCTCGGGCGACTCTTTCTTTCCTTTTTTCCTTCTTGTCGGTTTCCTACCCGGCTTCTTCGGACCTTTCGCGCCTGCGGTCCCCTCTGTTGCCTGCTGCTCCACGTAATCGAGAATGGATGCCGTGGGCGGCTCCTGCTCCGACTCGTCGCGCCTAGCGTACAGAGCCGTTGCCGCTTCGGTGATGGTCCGAGCCTTCTTCTTCTTGGGCGCTTTTTTGGTCGGTGACGCGTCTGTTCCCGAGACGCTCGGGTCGTCGGGGACCACCGCGGTTTTCTTCCTCTTCTTGAAGATCTCCGGGATTCCCTCCAGGCAACCAGCTACGGCCGCTCCAATCTGTTCCTCTTCCCGGCCATACTTGGCGAGGAAGTTCCCAAAAGCCTCGTTCGACGTGTCATTGCCCGGGTACTTCGCCGCCGATGACACCATCTCTCGGATATCCGACGACGCGGAGCCAATGGTGATGAGTTTATCCGATGGAGGTGGCGTCCAATCCATCCTCCGTTTGGAAGCTGGAGGTAGCTCGAGGGGTGCATCAGCATCATCATCCGCATCAGCAACTTTCGGCGCCGGCCCCTCCGCCTGATCACCGTTTGATTTGTTCGATTTGTTCGATTTAGTCGACTTGCTCGACTTGCTCGGCTTGACCTCGGGAAAGTAATGGCTTCGCACCTCCGACGCCTTTCTCGTCTTATTCTTGCTTTGACCGGCCTTGGCCTTCTTCCCCGGCTTGTCGTCTGGCGTTTCGTTTCCGTTTCCTGTCGGCGGCTTTGGTTGTTTGGGCTTTGCCTCACGAAGTTTACCAGAACCAGCTTTCCGCCTGCCTCTTTTCGTTCCTGGTGCTGGTATCCGAATGACCTGAACAGAGTCTTCTCCATCTTCCTCGTCATGGATCGGCTCCGTGGGAAGTCTGGCAGGCGTCACTAGGTCGATTGGCGTTTGCTTCGTCGCTGGGAAGCTCGCGACGTGGGAGGCCGGCTGTGGTGTGTGGTTCCAAGATGATCGCGCGAGCTCTTCAGGTTCCCGTGAAGGTTTGGTAATTCCCCACATCTCGTCGAGCGACGGGAATGGGGACGACGATGCGTCATGACGAGGCGGAGGCTTGAACGGAGTTGCCATGGCCGCTGTTGTCGTGGTAGCGAGGGTTCTCTGACAAATGCGCCGAGCGCATCTTCCTAGAGCGACGCGCAGCAGATTGATTGTTTGCCTGCCCAAGAGGTTTGTGTAGAGAGAAGAGCGAAGGTCGTGCAGATCGTCAAGACATTGATGGTGCTTTCGTTTCTTTTCCCTTTTCCCTGTGCTGTTCCTGTCGAGTGCCACTATGACAACCAGGATCAACAACAACAGTTCTCCCGTCTTGGAGGTAGGACAAACCGCGAGAGCCGCACGGTGTCACGTGATTACACCCTGTAATGATTTGATTTCTGGTCACATGACCCATCCCTCAGGGCATGCGGGTTCGGCAACAAGTCGAGGTACGTACCCCACCAATCGAAAATTCGGGCCTACCCACCAAAATTCATCAAAATTGTGACTTGAACCTTTTCAATCGCTTTCTCCCGACAACCCCTACCAAACCCACCTTCAAGGCCCAGATCCCACCACAAACCGCAGCCATGGAGAACGACCGCGGCGAGATTGTCGACCTGTACGCATTTTCCTCCCCATGAACACCATACCCCGCCGATGCGAGATGCGAGGACGAAATGCAGCTCCATAGGCCATGACCATTTCACTCCATCGCCTAAGGACCGAAGGACGGGTTTATTATCGTTATTATCATTTTGCTGACACCAGCTTCTCTCGTGTAGCTACGTCCCGAGGAAGTGCTCGGCGACCAACCGCATCATCAAGGCCAAGGACCACGGCTCCGTACAGATCTCCATCGCCAAGGTCGACGAGAACGGCCGTGCCATCCAGGGCGAGAACCAGACCTACGCCCTGTGCGGCTTCGTCCGCTCCATGGGCGAGGGCGACGACTCCCTCAACCGCCTGGCCCAGCGCGACGGCTTCCTCAAGAGCGTCTGGAGCGCCCAGCGATAAATATATTTGCTGAAGGCCGGGGGCGATTGAGAATGGTGGGGGAATGAGGGTACGTCGTCTCATCATGTTCTGCCATGCCGGCCGTTCTCAACCTCTCGCATGCGGGCTAACATGATTTGAATTTGAATATAGGAATTACGTTATTCGGTTTTTCTTTTGGTCGGTCGGTTGGTCGGTCGGTCAACATGGTGATACTAGACTCGGTGGCATTGCGCACCGCCGTCAGGCGTCTGGCTCTCATTTGAGAGAAAATGGCATTATCCCACGATTCCACGAATATGACATGGTCCCCTCAACTACGAATACGTCCTTTTCTTTACCCTCGCCGTCGCTCAGTGCCAGGCCCTTGTTATTCTTCAGCTTCGCCTTCCCGGCTAGTCAAGTCTCCTCGTTCCACCATTTCCAGGTTTCCATGGTCGAGGATTCTGGGGCTACTTCGATAGTCCCCGTGCCGCAGATTGAACTAGGCTCTGAAAAAGCCGTGCCCCTCAAGGTGTGTGGTCATGGTACAGATACGGGTCTCACATATTATACCGACGAAGCATTTACGTGTATCGTTCATCAAGACATGTTCCTCGTCTACCTATTTACTTTGTGCAAGTTGAAACGCTATGTCTGAACCCTGCGTGGAAGAAGCAGGTTGGGGGTCAGCTGCAGCCCCTCCCTGACGTGAATGTACAAATTTCTACCTCAGCTTCATCTCCGGCTGTCCTGACAACAACCATGCCCCCGTTCTTTATATACTGGCCAGGCACGCCCGGCAATCATCCAGCCAGCTCACTTCCACAACCAACCCTTGCCGTTGGGGCGGTACGACCGGGACGACATGTCTCCCACAGATTCCTTGACGACCTCCCAGAATCCCTTGACGACGTCACTCCGCTGCCAAGCCTCGAGGGTCTCGCGGTCCTTGTACCGGGCAAAGATCCGCGCGCCGACCTCGTTGTCCAAGCTCTTCAGACCGAGGAAGGTGAGAACCTCGCCCTTGCCGTCGCGCTTCTGGGCCAGCTCGACAGAGTGGCACAGCATGCGCAGGGCGCCCAGCAGCTCCCTCCGCGCCGCGGCGTCGACGCACCGGATCTGCACGTCGTGCATGATGCCGCACTCCTCCTTGCGGCCGGAGAAGTCGAGGAAGCCGCCGGCGACGCCGAAGTTGACGAGGTCCAGCCCCGTGGTCATGATGGGCAGCGCCGCGGGGAGGAAGCCCTTGGTCATGGCCTCGGACTTGAGGTGGACCTCGTACAGGTCGTCGCGGCACCCGTACACCTCGAAGGCGAGCATGTAGTCCGTGCGGGAAGGGTTGTCGGCATGCTCCAGCGGTAGGCCAAAGTAGTATGTGTAGGTGTTGGGCTCGTTGGCGAAGACGTGCTCCGCTAGCTTGTCGTAGGCGGCTTGCCACTATTGGTCTCGTCAGTTGTATTCTTTCATATGTGTGTATTTTTCTCGCTCTTGTCAAGGAACATGTCAAGGAACATGATAGTAGTCAAACATCCATGCACCGAAGTGTAGGTGGAAAGTTAAGCTTACATCATCGTAGTGGTCTGGTACGAAATTGACGTTGCCGAAGAGGATCAGCTTGTCCTTGATATCGGGAACTTGCGCCATGTTTAGGGGCTGTCGGAAAGATAGTATGTGATTGGAAACGGAAATCTCTATACTATGGCGATGGAGGGGATGAGGACAAATCGGTCTCTGAATTTCGTGGGAAGTTGGTTTGTTGGAATTGCTACGGCATGGACTTCGCCATCTACTGACTTGCTCATCATTTATATTCTCCTCAGCAGCTACCAAGACGAGGGGCAGCCGTGAAGCTACCCGACCCGAGTAACGGGTCCCGAGAATGAACCTATTCCCACAACTCCGCTCCTCTCTCTCTCACTTTCTGCGCTAGTCCCAGCACCATCTCGCGTCTCGATATCCAGACCTCCAGAGTACGGGACCAATAACAAGGCCCCGGATTTGAAGGTATCCCGTATCCCGTCTTTAGTGTGCTTCTCCGTATCGGTGGCGGGGAATTTGAATTCATAAACGGCCAATACCCTATACAATGCGTGGTACTGATCTTGAAGAACCGTACAGTGAGACCTTGGACCCAATACTGTGGGACGATCGTCACGTTTCCAACGTTTCCGTTTCCCGGGACGCGTTATCCGATTGGATGACCCCACGAACCAGTTTCCGCCCGACTCCAATTGGTCCATCTTAGCGCTTTGGCCCCCTGAAAAGGAAACGCGACAGAGTCCGGTAATGGTGTCCGAACAAGTACACAGTACATTGACGATTGACATGACGATGTTTACGAAGTACTTTGTCCCAAATTTCCATTGCTCAGACGCATTTCCACTTCGTAAGACAAGACATACAGTGATGAGACAAAACTATCGAGCCGATATACTTTCAGCACCACGTTATAAGTGTGCGTAAGTAGGTACATCGGCTCGACACTTATGTCAAGCTACTGTACCTTTGTTACTTAGCCACTAAGTAAAGATTGCGGCAGACTCAACAATCCGCCACTGCCACTATACACAATGGCGGTTAATAAACATCCGTCGAATGTATTGTCGAGCCAGTGCAACTAGGGACGCATACAGCGTATACAGACAACTCCTTCACGACGAATGACTGCATATTCCAGGCTCAATAGAATCAAGAATCAGGTCCCAGTCAGCCATGCTAGGGTTTCTTATAACTTCAACCAACTAGATATATCCTAGGCTGTCTGTCGATCCAATAAATTACCATTATTTCCCTCCCCGACTGCAACGAGTGAAATATCGTGCCAAAGCCAGACAAGGTATCATTCCAAAAGTTGTCCATATCCTTCCAAGTACACCTGAGATTCAACCAGAAAAAGATCAAAGTATTTACGTTGTATTGTTTCGCTCCCACAAAGTCGGCCCTCGAGTTGGACCAGACTCGCAGTAGGGTATTTTGCATCTTTGCACATCTTCAAGTGACCTGCTTGTTCTTCTCCGCGTTTTCGTCGTTCTCCAAGAACACCTCAATCTTGTCGTTCATGCGGTGTCCGATATCCTGGCAGCAAATGCAGGCTATTCACTCTTGTTAGAAGAAAAGGTTCATGTATTTCCCCCCTTTACAGAGGAAGAGGAAAACTCACCAATGATGCAAATGACGCCGAAAGAAAGTGACGAAAGCGCAGTCGTCCGAAGACCCACGACGTAGCTCTGCTTGAACGCCGCGCCAGCCGCAGCCATAATGTCGGCCGTGATACCGGGCACCTCCGACAAAGCGGCCGAGCCCAGGGGCAGGGCGCCCATGAGGGCCTCGACAGAGGACTCGGGAAGACCAGCAGCGATGGCGGCAGTCGGGATGATGCGCGCGGCCTCCTTGCCCTGGACGTTGGCCAGAATGGTCTGGTAAACGGAAATGGCGACGGAGCCGCCGGCGAAACGCGCCACACCCGCCAGGCCGCCGGCAATTCCGAGCTCGTGCTGCTCCGTACCGAACTGGATAAAGGCGATGCTGAGGTACTGGGCCCAGCCGAAACCAACCTCGGAGAGGAAGATCATGGCGATCATGAGGCCCTTGCGCTCCGGGTTTCCGAGGGCCAGGAGCGCGCCGAAGACGACCATGATGACGCAGCTGCCCGTCAGGGTCCAGCGCCAGTGGCCAATCTTGGAACCGAACAGCGTGAGCAGGACGGCACCGAACGTGAGGCCCAGGTTCTGCGGCAGGGTGAGCACGATGCTGTAGCGGAAGTCGGTCGTCTCGTCGGTGAAGAAGACGTTGATCATGGTGGGCCAGATGACGTTGAGGCAGTAGTAAAACATGGTGATGACGAAGCCCGCCACGAAGGGGGCCGTGAGCCGGCGGCCGTGGTCGCGCGTGAAGATGCGCGTCGGGGTCAGGGGCTGCTTGAGGGGCATAAAGGTCTCCCACAGGGCAAAGGCGGTCATGAGGCCAAAGCCCGACACGAGCGTGCCGATGACCATGGGGTCGCTCGACTCCCGCGTCGTGGTGTAGACGATGCCCGTGAGGATAAGCGTCGTAGAGATGATGAAGAGGAGAGCGCCGACGTAGTCGAGTTCCCGGAGAGCCTGGCGCGGGGGCAGGCCACGCGGGTGCCTAGGCGGGAAGTAGTAGAAGAAGAGGCCGGTAAAGGAGAAGACCACGGCGATGGCGGGGCCGTAGAAGAGCCAGCGCCAGGCGTCGCCATTCACGACGGAGAAGCGGCCGGCGACGGGACCCACGACGACGGAGAAGTAGACACCGATATCCGCAAGGACGATGGCCGAGTGCCGCCACTTGTTGGGGAGCAGCTCGGGGAGCGCAAAGGCCGCGAGCTGCGCGTTACCTCCGCCGAAGCCGATCAGGGCGCAGGACACAATGACCGAGGTGTTGTTCTTGGCTGAACCGCCGACGATGAAGCCGATGAAGAGTATGATGTTGCCGCCGACAATGAACCACCGCCGGCCGAACAGATCCGAATTGGCACCGCAAATCATGAACGCGATGGTGACGCACATGGTGTAAACTGGGATGTACCACGTAGCACCCGCCGGGTCGCCGAGCCGGGCGGCCACGACGCCCTGCACGGAGCTTAGCGAGGGTACGATCCAGAAGGAGATGCCATAGGATAGTGCGAGAATCTAGCGCATTCCATCGTCAGTTTTCTTTTCCTCTCCTTTCGTATCAGAGACAGCACATACCCAGACGACGATCCACGTCTTCAAGGTGACCTCGTACTGAGAGTCATCTTCCGGAATGTAGGCAACCTCCTTGTTTTCGGTATGCGCAGCCTCTGGCGTCTTCTCGATATCGATGCCGGACTGCTCCTGGTTCTCGGTGGTAGGAGGGTTCGGCTGCGGAGTGTCCGCCTGGGGTTGAGCACTTTCAGTGACAGCCATGTCGACCACGCGCCGGCTTCCCTGTTTGTTGGCTAAACGGCTTGTTCCACGAAGATTTGCTCTACCAAGAATCCAAGAACGGTATAGGAACACCAAGAAGAAAACGAAAACAAAGGCAGACAGTGACCAAATCAGACCACTCTCCAGCCTTCTCTCTAAGCGGCGGGATGGCCATCTTTATGGGAATCACAGCTCGAGGCCCATTGGAACTCTCTGGCCAATTGCCGAAGCCGCGGCTTTGAACAAGCGCGCAGACATTCCAGCTTGGCCATGCTAACCCTGATCTGCAAAGCGTCAGGGCATATTGAGACCAAGTAAAGCCATTTGTCTCGTAGCATTAAGACCTTTTGGGACCAGTCTCAGGCGAAGGCGAGAGCTCATCTGTGCTGGGCCCCATAAACAGCACCGTCTGGGTCGTGGCATCGCGAATGGGGGCATATCGGTCGACGCGCTAAGACCCGCCTAGGCCGTTGATTCCCCCGCTTTCCCCAGAGCAACCCCAGATATGAAGCTAGGCAAAGAGGACGGGGAAGGGAGGTAGTGGGCCTTCGGAAAACAATCTCCAGAAAGTCGCCGACCCTCTCTCGTTAACGTAGCGCACAACAGTCCCCGTCCCACACGTGGACACTACCATCGACACTCCGGAGCAGGGGTTCCAAGCTGCAGGGGCGCAGAACTGATCGACCACGTGAAAGGCAAACGACCCTTGGTTCAAAAAGATGCACTCATACGTCAGCTCTGACCTCTCCATAGATGGTTATCATTCGCTTCCATGGTATCGGAACCCCAGCAGTGCACTCGGGCCCCGACTTGGCCAGAGCTGGTGGCGGCATTTGGCTAGTTGGTCCGGATAGGGATAGTCAAAGTGGTTAGTGAAGATGCTTAATCGTGTCTGCTCGCCCACTAGCTCCGCACCAGGCGGTCCATCCGCCCAGCCTCTTTTGCTTAGAAAGACCCGGAAAGCCCTTCAGGAAAATTGACTCCGTTCACCGCAAGGACGACTCGTTCGCCTCGACGCGCATCGCGTGACCCGCCAATAGTTCACTTGGGCTCAGGGATCCTACTTTCTAACACCCTATCATCAGTTCAAGACTTGAGACAAAGAAATGAAAATGTGCCTTGATCGGCAAAAATGTTGATCGTCATAGTAAACGAGGACGGAGGCAACTTGGGAAACGTTGGATATCGGATTCCCTGGTAGAGGAAAACGATTACAATGTAGATATGTCTGAGCATTTTCTCCGGTGCACAGGCTACCAAGGAACACGTCCCTTGGCGCAGTACGAGATCCTCCCGTTTGAGCGATGGTGTTCTCGGGGCCGTCATCGGAGATGGAGGACACGCCCAGTGGAAAACACGTAAAAGGCCTAGGTAGGGGGTCTGGCCTCTCCTGACGGGGTCGATGGAGACGCCCAAAACACACAAAGACCAATCTTCGGGTGCTCGTTTCGCTTGCGACCCCAACCATCGTCAAAAGCTAACCTTGCTCGGTGCAGTTTTCTTCTTCTTCTTCTTCTTCTCTTCTCCTCTTTCGTCTCACCGAGTGTGATCATGACGAGAAACGAAAGTCGCCACCTCACCGTGAATGAGTGACGCCGTGAGTACCGACAGACGAATAGTTCGCGAATAGGAGAAGGCTCGTCGCGCAATCTGGCGGGCAAAAGCTGGCATGCGGCCATGGCTGGTCCTCGGCGAAACGATACTTCTGAGGATGGAGTTCGGGAACAGTGTCAGCTTACACAAGACTGAGCTGCGGGCTATGATAACCAGCCAAGACATCCCGAAAGGATTCAGCGAGTATGGCAGGATAGTCGCGCTGTTCGCAAAAAAAAGCGTGCACCGTAGACAGGACTCGGCGTTCATCCTGAATCACCAGCACTCCGACATCTTCCCGCAGAAGCTCCCTTCCCTCCCAGAATCGATAATCCGAGATTGAACACCGAGTTTTCCTGGCCGCATTCTCGACGCGCAGATGAAAAACACACCCGCAAACAGGTTCCTGGAGGACGAAAGCATCCGCGGAGGAACTGCTGATGGTCCCATGAATGGAGAATCTGAACGGGCTGGCAACAAAGAATTGCGACGGCGTGGGATTCATTGTGTTGAAGACGTTGCACCATGAGGAGCCGCGCCCATTGCCTAGACAAAGGGTTTTGGCGGTTTGGAATCTCCGAGACTGGGACCAGATAGATCCGGATTGGAAAACTGGACGACACTTACTGGAACCACCGTCTCTTCCCCGTATGTAGGACAGTCAGCGTGAAGCCATGGAGGATTCCCAAGCAATGTCATGAAGGTTCTTCAGTCGCCAATGGTTTCACCTGTCATCTCGACACGTTCCATTTCGCCGAGGCTGCTGCTGATCAGCCCTCTTTGCCACGAAATCGGGCAAGGCCTTCCAATCTTCTTGTCGGCGACGGATGGGAACTATCCTCAGGCGAATCGAGGTATCGAACGAAAACTGTTCTTCCTTCGCCTTGAAAACGGGGTGGTGGTCCGCCTCGTCCTCTTGAAGTGCGGAAAAGGTATCTCGCTGGTTGTGAGTCCACTCGAGACGGTTTTTGAGCAGTGCCGCAACTTCACTACCGGTCATCTCTCCGCCCCAGACAGCTGGGCTGAACAAGTGTTCTTTTAAAAAGATCTCGGAAGGCGTCGAAGCCTTGCCCTTTGTCGACTCTGACCAGCACGTCAAACAGGCTTTTTTCTTTTCAGAGCATAGGTTGTTACCACACACATCCGTGCGGAAGCTCTAACTATTAGCACCTGCAGGCGGAAAATGCATTGTGAGCGACTCTGACAGTGACGCCATGGCCTGCCTCTGCCTTTTGTACAACGCATGCAGTCAACTCACTGGTCGACTGCACTCGTACTCGTCAGTGGAGGTTCGGGCCGTTGGTGGCTGAGTGCCGTTGATCAGGCAGCTTCTGTATGGAATCCATTGGTGCAGTTACAAGCATCTTGCTTGAGATCTTGCTTCGAGTTCCCCTCGTCGGCTTCTAACCGAAGCTGGGGGTCTGGGACTAGCCTAGCTGACGTGGCGTGGTGGAGTGGGGGAAAAGAAGTTAAAATGGGGTTCGTTCCTGGAACTGATGAGGGAAATCGGAATTTCGGTCCTTTTCCCATTTCTTGCAAGAGCAAATGGAGATTCTGATGACTGACTAAGCTAAAGTCTGGCGTTGGGAAGTGGCCCGATATTCAGCCGACCATTATGGGATTGGCTGGGCAGCCCATATTGGGTAGGTACGAAGTAGGTAAGGTACCTACGAAGTACGTTGTAGTGTCAGTCAGAATTTTGGCCGTACCTTAATATACGGATATTACGGCAGGGGAACATGCATGCATACGCGATCCACAGCAGCATACGAAGTAGCTCCACTGTCACGGTTGTCCTGTAATATTTCAATGTACACACACAGAGCCGTTGCTTAGGTAGTGTACAAAAAACGTCCCTTACAACGCCCTCAACCTTCGTCTCGCCTCTTCGTTTTCATCGCCGGGTTCCAACGGGATGACACCTTATTCCAATCGTCAGCCTAGTCCATCATTTCAATTCCACATTGCCTCTTACGGCCAGGACCATTGGGTATGACGTTCCAGGGTCAGCTCGAGTCTGAAACGTCACTCATCGAATCCCGGTCAACCTCATCGCGCATCGCGCATCGCGAGTCTATGTTCTCCACTTCCCCGGAGGCTTTGTCTCCGTAGACGCCAAGCTCATTTCCCGGATTCACGGGCCCTCCTTGGTGTGCATGGTTGACAATCCTCAGTCAGGTGTGGGTTGATTCGTAATAATTCACCAAGAACAGAAAGACTGTAGCGTAGCGTACCGGCCCATCCATATCGCATCCCGCATCATGCTCTACTCTTTTGCCCATCTACCGTCGAGGGCAAGTTCGCCTTCATTTGCCCTTTGTATTCCAGAGCCGATCCCCCGATGATCAGCATTGCCAATGCCATGCTTAAGGAAGGCAGTCCGGGCATGGCTGAGAAACTCTCGATATGGCGAATCTGGACGATCACCGCCATGGCCGTCTCCCAAGACATGTCGCCCTCGAGGGAGACCTGGGCTAAGCCACCCTCTCGTCTCTTCCGAGATATACTAAAAAGGACACCCGCCATGGTGATCCCGGAATCACGGTTAGACAATCCAGCTTGGCATAAGTATAAGACCATGAAGACCTCCCCTTCATCTCTCTCAATGGCACCCCTCGACTCCCACCACCGCCGTCGTCAGCCTTCCTTGGATATTCTTCTTAGCAAGGGCAGAAGCTCGCCGTCGCCAACATGACCGCTAAGAACCTCTTCCTCACTGCCGCCCTCGGCACGGCCGCCCTGGCCTTGCCTCACCATTGCCGGAGCGGCGCCTATGAGGGCAACCCCTTCGCCGACATCCAGCTCTACCCGGACCCTTACTACGTCGATGAGATTCAGAACATTGCCATTCCTCAAATGAACGACACCGAGCTCATCCGCAAGGCCGAGGTTGTCGCTGGCATTTCCACTTTCCAATGGCTGTAAGTCTGGGGGAACGAAAGGAAGATCGTGTTTACTCGATCTGTGCAATGCCAGACTCGGACGCTGACAATGGCATCAACAAAAAAGAGACATCATGGACAAGATCCCGCTCATGAACTCGACCCTGCACGAGATCCGCGCGGCCAACAACGCCGGTGCCAACCCCCCCTACGCCGCCACCCTCGTCATCTACAACTTCCCCGACCGTGACTGCTCTGCCAAGGCCTCGGCCGGTGAGCTCCACATCGACCAGGACGGCGTCAACATCTACAAGACGCAGTACATCGACCCCATTCGCGACCTTGTCGAGGAGTTTTCCGACATTCGCATCATCTTCGCCTATGGTGAGTAGGAGCAGCGCGAGCCCCATCCGCCGTCTGAGCCCCGAACACTAACCAGAATACAGAGCCCGATGGTCTTGCCAACCTCATCACCAACATGGAGGTCCCCAAGTGCGCCAACGCGGCGCCCGTCTACCGCGAGGTCACCGAGTACGCGCTCTCGACCCTCAACCTGCCCAACGTGGCCATCTACATCGACGCCGGCCACGCCGGCTGGCTCGGCTGGGAGGGCAACCTGGCCCTGACCGCGGCCGAGTACGCCGAGGTGTACCACAACGCCGGCAGCCCCCGCGCCGTCCGCGGCCTCGTGACCAACGTGTCCAACTTTAACGGCTACAACCTGACCGAGCCGCCCGCCTTCACCGAGCCCAACGAGAACTGGGACGAGTCCAAGTTCCACGCCGCCATCGCCCCTCACCTCGAGGCCGAGGGCTTCCCCGCCCACTTCATCGTCGACCTCGGCCGTGCCGGCCAGCAGCCCGGCGGTCGTGAGGAGTGGGGCCACTGGTGCAACGTCAAGGACTCCGGCTTCGGCCCCCGCCCCAACACCGACACCGGCATCGACCTCCTCGACGCCGTCGTCTGGGTCAAGCCCGGTGGTGAGGGCGACGGTACCAGCGACCCCAACGCTGCCCGCTTCGACGAGACGTGCCAGAGCCCTTCGGCCTTTGTCCCCGCCCCCGAGGCCGGCGCCTGGTTCCAGGAGTACTTTGTCATGCTCCTCGAGAACGCCAACCCTCCCCTGTAAATTTCTTTTCTGTGTTGAGTATTGAGACGGATAGTCGGTCTCTGTGGTACGATACAAATGGCATGATACAATAGAAAAAATACGATATAACGCATATCAAGTATGTGCAGTTATTATTCTGACCCTGCGTTTTGACTATGCTCCGGAATTGGTGTCCACACTGCGATCATATAGTGACTCGGGAGGGTTACATGGGAATCGAGAAGGGCGTAAGAACTTCTGGCGGTGAGCTACTTGAAAGTATTCACTGAGTATGTTCATCTACGAATACAACCGCGATCGCGATGAAGGGAAAGAAACGGAGATGAAGTGCCTTGACAGATGAGGTACTACACGGTACCAGCTACGAAGTTTACTATCACAGGTGTCTCCGTGCGTCCTTGCAGAAGGGATGTTTTCGTGTGCATACTCGTATGTACCTAGTGACCTCTATAAAGTGGAGCCCGGGGTGGATGGATTACTCAGCGTATGTACCGTAAAGAGTACCCAGGGCACAGTGCAGAGTAGCATCCTCACCACCAGGATCAGGTCGCGACGACAATCCCACTCCTCTTCACTCCCCTCATCCCAACTGACTTTTCCAGAGAATACGCCACATCGCTCATATCCATGTCATGACTATATACTTGCTACCTTCCTCTCCTGATGTACTAACATTCAAACGCCCTGCCGATGGTCCCTCTTCCATCACCTCACTCACCATGTCGTCTCCGTCGTAAAAGAGTGCGACGACTCCCGGCCGAGGTGCCAGGACTGCACCGCCCTCGAAATTACCTGCTGTTTTGGCGACTCTAGGCCTGATTGGATGGACGTGGCCAGCCTCAGAAGGAGAGCTATGGAGCTCAAGCGTCGGATCAAGATACATGCCAACCAATGCCGGGAACGCAAGTATCTTCAAAACTTTGAGCCCTTTTCAACTTGCTTCGCAGCTCGATGAGGGTGTCGATCTCCTTCCTTACATTTCCGACGGTGACCATCCCGCCCGATCGCGTCCGACCCAGCTCCCTCGACCAGGTCGCCCTCAAGACCTTCGGCGCCGCCCTCTTCCTCATCGACGTCCTCACCGCCACCAGCGCCGAGCGCCGAGCCGACCCTTGCTGCAGGATTGGCACAGTTCCGCCTCCGCCCTCGACCTCGACCAGTCCTGCGATCCGGACATGTTGAACGGCTCCACCATCCGTCTGGATGACCACTTCGGCTGCCAGTTCTGGTTCATCCACATCATCGGCCAGGTTGCCATTCTCGACATCTGGTAAAAGGGACACCGCCGGAACGGGTCCCTATCCAGCGCCAGTTTGGGTCTATCAAGACCGCCTCGATCGTGTTAGAGTCCGTGTGGGCGCGAAGAGACATGCTCAACGAGGATTGGGACATTGCCGCATGTCTTCAAATCATGGACCATCCAATCATTCTTATTAAGATCTCCGAGTCCCGTATCACCAAGCTTTGTTACACAAATGCGAATTTTTTTTGGCTCTTTGTTTTTTCATTGTCATTTTACCACGAGATACACGCAATGTCAACCTGAACCAGCTCTAGCTCCCCTGGCGCCCAGCAGAAGATTACCTCCCCAAGATTAGGCACCCAATTTGATGTAGAAACACAGGACAAAGGAAAGCGCAAACGCTAACGAACAAACTCGGGAAAAAAAAAAAAAGGAAGACAAAAAGCCCTGACGTCTATCAAACAAAGCTTTAGCGCCGACTAGCCAGCATTGTCTGCCGCTTATGCGCTTCCAAAAGGCCCAAATCCCACCATCCTTCAATCAATTCCTTGATTGTCTTCCGCCGTGGCTTGGTAGTCAGTTCCACTCCCGGCTGGTTTCCGGGTTCTGGAGGGGGTTGGGGAACGGGAGACAACGGCATGATCGGAGACAATGGCGAAGCCAGCGGGCCGGGAGAGCCGGGGATGGGAGGCATATATGCCACCGGCACGGCGGTCCTCCGATCGTCCTCTTCGAACCCGTTGACGCCGTCGTCCACGATGACCACCGACTTGGTCCGGACCTTGGGTGCCGTGGCGGGTGACAGGAACGACGTCCTCTGGGGGTAGTACGCGGGGCGATAAGGGGGTCCATCGCCGTCGGAGGAGTCCTCGCTCGAGTCCCACTTCTTCTCGCCTGAAGATGACCGCATCGCAAAAGTGCCGAGGCTTGTCTTGCGCTGAAGGGCCGGATGCTCGAGGACGGGGCGCGGGTAGGGAAGGGCGGCGGCACCAGGTCCGTGGCCACCACCATCACTCCCACCCCCACCGCCGGCTCCATGATCATCCTCAAACGAAAGATTCCCCGTCCAAGTCGCCGTGGCTCCAGCCACCTCGCCACGGCCGCACCCTCATTGGTCCTCAATGTCCTTGCCGGGCGCCGGGCCCATCTTCAGGCGCCGCCAGAGGCAGATGGACGTGATGGCCGACATGGCGAAAAGGATGCAGAGGGCGATGGAGAGACCCCAGACGGCCTTGATGACATAGCACGTTTGTCGCGCGGCGCCGACCCAGACGAAGTACTTGACGGTGCCGCTCCCATCGGTGGTGCTCAGGATGTTCTCGCTCACCGAGGCGATGAAGGCGGGCAAGCTACCATCCATTTTGGGGAGGTTGCCGCAGGTCAGGTAGGAGAGGGGCTTGCCCAGGACGACGGCCACTACTATGACGGCTACGAGCAGGGCGACGTCCGCTGCCGTGGCGATGAGGAGGGGGAGCATCGAGTCCCAGTAGAGGATGTACGAGATGGCGACGTATAGGGCGGCGATAACGGCCTGCCAGTTTTGCTCGTGTCAGTATGGAGGAATTGTCAAGAAGCAAAGGCCAAAGGGGAGAATACATACGACTACCAGAGTGCCGATGAGAACATCGGGAGGCTGCGCCTCTGCGCCGACAATTTCGGCGATGAAATCGGCCGTCATGCCGATGATGCCGATGAGAGAGACAAACTGCATGGCGCGGGTGGCGGTGAAGGTGTGCCCGAGGGCGCCGAGACGAGGCATGGAACCCATGATGCTGGCGGTGCGGCTACCGGTGCCGTAATCTCCCAGGGAGCAGAGCTCTGCCTCGAGTGCTTCGGGGGATGTGATCAGGGTGAGTTTGGGCTGCTGCGTAATGTGATGCAGTGTCGTATGAGAGGGGGCGCAAGGAGAAGGGTAGGAGATTCGGGTGGGAGCGTCGGTGGAGGAAATTTTGAAAGGTTGAAGGAAGGCGCCGCGTATGATCTAGTGATGTCTGCGTATGCTGTAGAAAACAACCGTGTCTCGTCAAGAGGTGGCGGGAGGCAAAGTCGAGTAGCGATGGATCAAATATAAGGAGTTGAGAATGGAGCGAGACCGTAGAGTCGTGAGCTTTTTTTATCGTAGCGATACGTTGAGTCTTTGTCGTCTGAAAGAAAGCAATAGAAAGAGGACGTCGTAAGGAAAGTGAATGAAATCCCAAGACCAATACAGGAAGAAAAGGAAATAAAAAGAAAAAGGAAAAAAGAGAGGACAAAAGAAAGTATTGTAATCTTCTTCTCGTCTTTGTGTTTGTTCTAGCGAGTCGGAAGAGACTATATTCAACGAGCACTGAGGGACACCATCCTTTATACTTGATGCGCGGCCTGTTCAACTCGACCACCAGAAAGGAATCAGTTCCTTGTTGCAAGTCTAGACCTCGCTCGAGATGATCAGTACCACATCATCGGCCGGCCATCCATCCCCGTCTGCCTGGATCCCGGCCCTCTCAGGGTCCAAAGCATAACAAAAAGGTCGTATACCGGTATGCCAAAAACAACGTGAACCCAAAAATAAACGCGTCATCCAAGTAATGAGCAAAGTCAAAGAAACGCCGGAGCAGTGCCTGGTCCCCCGGTCCATTGCAAGTCCATAAACCCAGCAACCACCTACCAAACCATCTCCACAGATTCGGCCTGTGGTCCCGCGTCTCACCAACGACGTAAAGAATACGCAAAGGACAAGGTAGGGCTCCGCGGCTGCTGAAGCAAGCCAACCCGCCGCGAACCGCTGGCATCCGGAGACCCTTGGACCAATGATCGGGCTGGACAGACAGGTCCGTGGGGCCCATCGTTTGAAACGCGGCGCTTAGAGAGACGACCGACCGGTAATAATTGTGGGGCCCCGGCGCCGTTGGTCCCGTAACTAGACCTCACATTAACCTCCCAAAACACCATGGACTCGGTGATAACCAATTGCTCTTGGTCTAGGAATGACTGACAATCCAAACCGTATCCACAAACGACTCCAATGAAACCATAGCCCGTCTCAGGCGTAGGTACATCGTATTGCGTGCATGCTTCATTAGACGCCTAGGCGATGTCATGAGAAGATCATCAGCCGCGCAAGGCGAATCTAGACCGCGAGCTCTGCTCTAAGCCACCGTCACCATGGCCTTGTCTTGTTTTCTGGCCCATAATGGAATGCATGAACCATGATTTTCTTCTTTCGCTGCTTTTCTTCGTCCTTGCTACTCCATCTTTACAAGTAAATCATAGGTCTGAGACGTTGTGCAAGGGACAGACATCTGCAGCACCTCGGGTGACCGGCCATATCCTTAATCCCCCCCCCCCCCCCCCCAAAAAGGCTTCCCTAGCCGGCCATGTGCCACACCACCTCTGACCCAAGGCATGGTAGCCACTGTATGTAACGTGAAGGGTGGTGCAAAAACAAAATAGTGCATCTCTCCTCGAAATCTGTGTCTACACCTCTTCTATCTTCGGACGATAAATCAGCAAAAGTATTGAGCAATTTTCACGCGCCGGTACGCCTATCTACTCAAACTTGACGGCTGTGCTCTGCCTCCTCCAATGCCTAGTAAAATTCGTCTCGTCAAAACACAGCAATGCCTCAACTGTCTCGGACATAATACCGAACCTCAGCTCGGCCCACTGCCCTGAAATAAAAACATGGCCTAAATGGACTCTCGAGACTTCGGCAACAAAGACTATCGCACTTGAACCCCCTTCCCCCCAACCTTCATTCAGCCCAGCAAGTCTTCCAGACCGTTTCCGGTCGAGTTAGACGACCCCCCAGCCGGCTTGGGCGTCGAGGAGGTCGAAGCGGCCGCAGGCTGCCCCCAGATGCCGGCGCTGCTCTTCTCCTTGGCCAGTTGCCCCAGAGCCGGCCCGGCCTTGGGCGTCGTCTGTGTCTTCTTCATTCCCGAGCTCGCCTGTGTCCACAAGGCGCCGAACGCGTCCCCGCTAGCCGCGGGCTTCGACGCCGTTGTCGTGGCCGGCTTGGCACCAGCCATGCTCGATCCCGCCGAGGCCGAGCCGCCGCCCGTGGCTTGTGGCGTGACGCTCGTGACCGATCCGAAGTAGTTAGGCCCCGTAGGCTGGAACCCACCCACTTTGGGCGCCTGTGCTGTGGGAGACGCCAGGGCCGGCGTGCCGAAAGCCGAGCAGTTGGGTCCGCTCGACGTCGTCGAGGGGGCGGGGGACGTCAGGTTCAAGATGTTGTTGACGGTGGTCTGTTGGGGCGGTGCCACGGGCTGGGGCATAGCGAAAGTAGCCGTCGAGGGTGCGGTCGACGTGACGGGAGGCGCCGAGGGAGCGCCCGTCTGCGGCGCCGATTGGAAGTCGTCAAACTCGTCATCATCATCGTCCGCATTCTGGCCAGCCGACGGCGGTGCCGCCAAGTCGGCCAAGCCGGAGCCCGTAGACGCTGGTACCGCCGACGGGGCAGCGGACGAAGTCGAAGCCGGCTCATCAAACGAGAACAAGTCGACCTCGGGCTCCTTCTTTTTGGGTGGTTCCGGCTTGGCCGCCGTGCGCTCCACCCTCTTCGACCTGGATGCTGAGCTGCTGGAGGCCGTCGGCCGCTCCCCCTCGTCAAACTCGTCGTATTCCTCGAACCTGTCGCCACCCCGCGATGCCCCGGACGACTCCCTCCATTCGTCAGACTGGCCCCCAAACCCGCCGCCGTCGCCGTATACGCCGCCCGAGTATCCGCCAAAGGTGGTCTCACTGCCGAATCCGCCGTAGCGGCTGCTGCTGCCGCCGGAAAAGCCGCCGCCGAAGCTCCTGCCACCTTCCACGCCAGTATACTTGTTCTTGGTCGCTCGCGCCTTCTTTCGTTCGGCCCGAATGCGTTCAACGTCGCCGAGCAGCTCGCTTAGTTCCTTGGCGCGATTCCGTACGTTGAGGCCTTGGTCCTTGCCGTTCTGGTCGATGTAGTGGAACTGCCGCAGCATCTTGAGGAGGGTAATGTGGCCTCGGGCGTCGTCGATGACCCGTTCCGAACCGTGCTTGACGAGAAACTCGAGTAGTTGGAGGGCCTTGTAGATTTGGCGCCACTCCTCGGCGGACTTTTCGGTGAAGCGCCGATAGATCATGGGCATGATTTCATTTAGCGTGGCACTGGAAATTCTGTTGTTAGCTTGCGGAACCGGGGAAGGGGGTGGAGAGGAGAGGGTATTTACTAGCTGAATGTGCCATTGGCAATCTCCTGCATCAACGAAGAAGAAGCTCCCCAAGGCTCGTTGTTGGTCGCTTCCCTGACCTGAGAGCCCGTCAGCACGTGTGCCGAATTTGACAGAGGCCATCACTGTATCGGCACCAAGGGAGGAAGCAGACCTTAGATTCCATTTCGGTGTAATTCATCACCGCTAGAAAGGTGTCTCGTGTCAGCATCAGGGTTCAGGATCAGTTAAACGGAGACCGGCTGTTACCATTCTGGACTTTCCTGACACCTGCCTTGACATCGTACAAGGTGATGTTGGCGACGGTGTCTTTGAGGTTGTTCCAATCCATCTTGGGCAGCTGAGTGGCTTAACGTCCACGGGAGGATAGGAGATGAGGCGCAGAAATGAGGGAGACGGAGAGAGGAAGAAAACAAAATGTCGTCGCCGTAGTTCCGTGTGCCCCTCTTTGATGGTGTTGTTGGGCTGCAAGAGCAATTCGAGTCAGCTTTCCTCCCAGTCAAGTCGTCGTCGTCGTGCTTGACCGTCCATACGGACCTGGCCAGCCTGGACTTTCGGGCTTCGGAGGTATCTGTGGATACTGCCAAGAAAGTATCATCATCACGTGATCGAATGGGAGAGCGATAAGGATAAGCAAAAGTTATACGTACAACGTATGTACTTCGTACGACAGGCATGTGCGAATATAGACATGTCTGAAGCTGTCTTCCCCTAGACCTTAGGAGACCACAGTCCAATGCGCGTGGTTCATGCGACAGTTCAAGTGTAACAGCTATTCGATCGCCAGTCAGTACCTAATTTTTGATTCTTACCAGCTTCATTCACCATGGGAGTCTGTCAAAGGTCGGTGATGTACCAAGGATGTACCCGACAGATCAATACGGCGTGGGTCGTGAGATGGTCCAAGTGTCATTGCAATACGAAATGAAAGTACTCAATGCTAGCGAGGGATGAAAAATCAACCGGGTCGGATACGTACGAAGTTATTAATTACCGAGCTACTTTCTGCTCCCGTCCTTTTCAACTTCTTCTCTCTCATCGCCAGCTTTACTATCGTGTTCTTTGGCCAGTGTAATACTACCGTCTTCATCTACCTTTCTTGTACAGTATTTGATTTACTCTTAATCAGTTGGACAAGGTGCGTACCGAAACTTTTCTTACTGTCAGGTCTATTGGTCACTCCCATCACCGCCTCCCGACACTCCCCAAGCCTTCCATTGCATTATGTTTTCCTGTTGTCCGCCCAATCCCTTCGCAACACCAGGCGTTCAGCTCGAGAAACGCAGCACAAAAACGACCTTGCACCGTGTCGCGGAAGCCGGGCCCATTGCCCTCAGACACCGGGTGGCATGCTCTACAGATGGGCTGTCTTCCGGTTACTGAGCGCACATACGCTCCAGAGCTCTCCAGGGAGGGTACAGCTGGTATCCTGAACCAAGGAAAAACGACCGTTGCGATGTACCTACTTGGTGCATGTTGGCCTCTCTCAGCCTATGATCGAGCAACTCTGGGCTCTGGTCGGAAAAGGGGGGGCAATCTTTCTGATTCCGTTTGTGCCAATGGGCATGCGGCTTGGCTGCTTGCTGTCATGCATATGAATCCCTAGCTGGTTTCCGAGCTGTTTGGCAAAAACAGGGAGGAGGGAAAAGGGAGACTTGCAGCCTTGGGGGAGGGCCACGCAAATGTTCCATTGAGCTCGGAGCTCAGCTCGGATGACGGGATGAGAGACCAACGCAACATTTCCAAGAAGCAAGGTCGACCAAAGACAGAGCCAAGAAACTCACCCTCGAACACCGACGTCCTCTGAACATTTGGCTTGGAGCTCAATCGCACCGGACACCACACCGCTTGAAGTGGGTCATGAAGTCATGACCAGTGTGTCGGCGGGTCACTCAGGAGAAAAGTATTACATACTTTGTTACGGGAGATGAACAGTATGACCGCCTTGTCTCCGTACATCCGTACAGAGTACACCGTGTCACCCTTTCTCATCATCTCATCTCCACGGCAACTTTACGTTTCTCTTGGTTTTCTTGGGAGCTAATTTCACGTGATTCGGGTTGCCCCACCCCGTATCTCCCCGCTCTCCACCCGTCCGCTTATTTGCCCGTCGGCCATTTGCTGAACGCGGTACCCTTGGTGGGGGAGCTCATACGCTAACATTGGATTTGTACCCCTCCCTAGTTCCCAACCGGCCACAGTAGAAACAGCTCACAGCTCTCCTCAGGCGCCTCGGCGGACCCAGTTGTTATTGTTCCCCATAGGTACCACGCAAGGTACCTCGCAACTAGAAAAAATGAGACCTGCCCTCTCCGTTCTTCGACCCCTCCTACCCCGCCATCATAACTTCTTCTGTTCTTCCGCTTCACTCTCTCCCCTTTCTCGACCTTCCACCTTCACAAAGCCAATTCGGTCCCCCATCATCCCTTCCAACACCAAGCTACCCGCCCGTTTCTTCGCATCTACTGCCAACATGTCTGGCCCTCAGGTGTAAGTTTCCCGCCTCGTCAACACCACCGTCCGTTGCTTCTTCGCATGGCTGACCTACTGTTCTTTCCCATCAACAGTTTCTTCGACGTCGAGTGGGAGGGTCCCCGTTACGACCCCAGCTCTGGCAAGGCTACTGGCAACCCTGAGCGTAAGCCACCTCCTTCCTTCCCACCATGTCATCAAAAGAAAAACAAGGCAGCTTGGGAGAGAGTGATAGCTCTTTGGATGCAATGCTTCCACTGGCTCCTTCGCTTCTCCCAAGAGGATGCTTTCATCCATCGCGAAGCTCTTGGACGTTCTTACCATCGAACCTGCGCTGACCATCCAATGCCTAAACAGTCCAGTCCGGCCGCATCACCTTCAACCTGTTCTACGACGTCGTTCCCAAGACTGCCGAGAACTTCCGTGCTCTCTGCACCGGCGAGAAGGGCTTCGGCTACCAGGGCTCTTCCTTCCACCGCATCATCCCCGAGTTCATGCTCCAGGGTGGTGACTTCACCCGCGGCAACGTACGGCCATATCCCCCCAATATTTTTGTATCCCTTCACCGTCAGAGCCCCGGAAAGGAAGCTAACCAAGGATGAACAGGGCACCGGCGGCAAGTCCATCTACGGCGAGAAGTTCCCCGATGAGAACTTCCAGCTCAAGCACGACAAGCCCGGTCTGCTCTCCATGGCCAACGCCGGCCCCAACACGTACGCTGTCCCCGCCCCCGGCTGTTTCCATTTAGGTATAACTCGAGGGGACACCAATGCTGACTCTGTCGATTATAGCAACGGCTCCCAGTTCTTCATCACCACCGTCGTCACCTCGTGGCTGAACGGCCGCCACGTCGTCTTCGGTGAGGTCGCCGACCAGTCCTCCATGAACGTCGTCAAGGCCCTCGAGGCTACCGGCTCCCAGAGCGGCACTGTCCGCTACGGCAAGCGCGCCACCATCGTCAAGAGCGGTACCCTGTAAATGTCCCTCTTGTAAGGGCTTGTACTAGCAATCTGTTCTTCCTCAGCCTCTCATATCGCGAGGTGACTAGGACAGGAGCGGGAAAACATAGGGTGGATTGTTGTTGTGTCTGCACGCTCAATGGATAGCTTGTAGCTAACCAGGGGTTAAGACGAAAACAAATCGCTACACGGCGTATGATAAAAGAACGTCCATGGTTGCTCGTGATGACTCTGTAATATGTTTTTGGTAGTATTTTGCCAATGCCCGGCTGACGGCTACGCCTTCTCACATGATCTGGAATCCATCCATCGTTTACCGTGTCTGAATCGAATGCATGCCGGTGCCTATCTATTCTCCGTCCAGTGCTTTCTCAATAATAAATGGAATAAAAAGAAGCTCATCCCAAAGAACTCCGTTGCCATGCAAAACGTACAAATACAGGTAAAAGGATACACCAAACCCACTCCTTCCTCAGGAGCAGCGCGGGCGAAACAAGTAATCCCGGCCTCCCATATACCAAGTCGTATTCTGTCCGCGTCATATCATGATGTCGGCCTCCCACGTTGTCCTTGCTGACCTGGCGTCACATTTTGTTTGTTATTTTTATTTGTATTAGTATCCTCACTTCAGATCTAACCATTGTTGGAAGTAGATGCAGTTGCTGGCGCTCACGGGCCCTCCCTCCTCGCAAAGGTCGAACACGGGACACCGACCACACGGGGCCTCGGTGAACCCGTTGGTGACCGGTTCCGGCGCGCCTGGTTCCACAGCCGGGAGGACCTCATCTTCCGCCGGGCGCGGGGCGGCCCAGGACTCCAGGCTCTGTTTGGGGTGGCGGCGGACGCGGTAGCCCACGCGGCCTCCGACGCGGACGGGTTCGATCAGGTTGTCGAAGACGAGGACGTCGATCAGCTTCTGCACATCTTCCTCGCCCAGGATCGTCTCGGTCGTGATGCCGGTTTGGGAGATGAACCGTGCCATGTCGCGGACCGTGGGGTACTCCTTGTACCCTGCCGGGAGGGGGAGGTAGGTGTTCTTCGGCGTGGTCGGCTGGGCAGAATCGGCATGGGGTTCGTCCCCGCTGATGTGGTCGGCCGCCCTCTTCTTCCCCGCCGCCACGGACGAAGCGGAGCCCTTGAGGATGCCCTTCTTGGGCACGGCGGTGCGGGCAGACGAAGAGGACTCTTTTTGGTAGAAGCTGCCGTGGCGCTTGATGTAGTCGAAGATGACGCGCTGCAAGTCCTCGATGAAGGCAACGTCGAGAGCCTGGTCGGTGAACCATGGGCCTCCCGTGGCGCGTTCGGAGGGGCGTAGCGACGCCTTGATGTACATCTTCTTGTTGGGGTGCTCGACGCTCTTGAAAGGCGCGATGAGATTCTTGGACTGCAGCTGTTTGAGGGCCGCCTTCATGACGGCGTCGTTGATGCCAAGTCGACCTTGGATCGTCTTGGTCCAGATCCCGTCGGGGCCGGCATCGTCAATGGCGCCGTAAACCATGCGCTGTTCGTCCGTCGTGCATTGTTTGTATCTTCAAAGATGGAAACACCCCGTCGTCAGCAAAGCTGCCCGGGACTTTAGGTGAAGAAGAACAGAGGAGAAGAGGAGACACAAAAAAAACTCACTTGTCTGCTTCGGCCTTGGAACGCCATCGCCACGCTAATCCGCCCTGAACACTGACGGCGATCAAGAGTTTATCGTTGGTGAGGCTCTGGACCGTCTTGAGAAGCATTTGCGCATCCCGGTTGGGAATGATGCCCAGGTCGAGTAGGTCGTATTGCGTGTAGAGGTTGTTCTCGTCGCCATTGGTTCGGCATGCGTCGTATAGGGCCTGCTTTAGGATTTCGAACTTGCTCGGGTCCACGACGGCATTGGCAGAGGGGGCCGCCGCCGCTGCCGTCGAAGACGACGGCTCGGAGGCCATTTTGGTGGATTAAGAAAGACACCTGTCTTGTTTTCCTGCTTGTCGTTGTGGTGCGTGACGGTTGTGGCGGGGTTGTGTCGAGGCGCGCAAACAGAATATATGTATGCAGGGATCTTTTTTGGCGACAGAATGCGGGGGGTGTAGGAGGGGCAATTAGAGCTTGCTGGCCCTCTGGCGATATGGGATCGCGATGATGTCGCGGCTACATCTGCGTCCTGTTGGGTAAGGCAGTTTAGTTTTGTCGTCACCTGTCGGCTTGCATTGGGGAATTGGGGAGGGGTTTGTCGCAAGAGTTGGGTGGGCGACGAGGAAGATGGTCTGCCGTGAGTCAAATTGAAGGTTAGAAAGCTCAAGGGCGGAAAAAAAAAAAAAAAAAAAAAAAAAAAAACAGGGACCTGCCACCACCTAAAGTTACCGTACGGTATTGGAGTTAGTACCTAGGTAGGTACCTTGCTTTACGGAGTGCTTTGTTAACATCCGGCTTAGGTAATCTGCGTTGATCGCACCTACGGAGTACATATCTACACTACGATTAACAAGTAATACCAACTCCCATAGCTTCTGCAGTCTAATGTTTGCGTTCCACCAGATGAAGAGTGCTTCTTGAGTGAGGGTCTTATCAGATTTCCGTAAAATATAAGGATACAATAACCATACAAATTCCAGCAGAATTCTCCTCGAGACAAACTACCATACGCCCGTGATTGCTTGCTATACGACGCCCCGGCCGCGGCCAACGGCCAATATCTATTGCACCGCACCGTCTTTCAGGATGGGCCCGCCCTCTTGGTTGAATTCGCGCTGGAGCTGTCTTTCGCTAACTGTTTGTTTCCCATACAAAACACCGCAGGAATTCGCTCTTCCCCTCCCCGACACTGCCTAGGCGAAGCCTCCAACTATGGCCATGAGCATGGCTCCGCTGACGACGGCCATATAGGCCCTCCATCTCCTCCGTCCCACCAGAGTGATGTAGCTCTTCTCCGTCAAAAAGTCCTCCGCCAGCAGCTGCACAAGGCCGGCGAACAGCAACAGGCCCGACGAGATTGCATTCATGAATCCCACCATTAAAAGTCCTGTTTGACTCATGGGATCGTACATATTATGCAGAACGAGCCCAATCAGCTGCCCGAGTGGAGTCGTGGCCCCAAAAGCCAGTACCATTAGCCACGGGCGGGCTGATCGTCGTGGCAGCTGAATGGCCGCAATGCGACTTCCTAGAGCGAGGCCCTCGAAGGTCTGGTGGAAGCTGACGGCGATGAGGAAGGCCACAAAGGTCGGTCCGGTCGCCACGGAGATGGCCATGCCGATGAATATGCTGTGGAAAAGGATCCCGCCTTCCAGCATGAGGCATTGCCTGAGCAGTCGGGCCTGTTCCTCGGGCGTGATGACACGGGGGGTGCTGGGATGTTCCTCCGGATGCTGGTGCTGGTGCTGGTGCTCGTGCTGGGCATGGTGGCTCTTAACAGGCACCGCATCGAGCTCGTGTGTCTCCAGATCGAGGTCGGAGTCGTCATTTTGGTCGCCCCCGGCTATACTGTCCGCGCTATCTGCACCGTTTACGCCATTTGACCCGCTGAATCCATCCCGTCCGTCTGAAGCACGCGATCCGGCAAATCTGGACCCGTTGCTGGGTCGCGGCGACGCACCGGCAATGAGCCCCTGTCTTGCATCCATGGCGTCCAACTCGAAATCAGAAGAGCGGGGATTCCTGCTCCCTCGCGCCGACAAACCGGACACGTGATGACCGTTAGTCGACGATGTGCCCTTGAACGCGTCGTTGCCTTCGCCTTCGCCCTCCCCTTCGTCCCAGAAATGATAGTGTTGAGAGTGTGCGTGGCCGGCGCCGCGCGTGGCGAGGTACATCTCCAAGGCGACGACGATCAGGGCGGCAATCATGGCAACGACGCCAGCCATGGGCGTGAAGCCTTTGCTGAAAAAGTACGGGAGACATGGGTCGGTCAGGGATAGGAAAGCCGTGGGAAGGAGGTGGACAAAGGCGGTCGCAAGAAGAACACCCGTGCCGAAGTGTTGGCAGTAGAAAATGATTTTCTTCTGGAGACGGCCCCCAGAGCTGCCTCGCGACAGGAGAGGGATACTGCAAGCTACGGGAGGCGTTAGTGTTCTGGTCGGAACGAGAAGCCGTGCCGGAAGGGCTCCGTTGAAGGACTATCGTGATCGACCAAGTTACGTACAGACGGTGCTCAGGACGAGGATCAAGATCAGGGCGCCAACATGGACAGCGGTGTCGTAGGATCCACGGCTACCGGAGCCGCATTGAGGTCGTGTGTCGTCAGCGTCGCCATCTCGTTCGCCCCGTCTCGTGAGTTCGGCCAGCAGGAGGTTGGTCGGTATCGTGGCCCAAGAGATGTCTAACCCATCAGACAGGTTGGAGTCAGTGGAAGATGCCAAGCGGGTTGGGTTACTGCATGTCATGCACCCAAAGGGCCAGAACATACATACCTTCACGTGGATCCATGATGCAGAGAGGTACCGGACCCGGAGGTCTCAGGTTACGACGCACGATCGGTCGGTAACTAATCGCCGAGGGTGCAGTGGACAGAATAGTATCATGGTGGCCCCCTTGAGGCGATGCGGCGTCAGGGTTTATTGGAGGTGGAGAAAGACATTTTCAGAACTCTCCCTTCGCGGAAGGTCTACCTAAAACTGACACGCGGTACCGTTGGAGGGAAGCTTATTACAAGGCGTCTTAGGTGGCCTGTTCAGTGGATAGTGTGGGGAATGTCAAGCTGGTTCAGGGTGGGTGGGTGGCCTTCTCTAGCTTATGTAAATATGATATCCTTACGTCAGCCATTTTGATGCCTCGCACACCAACGCCCTTTCTCGAGCCTGTACAATACCAAGAGAAAAGCAAAGCAAGTTGGTCTACCATAGGGAATTGATTCATTGTTGATGGACGAGTAATGGTGATAATCATGCCATTATAGCGATGCTGCAGTAACTCTTCTCAGCTATTCTTCTACTGTCCTCTCTCCAACACCATGCCCAGCTTGCGTCTCTGCCTGCGCTCATCGCTCATCCTCCTTCCCAATCTCCCCAGACTTTGCAACGTCATCATAGCACTGGACTTCTTGTGCAAAATCCTGCCTCGACAGAGACCCCTCGCCCGGTAGTTCCGCACACTGCGGGACAAGTCGTATCTTTGCACAACCTTTGGGTACATCGGCAGCCGCGTACTTGAGTACCAAGAATTTTCGCTCCCCGTAGTATCGCACCGTCTCATTGCACACGATGTAGGATCCAGTGCCGCCCGGAACTGTCAGATGGGGATACGAAGAGTCCCAGGGGGAGGCGATTTGTATGCCGGTGGTTCCGTGTCCAATATCAACGCGAACAGGAGAGACCTGGTCTTCGGCCTCGGCGAGTTTGAATCCGTGGGGGAAAGCCGGCTCTCCACTGTCCCAGACGATGGTACCCTTTCCCTGACCGATGTCCGAGGCGGTGCCGTTTTGATACCAGATGCGCGCTGACTGGGGATCGACGCCGCCAAGGGCCTGGCCCGGGCCAACGTGGATGGATGACACGTAATACTGGTCTATGGACGGCTCAAAGTCGGTGGTTGGCTCGGTCACCTTGACCACGAGAGTGAACCCCTTGGACTTGGACTGAGGTTGATGTCTGCGAACGATCGGAGAGGCGAGGACGACGGCCTGAAGGCAACTCAACACCACGGCTGCCAGCATCGCTGCGTCGAGTAAGTGACGTGTATTTCTGAATGAAAACGTTGATTCCGCGTCGTTGAGAGCGGGCGGTGGTGGCGGATGGCTGGCTAACGGCTTTTGACAATGTTAGAGAGTTTGCGGTCAACCCAAGTAACAGATGAAACGACTGAGCTTGGCCTTATGTTGTGATGTTATGATGAGAGAGTGTTCCGGGTGAGGGATTGTGGGATGTCTGTCCCAGCATGCCCATTTTATCATCGTTGACGCATGCGCCTTCAAGGTCGCTCCTCCCATGTCAAATCCAGTTCATAATATCCTCTTCGCTGCTGCAATACGGGACTTCCACCAACTTGGCAAGGCATCAACAGCAGGAGCATTCCAGTGTGAATGGGATTCAAGTCTCCGTGGCAAGTGAGCAGGTGGGATAGGACCAAGTCGTCAGGAGCCTCCAACGACATAAGTCTGCTTTGCAAAGGGAAGTGACGAGCCGAGGAACGTCACGGCGCTCCTCGCTCCTGGTTCAACCCCGTCTTCTTCATCTACTTCGTTCCCATGGAGCAGTAGAGGCACGTGGTATGTCTGGACGTGCCTGCAGCTTCCAGTTGTACGTTGTAATTTACGAGCAAGACAAAGGAGCACAACTAAAGGTACCTACGGTACAACGTAGGTACTTGTACTGTACAATATTACCGCGTCTCACGTACCGACAATGATGACGTGATGGTGCACGGACCACTGCTCTCACATCCAAACGTACCCCGCCACCCGTCACCAGTGGCCTCGGTATCGTTCTCGTTCACCACGTCTTGGAAACGAAAACAGCATCCTCAACGCGCAGAAAGCATTCCAAAGATGGCCTCCCTCTTCCCAAACCTTTTCACGCGCCTCGCGCGGCCCTTTACGTCGACATCATCCCTCCACTTCGCCTCGCCCGCCACATCCGACTTTCCCGCCGGTGCGCAAACCGCCACCATAGCAGCCGGCTGCTTCTGGGGCGTCGAGCACATCTATCGCAAGCACTTTGGCAACGGGAAGGGTCTCCTGGACGCACGCGTTGGCTATACGGGCGGCGACACCGAACACCCTTCCTATCGCGCCGTCTGCAACGGGGTCACGGGCCATGCCGAGGCTCTTCAGGTCATCTTCGACCCGGCCACCGTTTCCTACGCTCAGCTCCTCGAGTTGTTCTACCGCATGCACGACCCCACCACCGCCAACCGCCAGGGCCCGGACGTGGGAACGCAGTACCGGAGCGCCATTTACTGGCATAACGAGGAACAGGAGAGGATTGCCCGCGAGATCACCCGCAAGGCCAACGAGCAATGGTACAACGGCAAGATCACCACCGAGCTGGTCCCGGCCGGAAAGTGGTGGGATGCCGAAGAGTACCATCAATTATACCTGGATAAGAATCCTTCCGGCTATGAGTGCCCTAGCCACTTTGTGCGGTCGTTCAAGCCCCTCGAATGACCTGCGTTGGAACCACTAGGGAGGGATAAGATGCGGTGGAAGGTACCAAGGCTGTGGGATAGATGGATGTCGTCGATGGAGCCCGTTTGAGTCGCTTCTGATATACGCGTCAGGGAAGTCAGGCTCGCGCCTGGTCTGCTGCAGGCCGTTGGAATCGTCATATCGACTTGCTCTGACACTACAAAATAAAAAAGTCACCCGGGGAGAGACAAAGCCTGGCATTTTGAACTTGGGAGATGGTGTCCTTTTAGGGGAGATTCAAACTTAGTGTGGCGTCTGCCGAGGTATCTGTTACAGCTGTAATATAATGTAATTTACAAAGAAACACCTAGCTGTGGTATGTTGACCGGAGGGGAGAATCATTTCTCTCAGTCTTGCTTGTCATGCCCAAACTGTTCCGTGGCAACCCCCTAAATGATACTAAACTCTTAAAATCATGTCTCATGGCTATCCCAGCCCCTCTCCATATCTTCTCAAACGCTTTACTTCCGTCGGTTGCCCTGCATCATGAGGATCTGTACCATGCGAACAAAGATGTTGAGGAAGTCAAGCTCGAGCGCAATGGCCTCGTTGACGGGGTCCTTCTTCATGACGCCAGCATGGGCCAGGCGGGCGTGGTGCAGCACCTTCTGCACGTCGTATAGAGTGAAGCCGCCAAACACGGCGAGGCCACCGTACAGCCAGATGTTCTCCGTGAAAGCCAGAGTCCGGATGGCCGTGGCGGGGATCACCAGAGGAGCGAGACCCGAGGCGGCAACGAGGGCGGCACCGGCCAGCAGGGGGCCACCGATGTAAAGATACTTCTCCTGCTTGGCGGTGGCACCGACGACCGACAAGCTGCCCATCATGGCGACCGTGTAGAGACCAGCCCTGGCAAGGAGAGCAGTCGGGACAAACGCCAGGAGAGGAGCGACGAAGGCGGCCTGGGTGGCGTTGAAGGCAGTCCAAAGGGCGTACTTGGGGATATAGCTGTTCCGAGACGTCAGTACGCGGTCACATGGAAAAAGGAAAGGGCGAAATGAAGTAGAATTTTACTCACTTGTCAGGCGAGATCGAGCGAGTACCAATCATGGTGGCAAAGGAGAGGGCCAGGCCGCCGAGGCCGACAGCCCAGGGGTTCGTCACCATCAGCCGGTAGACAAAACCGCTCTGCACCATCTGGCGGGCTGTGAGAGCGATGATGCCGATGCCCAGGCCGGTGTGAAGGAAGGTGCTGTTGAGGTATTCCCGCTCATAGGCCGGCATGCCGCCATCTTCCCTCGTCTCGCGGTTGAACACGGCGTTGATGGCCACGAGAGTGCCGCCGAAAATGGCACCACCGACGACCAGCTTCCGCAGCTTGCTCCCGCCCGCCTCTTGCGTCTGCGCGTAGGTTTGCTGGTTGTACGAGCGAGCACCGTTCCGGAAGACGGCGCGCAGGGTAAACGGAGTTGTGGTGGCGAGGCCATTCTTCGCGGCCACGCGGGCGGTGAAGAAGGCCGGGGCGAGCTTCGTGTTCTGCTTCGAGGCAGCCTGGTGGAAGGCTCGGGATGTGGTCGCGCGGAAGGCGGGTGATTTGGCCAGCTCGGGGAGGCGCTGAGCCAGGCGCAAAGGCCCTTGTCGTACTGTGATGTTGACCGACATGATCGGCGATGTGGGGATGGGATACGATGCCTTGTTGTTGAAGACAAAGGAGATGGTAAACTGTTAAAAGTTTTTGTTGTTTTGCGGAGAAGAGGTATGACGTTCCCGGAATTCCGAGGTCAAAGCTTTGGCCACTTCTAGTCTTAGCTAATAAGGCGAGAGACCCGGTCAGAAATTGGTGGAAACTTCTTAGCCGGCACCAGTCCAGAGTGCTTACATAATATGATACAAACGGACTTGTGACTCCGCCACATCCGATGGTACTGCCCTGTCATGACGAAACGTGGATGCATCCAGGTCCGTGGGCGGGCTACGAATACAACGTACGGTTGTATTCGTATGTCTCTCGACAGAAAGGTACCGGTAAGGGGATGGTAGGGGCACTACAGTCTTTCCGTGAACATGCATAACAGTAGAAATTATTTCCTTCGTACCCCCTTCGTACCCCTTGATAGCGATCGGCTGACCTGGAGCCTGCGACTTCGAAAACCTGATGAAAGCCGCTCCTTTCTAGAGGGAAATCGGAATCCTCCATACGAAGTAGACCTCTTACGACGCGGGAGATCTACGGCGGGTATAAGTCACTAGCGTTAGCTCTCGGACAATGCTGCGTTTTATTCTCAATACGCAGGTAGATGTGGGAGGCACATGGACTAAATTGAGAGGGACACTGTATAGATGCAAAACAAATGCGAATGGTGTACGAAGTAGTTGTGGTGCATTCAAGGCTGGGGTGGGAAACTGACTCCCTCCTTTTGGTGGTCGCCGAGTGTCATCACCTAATGAAAAGCTGTCGGCAAGCTGTTGACGTCAGTGAAATGAAATGCCTCCAGTTGATAATATCTTCTCTGAATCATCTCGACATGCAAGTTGGTCAAATTATGTCCATACCAGATAGCTACTACGGCAGCAAACCAGCACAGAACCCGTTCCTCCTAGTATTCGTCTGGTCCGTTTCTTCGTGGTTATGACGGAAGCTGTGTCATGGCACACGTTCACCCAAGGTAAGGGTGGCACAGACCAGCGCTAGAAGCCTTCTCGAAGAGAATATAAACCCCGCCCTACGTGGCTTCTGGTATCAACTTCCCGTACAGGACTCTGGAAGCACACTGGCATCAGATTCTTAGTCCTATCATTCGATTCGTCGTTTTTCCTCAACGGCCATCCTTAGGACGAGAATAAAGCGGAATACGGTGTAACCCGCCTACTACGGGTGCAAGAGATGAAACAGCTCAGGGGCACCCCTTTGCCCTGGGACCGCCTTTTCATGTGTGGAATTAGGCTGAGGTGTCCAGTGCGGAGTCGGGGGAGCCGAGGATCGTCAGAGACGTGGACAAGGGCTTCATAACGACAACGTAATTAGGGCCTCCTGGCCTGGGATCGTCAGAGACGTGGACAAGGGCTTCATAACGACAACGTAATTAGGGCCTCCTGGCCTGCATGGGCCACCACGCAGGTGTGCTTGTATTTTGGGAATCCATTGCTTGTAAGATCCTCTAGACAGTTCTTATTGACAGCGAACATAATATGTTAATATGTACTGTCTTGGTGTGATGGGCCAGGTTGCATCATGTGGCTTCGTGCTAATGCTGAGACGGCAGGTGGGAGTTGCCCTGGATTTTCTAGTCGTTTTCCATGCCTCTGTTCGCTTAAATGTGTTTATTAGATCACCTATCCGATGAGATTCGTTAACGACCCATGCAGGATACATCGTAGTACAGGGTTATGGGCACTCTTGCCATTTGCTTGGGTACATTGGTCCCTGGCTTACTGCGTAGGCGTATATGTACAACGTACATATCAAGTTGATCCGTTTATGTTTCCAAACCATTTACATGTTTTCCCATGGGGTTGTCATGGCCCCATGTGTTGCATGAGACTCGCAATAAATAACCGCTGACTGGGTACTAGATTTGCGCATGGGCGGTGTACATACATGCGACATATGACCCTATCTGCATGGAAGGGGGAAAGGGGGCGGTTCTAGATGCGTGCCTGTATAAAGAGATTCGTCCCGAGCAGAGTCTACTTGTCAGACGCAAGGATTCGTGCATAGCTGCTATATTGGTAGTCATCGGGGAAATATTAGACCTGATTATTACCTTTGTATATGAAGAAGGGCAGATTGTTCGCTGCTGTTGCAGGGGAGCTATATCCAGCCAGCAACCATCCGTACGTACTCAAGAGAGAAGCTTTGGAGAGGGATCTAAATATCGCTACGAATATATTACCGGTAATGCCGACTTTGGAAATGCCGCACACCCAATTCTCTCTCCTAAAGTTAGGTTCACAAGTCATGGCCATCGATGCCATCATCGTGGGCATGTTTTCTGGTGGGGTAGTGTTCATAGCTATCTCGGTATATATCCACGCATCCGCACGGCTATAACACAATCGCCATGTGCGCTAGAGGAAGAGATGCGTCTCTTCGTGTTTTCATCCGCCAGAGCAGTGAACACTGTCGAGTTTTGATTTTCTCTCCGTGTGATTTTGTCTCTGTGTACAAAGTATGTACCCCTCAATTCCTACCGGGAGGTAGCTGGGTACTAAATGTGCAGGAAAGTACCTATAGGTACCCATCCACCCCACTTGTGCTGCTCTAGCGTTGTTTCTTAACGTTTTGTGATCCGTGCTCTCCGTCCCGCTGGCCACTGGACGTTCAGTTCTACAGAGGAGCTGCGGGTACACGGGTCAGCTGGGGTGTCTTAGCCGTGGGTTGAAGGTACGAAACAGGTACTTATCTGGAGCTGCTGAAGAACCTCTGCAGGGACATGAAGGAAAGTAGAGACAAGTACCATCAGTGCCACCTCATACGCTAGAATATCATCACGGCATCGTAGATGACCTAGGGCACGTTTCATTCTCTGAGTTCCCCACGGCCCGGCCTATTCCCCACGTCCCGAATGCGACCCAAGGTCTTCCTTCTTCTATGGCAGCTACACTACTTTGTACCTACCCTGCAGCAGCGATTTCCTGCACCTTTTCTGCATCGCACCGCTGCCAACACCCCACAACGACGTAGTGTACAGAGTCCAGAGGCTGCTACTGACGCTAGACTGCCCTGGACTAGCAGCTGGCAAGGGACCTCCCCCCTCCGCTGCCACCTCCGATACCCTCTTCTGCCGACTCTCCCAGTCCACTTCTTCATCCGTCGCTTATTACCCTTCGCTTCGGATCGTCCCTCATCCACTTCTTCTCATCATCTATCGCGCTGTCGCATTCTCGTGCTTTGCTCTGTTGATAGGCTCGGAGTATCGCAGTACTTTCTTATTACTCGAACCACGCCACCGGCGGCATAATATACAGCAATTTTGACGCCATCCACCTCGTCCGACCTGTACGAAGTACGAAGTAATTACCTACTGTTTTGTTTGCTTGCTCTCTGAGCTCTCGCTCGGGTTCGTGTCCCGCGACGCTTCCAGCTCGGCACTGTGAGTCTCCTAGCTATTCACTCCATTGACACCTTTTCTTAGCTCTTGCTTCTAACCGCATCGTGCATCCAGATCATCTCCAGGCCGATGTCGCTCGCGAACTGCCTCTAGACAACCAGGCTCCCCCGTCACGACAAATCCATCCCTTATATCGTAGCCGACTCTGAGTTGCAACCTAGTTGCCACTTCGTTGCAGGCTTTCCGCCATCCCGACAGAGCTTCAACCCAGCCTTGGCCGGCCCTCGATCATACGTTCCAATCCGACACACCGTTGTTCCAAGAAGATCATTTAGTTGGTTCGCTTGCAAGCCCATCAGAAACTCCAGAGGAGTGAAGGCCGGCAGCCGACAAAGGCATAGGAAGAGCTCTTGAGCTTCCCAATATACAGCTTCTTCTCTCCATCCTTTCAGGGCCTTTGTCGTTTTGTCCTGCCTGCCGGGAGCGAGCATGACCAAATCTTGCCGTCCCTTTGTTTGCTCTATACTTCCCGGCAGTTGGCGTCCCGAGAGACAACTCTGAGCCTGGCGCGGGCCCATCCAAAAACACTTCCTCAATACAGGACAAATCCAGTCCTATACCTGCTGTCACCTCAACTACGCCGTAGTAGTATTGCTCAAGGCTACCTTGCCGCGATACTCAACGGGCCTCAGCCCAGGCCAAGCTAGGGTCGAGGATATTTGCCAACCGACTCGAAAGAGAAACCAGGCCTGTCGACAACTGGTCTTCGCCGTCGCTGGCGCTCTCGAGCCATGAGACGTAGTCGTTCTCCCTCATCTCCTTCCCCCTATCGGGCCCTGGCCCACCAACAGAATGGCGGCCACGCTGGACCAGGCCAGGTCTCGGACCCTGTTTCCGTGATCCGCTCGTTCGATGTCGAGACAAACCCGACTCGTCCTGTCCGCCCCTCTCCGCTGACCGCCTCCACTATCCGGGACATGCCGCTTGATCTCGTGGACCGCATCCGCTCCTTTCCCCTCTTCATGTCTGCCTCGGAAGACTTCCTTGCCGCCATCGGGAAACACCTGCGGCCTCAGGTCCATGCAGCTCAAGACATGGTCCTCCATGAGGGTGACGACGCTAAAGCTATGTATTGGGTGGTACGTGGCGTCGTGGCAGTTACCTCGAGAGATGGCGAGGCCGTCTACGCTGAGCTCAAGGCCGGCTCATTTTTCGGTGAAATCGGCGTCCTGATGGATGTGCCGCGCACGGCCTCCGTCGTCGCCCGCACGAAGTGTCTCCTGGTGCAGCTTAAGAAAGAGGATCTCCAGGCCGAGCTGCCGAATTTTCCCGACATGGAAAAGGCAATCCGCGAAGAGGCGCAGGAGAGGCTAAATATCCTCAAGAAGAAACGGCAAGAACCTCGAAATGGCGTGCGAGAACTGGCACCCGGCGAAGTGGCCACCGGCGAAGTTGGCATTATCAAGGAGGGGAGCACGGTGGTTAACTCGAAGAAGCGGAAATCGCCCAGTCCCGGTGCCATTGAGGATCCGGCCGCCGGGAGTGCCCTCGGAAGCGGGCTCGTCAATGTACGCAAGACGCTGAGAGAGCTCCCCCTCTTCTCAAACTTACCTCCCGACATTCTCCATTTTCTGGGCTTGAGTGCGCAACCGAAGACATACGCCCCGTTTACCGACATCATCCAACAGGGTGCACCTGGCAACGACATCTTCTTCATCGTGCGAGGCGAGGCAGAGGTGATTCGTCAGCCTGTTTCCGAGGATGAGGCAGCCAGAAGCCTGTCGCGTGCGTCGTACGTACGCCCGCGCCTCAAGGCTGGTCAGTATTTCGGGGAGGTGGCGAGCCTCGGGCTATCAGAAGGCCGGACGGCCACTGTGCGCTCCATAACAACAGTGGAGTGCTTGATGATCGGCGGCGATGCGCTCGAAGAACTGTGGAGGAGGTGCCATCCGGATATCAGGTCGCAAGTCGAGGAGACGGCTCGCACACGCTACCACGAATCGGACGAGGACGTTGACATGGACAACCTGGATGCGACCGAGCTGCCAAGGAGGAAATCTGACCCTCCAAGGCCGACGACACCGGGGCCTCTGCCCCATATGATGTTTACGACGCCCTCGAAGCCGGCCTCCCCGACGAAGGACGAGGGGGCGGAAACGATGGGTCCCAGAGACCCTGACCCGTTCCTTAGCGTTGACATGGAGAACCTACGCAATCGCCGTCGCAACTCTGTTGCACCCCCCACCCCCCAGTCCGAGCACATGTCTCCGATGGCTGTGAACAGGAAGCATCCCCAGGTCGAGGCAACGCCCGTTGGGTTCGCCGTGCCGCAATCCCCGCTGGACATGGAAGTGATGCCGTCTAAGAGGGCCAGGACCCTTCCCCACCGTCCCCATTCCTTGCGGCAGTTGTCCCCCCTCCCGGACAAGATTCTCGTCAGGATCTTCCAGCTCTTGGACGTGGCCAAGCTCATGCAACTGCGTCTTGTTTCGACGCATTGGCGTAGGCTGCTTGAGAAGGACCGGGGCGTCGGCGTCCATGCCGACCTCAGCAAACACAACCGCCGGGTCACGGATGAAGCCATCATGACGGCCATCGGGCCGTTCCTGGGAGATCGACCGGAGACCATCGACATTAGCCACTGCTTTCACCTCACAGACGAGGGATTCAAAGCTCTGTGGGAGATGTGTGGTCGTAACGTGAAGTGCTGGCGGATGCGATCGGTTTGGGACGTGTCGGCGAACCAGATTCTCGAAATGAGCGAGAAGGCCAAGGGTCTCGAGGAGGTGGACTGGAGCAACTGTCGCAAGGTCGGTGATAACCTGCTGGCCCGTGTCGTCGGATGGGTCGTACCCGAGCCCCCGCCACCACCCCCACCGAACAAGCAGGTCGTCATCTCCAGCTCGGCTGTCAAGGGGCGGTCGCCTCAGAAACAACCGCCCAACCGACCGCCGGCGAACGTGCCCAAGCCCGGAACAGTCATAGGTTGCCCAAAGCTGAAGAGGCTCAATCTGTCGTACTGTAAACACGTCACGGACCGATCCATGGCTCACCTTGCGGCGCACGCGTCCAATCGCATCGAATCACTCACCCTGACCCGATGCACGTCCATTACTGATGCCGGTTTTCAGGCGTGGGCGCCGTTTCGCTTCACCCAATTGACCCATCTCTGCCTGGCCGACTGCACATACCTTACCGACAACGCCATCGTTGCTCTTGTCAGTGCAGCCAAGAATCTCACGCACCTCGATCTCTCCTTCTGCTGTGCCCTCTCCGATACGGCTACTGAAGTTGTCGCTCTCAGTCTCCCGCTTCTGCGCGAACTCCGTCTTGCGTTCTGCGGCAGTGCCGTCTCCGATGCCAGTCTCCAATCCGTCGCGCTCCACCTCAATGAGCTCGAAGGCATCTCGGTGCGAGGCTGCGTGCGCGTCACCGGCAGCGGCGTTGAGACTCTGCTAGACGGCTGCGGGAAGCTGGCCTGGGCTGATGTGAGCCAGTGCCGGAATCTTGAAGGGTGGATTCAAGGCGGCGGAGTCGGGAGATGGGGGTTTGACGAACGACGCGGTAGCGGGGTTTCGTTGCTGCCGCAAAAGTTCCCCATCGACGAAGGCATGGCCAGGCCGCCTCCGATGGCGAGACCGATTGCTAGGTCGGCCTTTGCCCACATGGGTTTGCCGGGAAGGGCATTAAGTTTCCGGCGAAGAGTTCGCAAACCCGTCCGCTTCATTGTGGAAAAAGGACCTCACGGGCTGAGGTAGAGGGCTCTTGTCTTTTTTGTCTCTATTTTTGTTTCTCTTCCTCCATCTCCCTCCTTCCCTTTTTCCTTCTCTGATGTTGGATATTGATGCCTTTGATGGACAAAGAAAAAAGCGAGGAAGTGCCATGATGCTCCTTATTTTAGGCAGGGCTGAGACGTCCAACTCAAAATGCATTGCATATTCGTGGACATATGGGCATATGGGCTTCATATTTATTATCTGGATTGACTGCGGCTTAATGCGGGTGTCATTTCTTGGATAGTCAACTGGGACCGGCCGTGAATGGCCATACATGCAATGATGGGATGAGCCTGGGAAGAGCAGTGATGGCGGAGGTTGACGATAGATCGGGTACAGGTGTGGTTCGTCTGGTGGTCGGTTGATACCCTACTTACTTATTCGGCCTTTTCTTGGGTTCATATCAAAGCATCTGATTTACTGTTTCTCTCCGCGCACAATCAGGGTCTATCTGGTGAAATATGCAGTGTGGACAACGGGTTTGGAACATCTACACCTGAGAGTTCTAGGCGTTGGTTGGAAAGAAAGATATTGGTATAGGGAACGACCAGGGAGTTTGAGAGGGAACGACTACGCAGTGGGAGCACAATACCCGACGGAACTTGGAAATACTAGCAGGCGAGAAAGTTCACCAGCGATTCAAAGCATTTACCGCTTCCCATGTCTCATAATGAAGAGAGACGCCCACCTAGACCAGCTTGTCGAGGTTGTTTGGTTGCAGTCTGCAGATGATGTCGGTACCAGATCACATGATTACGCACGTGGAGATAGCGTTGTTGGTGGGTCTATCCGTATCATGTCTATCGCACCTTAATTCAACTTCGTAAGACAAGTACCTCTACTAAGAACGTACGTTTGGATGGTTTCTACTTCAACAGAAGCAACGATTTTGCCTTGCCGAAATATATTTCAACTTTTCGATTCCCTTAACCTACTCTACCTGTGGCCCTCGCGTGGGACGAATACCTAACACTTCAACATGGACCCGGGTCGCCGTGCCATGATGCTTTCGGATGAATCGCGTCCGCCTCGAGACATCACCTCGCCACGGAGAGACGATAACACTCGCGTCTCCAAGCGTTCGAATCAACCTCCCTCGGATAGGCACCGAAAAAACAACGCCAGGGACGCGAATGCCACCTCATCAAGCAGTAACCGAAAGTACATGACGCAAGATGAACAGGCACTTCAGTTCGTCGCCGAGGAGGACAAGTTTGTCTTGAAACAGTCCAAGAAGAAGGCCGACATTCGTGTTCGCGAGGGTCGCGCCAAACCCATCGATATGCTGGCCTTCAATCTTCGCTTTATCGACCCGGACCGCGATGTGTTCGACGATGACGACGCCGATGCACGGATCCCGGTCCCCTCGCCCGAGGCGGTGCTGCAGAAGCTGAACGAGGGGCAGCTGCGAGAGCTCGAGTCCGACATCACCTCATACCACACCCTCGAGACCAACTCTCGAAATCGAGAGTACTGGCAAGCGTTGCAGTCGCTCTGCGCCGACCGGCGGAAGAAACTGAACCCGCAGGGGACCGACGACCGGGTGGTTAGTACCGTCTCCGCCGACATCGACAAGATTCTTAGCCCCAAGACGTACGAGCAGCTCGAGGCTCTCGAGAGACAGGTCAAGGCGAAGCTTCGGTCCGACGAGGACATTGATACGGATTATTGGGAGCAGCTTCTGCGCAGCTTATTGGGTTGGAAAGCCAAGGCCAAGGTCAAGAAGATGTACGAGGAGATCAAGGAGAGCCGGGCGGCGGTGTTGAAGCGGCAGGGCATAGAAGTGAACGAAACAATGGAACCGGTGCATCCTAGACAACCACCGACCTCCTCCAGCGCGTCTATTTCTGGATCGGCTACTGCTCGCCACGACACAAAGCCGTCGACTGCCATGTCTTCTCTCCCAGGTGGTGCGGCGGTCCCGGGAACAGCACGCTTTGCACCTTCTGGAGACGACGACTTCTCGGGCGCGACGAAAGCCCTGTACGAACGCGAGGCGGCGCGCGGTACTGGTGAGAACGAGGAGATCTTTGCCGAGGAAGAAGCCGTCCCTTCGTCGGCAAGACCTGCCTGGGCGGATAAGTACAGGCCGCGCAAACCCAGGTACTTCAACCGCGTCCAGATGGGCTACGAGTGGAACAAATACAACCAGACGCATTACGACCACGACAACCCACCGCCCAAGGTTGTCCAGGGCTACCGCTTCAACATCTTCTACCCCGAGCTTATCGACAAGACCAAGGCGCCCACGTACAAGATCATCCGAGAAGGTGGTCGTAGGCGAGGGGAAAGCTCGGCGCCCGCGGGGGAGAACGACACATGTCTCATCCGCTTCATTTCTGGGCCGCCGTACGAGGATATCGCTTTCCGCATTGTCGACCGCGAATGGGATTACAGTGCAAAGAAGGATCGAGGCTTCAAGAGTTCCTTTGACAAAGTAAGTACATACTCTGGTCTTCTTGTTGTTCCCCCTTCCTAGACAGTCTTTGCGCCCTTTGCGGTCGTCGAGTAGGGTGTACTGGGCGGGCATCCTCGACCATGCGATGGGATTTTCCCTTGCATGTGCACTTGGACACCTGTCTGCGTGTCCAATCTGACCTCTTCAAAGCCACCGAGAGACAGAGAGAGAGAGAGAGAATACCTACCTCCAAGGCCTCGTCTTTCATCTCCCCGGTCCACTCCATCCCTCCCCCCTCGGCTGAATCAAACTATGATTGTTCAGAGCTAACCTCTCTCAACTACAGGGTATACTGCAGCTTCATTTCCAGTTTAAAAAGGTAGGTGTCGAAATTCCCAACCTCTTCCACCCTCCCTTTCTCCTTTCAGCCTGCTCCCAACGGCTCATGGTTTACGGCGCGGTTGTCAACTGACAGGTCATTTCAGATCTACTACCGAAAGTAATGGTTGCCGGCAGTGGAGCCCAAGTACGAATCATTGTTGGCCTACTGCATCCCGGTCTATGTCCCCCGGTCCGGTCCACATACCGGCATGCCGGCCTGTACATCCCGGTCTCACATGTTGCCTCGACTGCCAAGACATGATGATGTGCGAGTCCCAGGTTGGCGGGTGGTCATCCTTTCATCCCCCTCCATCCTCACTCATTGAGGTCAAGCAGATTCTGCGTCTGTTCCCTGTCGGGAGGCCGGGGGGGAATAAAGATTAACGTGCGGATGCACAATTCACGAACAAACGCTGTGTCGATCATGGGGTGGGCATCTCTCTTGGCGTTGACACGCCCTCCTTTTCGCCCTTTATTGGGCGGTAACGTCGTCGCTCATGCTGTGTCACCACGAACTCTGGGCCGGAGGCAAGCTGCCTCGGGCCTCCCGTCTTTTTTCTTTTCTAGAGAGATCTCTTTTGCTTCCCTCGTCACGTTTCTCGTCACGTTTCCACCTTTTTTTTTCCGCCAACGAAAAAGGGAGAAACAAAAGAAAAAAGAGAACCCCTACTAGGATCCGGACAGGACCCCGCGGGGGCAGGCGGTTATTCTTTGAGAAGCGAGTCTTAGGAGATGGCCTCTGGCTCGATGCAGTCGAGGCTCACTATTTGGATATTCATTTACAACTATCATTGCATGTAGGCAGCTTACCTAGACCCGTTCCTCTCACCGACATGTTATCTTGGGGTTGTTGACCGATGGATGCAATTTAGATGACCACGGAGGCGTGCGAGCCATGCAGGACTGTTGCGTGCAGCCGGCTGAGCCGTTCCTATCTCCATCTCTATCTCTGAGGCCGAAATCTCATCACCGCCACATTAGGAAAAGAAAAAAAAAACCGTGCAGATGAGGATTGATGCCCTGACCTCCAGTCTGTCACCATGCGGTAATTATCAAAGGGCTGACCGTATCCGGACATGTCCTCCCACACCTGCTGTAGGCGTCTGGTACATCTTTGCCATCTACCACCTCCCACTGTAACGGTGGCTACAACGTAGTCTTGTCAACTGTGATATAGAACCTCCGTCAAGCTCATCTCGGCAGTAGTCGTCCGATGCCACTTGGTAGATCTTCCCGCTGCCCTTGTCTCGGCAACACCTCACCGCCCCCTTCAGAGTAGGGCTGCTCCTGTCCATGGAACGCTAGGTTGGAAGATGATTGGCTTGTGGTTGGCGAGAGCATCAGATATGCAAGCAGCCGATGAAAGCCTTTCTTTTCCCCAGACGGAGCAGACCGACTTGTCCTCTCTCTATCAAGGTCACGACAGGGCATGGCTGATTTTCTCGACCGCTCCTAGAACAAGACCTTTGTTATCGCCTCGATGACAAAGGTATCATGGCCATCGTGGCTCCCCATGTATGTCACCATATGTAGCTCACCTTGTAGCAGCAGGCGCGTGCAACGTACGTCCAACGTCCCCAACCAGAAACGGGGAACGTAATACCCTGCAAAGAAGAGAAGAAAAGCACCATCCATGCCTAGAGCTCGTACACCTAACTAGCCTATCAACCCCGCTCATCACCGTTCACAACGAGGAGTCCTCTGTGGGATTGGTGAGGCCCATGTACTCCGTAGGCCAAAACAGGAGGAGGGGTTTCCTCATCTGGATGCTTGTTACCATATTATGCTAGTCCCAGGGCGGCCCTCTTCCTGGGTGCTATCTACATATACTGGATCTACTATGACCTGCTAGGATCGACGGACCCGCCGTGAAGGCATGGCAGTAACCATGGTCTGTTATTCGCCGAAACGCAGAGACGGAGGAGGGAAGGGGCTTTACCACTAGCCATGCGAGCGAGCGGTGGGAGCGGGTCTGCCTCTGAATGCGTGTGTATGTACGTTGTAAGAACCTGGTGGTCATCTCTCTTGGTCCCCGCCCACGCGGCAGATGGAATATCCGAACGAAGTGATCAATCCCACCTGCCATGGTTACATGGGAGGGGCGTGAATAAGGGCCTGGCCCCTTGGGAAAATCTCCCTTCTCCCCGGGACCCAGGTCTATGTACATACTAGATGCGATGTGCCTTGTCTAACACTTCAACAGCCCCTAACAGCCCTTACACCCGTGACCCCCCTGCTCTCCCGGCTGGGCTCTTTCATTTAGACAGGCTAAAACGAGGGTGAGGCTGAGAGCTTGTACGTGAGGGTGAGAGAGAGAGAGAGAGAAAAAATTGTGGCCGCCGCCTTGGGACCCAGACAAGTACGTCCTCGAAGGCTCGATATGTGGCTCTGTGGCTCTTCAGCCCCCAGCCTTGAGATGGGATGTCGGTGAACAGAGCTGCGTCTTGAGCATAACATACAAGAGGGAGGGAAGCAGAAGAAGACACACACAACGACACATACATATTTGGCCTGAGAGACAGATGCACGTACGCAAGCACACATAATACACACGCACACACACACACACACACACGCATATACCTTCAAAGACATTGGGTCTTACACGCGCATGCTTGCGGGAAGCATAGACGACAGGACATCTAGGGCCAAGCAAAATGAGTTGGCAACATGCCCATGCCCATGCCCATGCCCAAACTGGGGCGCACATGGTTTCGCGGGGATTTCTACCCTTTCTCCTGTCGCCGCGGGCCCTTGTCTGTTGCCGCGCCACGCCCCCCCACCACCCCCGGGGGCGCCTCTCACGGCCCAGCCAACCTTCACCCCCATGTCCCTCTAACCTTGCACCCCTAGACAGGGCCTACCTACAACGTGCCCTTTTTTGGATGTTTCGTTTCCTCTCCCATGTCCTCTTCTGCTCTCATAACGATACTGTACTTCAGACTTACACCCTTCCCTCCCATCCCCAACAAGGAGCCCGAGCTTCGTCTCTCGGTACATTTTCTCCTAAGGACACCCCTCGCTCATCTTAGATCCGCCCCCTAGTTTGGCCCAGGAGTCACCTCCGGGTGTTTTATCAACAAGTCCTATCCCTTGTGCTAGATCTCTTTTCAGTCCATGTTTTTTTTATTGTTTAGTCTTTTCTTTTTTTTGCTCTATATCTCTGGACCTGTTGCTATTTGCAAGCGGTTTGACGTCTGACGGGAAACATCAAGCATCATCTGGCCCTGCGCCTACGTCGACCTTCTCCCTGACAGCAAACGACATATGACTCCCGGATCAACAATCGCTACTGCCTCCCTCGTCATTGTTCCCTTGTGGACCCTCGATATCTCTCTTCTTCTTGTAATTCTTTATTCATCTCCTTGCACCTCCGCCGCCGTCCTAAGTCGAGGTCTCCGTTCTCCGCCCGAGCTTAGACTGTCTGAAACAGCATCTCACATTCTACGTCGCCCGGCATTCGTCTTACACAGAATTCTTGCTGCAGAAACTTAACGACTTTGAACTTCGTTAGCCACCTAAACCTTTGGATTCCTTGGAACGTCTTGATCCTTGGGTGCCATGGACCCACACATGCCAGACAGCTTGTCCGGCGTGGTCGAGTACAGCGACCTGAATCTGTCTCCCGGCACGACACAATCAACGTCCCCGACGGGCGTTGTCCCCAACGTTGAGAACGGGAGGGAATTCTTCATGTCCCCGACCAGCCTTCCACAACATCTTCCGGACGACCTCGCGAAACGGCAGAGTCAGGGGCAAGGAGAGTCACAGGGGCAGGGAGGACACAGTCAACTAGCCTCCATGGCAGTCGCACAACCATACCCGCCACCCAGCCATGTCCGGTGGCCCCCTTCTCCTCCCGGCTCTGCTGAGGAATATGAGCATTACTCATTCCGCGCGTCTCCTGTCTGCGGGTATAACCCGTCTCCTCTCGAACCTCGCAGTTGGGTACCGCCCGCTGCACAGTTCGCCTGGAACCACCCCGTTGACCGCAGCAGCCCCCTCCAGCATCAACAACCTCCATATCCAGAGATTCCAGACAACTGCCTTCGCGTGTGCACCTCTGTCCACGGATTTAACGAGATGGAAGCTGCGTACTCAAATTTCTACCCAGGTTTTCCCGAACAACCATCCCCCGTGCTCTTGGACGAGTCGCTCTCTTCGACCACCACATCGCCCAAGGAGCTCAACTCGCCAACTATGCCACCTGGCGGGGACGTTTCCGTCAGGCGCCATAATACCAGGAGGCGTGGCTTGGCAAGAAGCTTAGCTAGCCCGGAGCCTCCCGTCTCCCCGAGCGGTTCGACTTCTAGCCCACGTGGAAATGCGCAGAAGAACGACGAGCCCTATGCCCAGCTCATCTACCGCGCCTTCATGAGCGTTCCTGGCCACTCCATGACACTCCAGGAGCTTTATGAATGGTTCGAACGCAACACGAACAAGGCCAAGGGCGGCGGGAAGGGCTGGCAGAACAGCATTCGGCACAACCTGAGCATGAACAAGGTCAGTAACTGGCTTACAACCCCTTTCCTCTCGTCTGTACATTTTTTGGCTGACAGGTACTGCCCAGGCGTTCGTAAAGAGGGAGCGGCCACCGCCAACGAGCACCGACTCGACGGTGGAGAACCCTCCGACGGCGAGCAGCGAGAAGCGCATATCTGAATGGGTGCTGACGGATTGGGCTGTCCGGGAAGGCGTATACAGCACGACGAGGTACCGGCCCAAGAACCAGCATTATAATCAGAGCCAGGGCCAGGGAAACGACATAGGGCGACGTGGACGTAACAGCCCTCCGCGATCTCATCACGTCACGTACCATCCCCATCACCAACACCCGCACCAGCTCATTCCCGGACGTGCCATGTCGGGTCGTAAGGGAGGATGCGCCTCCAGCAAGGCAAAAATGGCCCGGCTCAGGCACAGCTTGAGCCCTTCGACCAGCAGCGGCGCCCTCACTATCACGGACCCACAGATGCCCACGATCCCACTCGACTTGGACCATCACCCCTCGATGGGGATGGATATGGAGCCCGGATTGCCGACGCATCATGTCCCCCACCACCACCAACACCACGACCACCACAACCACTACTACACTAGACAGCCCACTCTGTACGAACAAGGATACCCTCATCATCATCATCATCAGCAACACCAACCCCATTCCACCCCAGGGGTAGTTCCAGACACCCGCCTTCCGACGCCCGTGACGCCAGAGGGGCCTCCGTCCGACATGGACATGGGCCTCGCGTTATCGGACGCAGGCATGATGGCTGGCAGTGATAGCAGTTTGCGACTCCCACATCATCCCGAGCAGCATCCCGCGGCGATTCCACAACCTCTATATGACTTTTCGCAGTTTGGCCTCGGGGACGTTGTGGGGATGTACCCCTCGAGCCAACTGTTCGAGAGCGACAGCAACATGCTATACCCCTGGCATGACGGCACTACCAACGAAAATCCCGGTGATAACAGCGGAAGTTCCATGTGAGGGGATTCCGAGATGGCTCCTTTCAGGCTGGCGTTGATCATCTTTTATTATTTTTGATAATATTTTTGTGTTTCGATTATCCCCCATTCTACATTCTCAGTTCAGTTCTCTCCATCAAGGGCTTTCGGCATATTTTGGGTTGCGGCGTTCTTCTACAGGGTGGGGCGGCTTTCTGACGAGGATGACTTCTGCCTTTCTATTTTGCCTTTTTGATCTGGATTTTCTTGCCCCGAAAGGGTTCATGGACCACAGCGACTCGAAGCCAGACATGGCTGTTGGCCGTTGGCGGCCGGGTTCAACCAATTCGCCCGCATCTGGATGCGCGGAAGAGAGGCAAGTTGGGGGCGGGAAATTGTCACCTTGGCCAAAAGAGCATTGCCGGGCGGTGGAGACTCAAGGGTGGAGGTTGACTTGACCACCTCCTGGCCAGTGGTGATTGCGAAGGAGAGACATTGGGGGGCCGGAATGTGGGAGTGGACAGCAGAGACAAAGGAAAAAGACGCTTTAGCACCACACCCCTCCCCCCACCTTTTTCGGGTGGTAGGTGGTCGAAAAGCTCCATGTCATCTATTCAACAGCCAGGAGAGCGCAGAAGAAAAAGGAGTCAAGTCTCTTTCGACGACCTCTGCCATCAATGCCTGGCCAAGAATTGAGACGTGATGCAATGCGTCGACCGTGCCAGCCGTGTCTTGGGCGATCCGGCAGTGGGATCGAGGACCAAGTCCGGAAAGGAACGGCAGAAATAAAGAGGATGGGTGTCATCCGAGGGTCGTGCATCTTTCATCTCTTGGCTTTCACTGGAGTCGGCTTAATATGAGGTGGCATCGAGTCTATCGATAACCCAGGGTTGCATCGGGCACCGTTAATGCGGGGATGGATATCTTATTTTACCTATTTCAAGTTTTTGTTCCTTATTTTAACTACGTACATCTTTTGCATTATTCTTATTCCCCTGGCGCTTGGGAGGGGGGAGTAGGTCAGCACATCCGCGTTGGCGGCTAATGCCGACGACGTAGAGAGCGAAGACGGAGAAGAAGAATTTTCGGAAGGGCAACCTCGGAACGATTTTACAGGCATATACCGTTCTATTCATTCGGTTCTCAGTTGTAAACAATTTAGTTTATGAAATGTATGGCGTTTTGTCCACTGCTTTTGTTTATTCAGTTGCCAGCTACTTGTAAGTCGTCTCCTCATTTTATTAACAAAACGAAAATCCACCTAGAATGCCGATATGTTCTGGCCAGGAACTTTTGATACTCTTTTAGGCTAATGCAATGCTCGGCACATCATATATTTTTCGTGTTCAATGCCAATGCATGTCTTTCCTGGTTTCCCTTCTTCAATAGCACGTGTCCGGAAAGACAGAAAAAATGTGTGCGCAACGTGCGTAATCATGATGGAATGTTTCTGGCGACGAGGCTTGTGTGAGACATGGATGCACAGGCACAGAGCCGAAGTATGGGTGAGACTCTTGCAGTACTTACAGGACGAGAAGGAGGGGGGAAAAAGGAGAAGACGAAGGAAAGGAACAACAGGTAGACTTGACTTGCGCAGTGGGAGTGTGATTGCAGAACATAAAATGTCTCGGTTATGCCTGGTAGAGATTGAACATAAGGGTGTGATATGGCTATTATTTCTTGTTCGACTTGTGTCTCTATCTTCATGTTCCCATTGCCGCCATATCTCAATTCCGCTTCTTGTTCCAGTCCTTACCATTATTCCCGGGATAATGGTCCAACTCATTTTCTCGACAAGCATTTCGTTATATTGTACCCTTGCTGGTTTAATAACCTTCACGAGGGCGAAGCCGGGATATATTGGAGCATCAGAGATAAGAGTGAGACGAAAAGTGTCCGACTGCGACAAAATATCCCAAAGAGGCATGTGGGGGCACGTTGCGATTGGGTGTACGTTGTAGATGTGGATGGGTAAGCATGATAGTGATAGCGTCTATAGCGTCACTTCCGGAACGCCTTCCCCGGCCGAACCCCGTCTCTAGCGCGACATCCTATTGGTTACCAATTTCCCGGATCCCGCTACTCTCTGTTGGGTACCGAGTACTTCGTACAACGTACAGTGTGCGGGTATTCAGGGAGCAGAACGGCGAGAATTTATTCTACTACTCCATGAATGTGACAGGGGGTATCTGTCTCGGTTTGGCCATTTCACTTTTTGACATGTCTCTGATTGAAAGGTAGAATGGAGGGCTCGAGCGCGCAGCATGGCGGGGTTGGAGATCTGCCCCCGATGTTATCACTTTAGTGTATGGCCATCTCGTTGGCTATCTGGCATAAGCTATAGCTATGGTGGTTATGTTATCCCACCAATAGTCCTCGAGAGCCCAGCAAGTCGTGCACTGTGTTACACCAGCAAAAGAACCCTGTGATGATTGGTCAGGCCAACAGTCAAAAGGCGGGATCTGTCCCTGGTCCTTGCGCATGGGCTGGATCTTACCAGGTGACGATCTTCACGATCGATACACACTATGTTAGGTTTGTGCGTTGTAGTGTACAGTACCTATCAACGGTAGACATAGGTAGTGTAGATATTCGTAGATTATGAGGTACGTACATACTCGGATAATTTCTCTCCATCGGAGTATTACCCGCCCAAGCAGCAAGCTCCCCTACACATATACAGTGAATTGACACAAGTGTCGAGCCGATGTACCTATCTACACACTCATAACGTGGTAGTGTAAGTATATCAGCTCGACAGTTTTGTCTCGTCACTGTATATACAACGTCCGCTGTACATACGCCACATGGTTATGCGGACCAGTTACGTGTTGCCTGGCGAGACACCAGTCTCTGTTAGGGTTAGATGCAATGGCTAATCGCCTAAATTCGACTAACTTCGCCGATCAGGGCGGAGTTGACAGGTTGACAGGCGCCGCACGGGGAACCCCTATAAGGAGTAAGATATACAGGTATTACGCTAGAATCAAAAAGAAAAAAGAAAGGAAAAAAAAAAAAGGGTATGAGGGGAGGGGTGGCGGGGTTGACAGGGAAGATGCAGAAAAAACGGCAAGTGAAAAGAAATTCCAACGGCGTCGGAGGCTGTCAATATCACTTGTCGGAATGATAGAAACCGCCACGCCACAGTGACATGGTCGGCGACCTTGGATATTTCCGCTGTCGGAGGCTTAATGCAACTGTTCCCAACCTCAAAATCGACGCTATCCCGATGCGGCACTATTGTCGGGTAAACTCGAGTGTGGAATTTCCCGAACGAGTTCATATTGAACAGGGTCCCTGGCCCTTCCGACTTCTTTTCACCAGTTGGATCCTAGCCTCACATCACAATCACATCTCGGATCAAAAGGGGGGCGGGCGGGGGGAAATGATCGCCATACAGACCGCGATGCATTACAACGGCACCAGGTACACTACTTACACTACAACACAGATGTCGCATCTGCTGCCTGCATCCCGGCCAATACCGTCAATAGGGCTGGTCGATCCCTTCCCTGCCTAATGGGAACCGGCGGACTATCCTTCTTACAGTCACGTCACCCATGTCGCATCCTCAAGCCCTGTTTATGTCCCCGGCTGACTGTAAGTGACTCTATCCGCTGTAATCCCATCATCTGGCGTAAGGAACGATTACCAGGTCGTTGGACCCTCGTGGCTACCACCTCCACGTTTTCTCTCCCTTTGTCTTGACTCCCTCGTTGCCCAGAAAGACTCCATGCGGTGAACGGCATTCATGATTCACCGCTGCCGTGTGACATGACATACTCGACATTTGCCGTTTATCGGAGGGCTCCTGAGAGGTCATGGCAACTCGGTGCCCTATCTGGTAGTTGAGAACAAGGCTCTTGTCTCAAGCACGTTGCATTGCAACTGGGCCTGGCGCCGCCACTGGCTGACCGGGCGAATGCACTGTTGCAACATTGCCCTGCGCAATGGGCTGGGGGGAGCTCTATGGCGTTGCTTGTAAATTGAGGCATAAAGCCTGGCTTTGAAAAGTCTAAACAAAATGAAAATCCCTTTTGCTGTGCTCAACTTGTTTAGATATGATCCATGGAGTTTTCTCTTTATTCCTACATGTACTCTCCGGCGGTAGTGTCTCTCCTTAAGCTGCAAGTTGGCCATGTTTCTGTCACGTCCAAAAAAATGCAACTCAGTGATAACTGGCATTGCGACGCAACTGATTATTCTTTACTTGAAAACAATACTAATTGCGCGCTCAACTCCTCGGATACTTAAATTATTCCGCGTTGAAGAGCTCCTGTCTCGGGGACGAGGGAGCTGCATAGCTCAAACGGGAGGAACCTTGCCTGATGCATGTCTTGTTCTCTGATGGGTAGACTCGAAAATGTCTCTCCCACAAAGTGTATTAGTCAGAAGGGAAAGGAATGTATGTGGGTAGGTCGAGACTTCTAGAGTGAAAGAGACCGTTCCGTCTTCGGAGACGGCGCTTAAGTACGTGATTTTGTGACCAAGACAGTCAAGCCTGCAGCCTGCTGAGCTTGCCACGCAGGTGCCACGCATGTGCCACGATGACCTGTCATAACACGGCCCAGGAGTTTTCGGGATGAAAGGGCAGACTGAGACCATTCACGACGAAGCTAAGGGGCAACAGCGTATGAACAGAGAACGGTGAATGACGACCATTTCTCGCTTCATGATATATGACCAGTGGATGTCGAGGGGGTAAGGGGGCGATGAGTGCACTGTGAGATATGACAGGCTGACAGCCCGGTCAACCGCAAACGAGGCCTTCGCAACATGGGCGCATATATCGCATACAGCCATGCTATGTCTCGACTCGACCCTGTCGACTGTTGTTCCCGAGTCGTCGCGCATACGCGTGTTCCCAAAATGATGACTCCTTTCTGCAAACCTAGCAAGGCGTATCCAGGAGTCGTCCGGTGTGAATGCAGGGGGTGAGCTACCTGGCGCTTACTGACATCACAGTATCAAACAGCCTTTGAGTCGCGGATGATATGCTCCTAATTCCTGATGTGCCGGGCTGCTATTTGTTTCACGCGTCAGTACTGGGCAAGGAAAAATAAGAAAAGAAGTGAGACCAAGTTGGTCCGCAGTTTGGCCGTTGCAGTAGACGGATGAACTGTTGCTGAGGAATAGATACAAATCCTCACCGACTGGGGTACTGTGCCACAAGCTTGAACAGCTTTTTGGTGGCACAAACGGCATCAGGACTTGGATGGAGGTGGGTCTACCCAGCGGAACACAACCCGGCGACAACTTAGTCTTGGACAGCCCTGTTAATGGCATGAAGTGTGCTAGGCCTGTATGAAGAAAGCCTTTGCCCGCCGCGAGAAGGTCGTCAAAACGACAGCAGTGATCTCACAAATGCCCAGACACCCCGGGCGTCTCGTTCTTCACCATGTGCCATCCGGGCGTGGAACTTCGCGTAGAGCCGGATTTCTTTTCAAGATTGGGGCAGTCGCGAAAGCCCATAGAAACGTTAGTCGCACACCTCTGTACGCCGCTGTGACCCCTCAACCCCTCTCTTAGTCTTGTCTGGCAACGCCGGCGGGCGCTGTCCAAGTGCGACCTAGAATCGCTGATGCTGGTCTGGCCTGCCAGTGCATCGCAATACCCGACTCCAGGAACCGAGCAGGCCACGTGGAATGAGTTGTTGTGCCGGAGACTTGCGGCATGGAGTCGGTGCATCCCCGGTAGACGTACCGGGAAGATGCTTGACGTCCAACGCTAAACCTGTGAGCCCGTCCATATGCTAATGCGATGGGCGTCGGTATGCGAAACAACTGCCGTGACTCCTTGGGACGGCTCGGAAATGTATGAATTCTTAGTCGAAGTTTCATCTCCGAGGTTGGGCCTCTACAATGACCATCGTCGCGCTGCCGTGCGCATATGTCGACCATGTTAATGTATCTCTAGTCCAGAGCGAGATGGATCCTCCATAGCCCTTGACTTCGAGACCAGGACTTAGGCGAACCCGCATCGTCCTACTCGGGAACACACGGAAGCGGCCATGCGCCGCTGTCGGGCGACGTCCGAGAAACATCAAAGACGAACGCAACACGAGTGGGGTGTGGTGGGAGAGAGGGAGAAGGCGGGGGAGGGAGAGAGAGAGAGAGCGAGATCAGTCTCCACGGGTAGGTCTGCCGTGAAACGTCGCCGTGGGCGGGAGCTTACGGTGAGAAAAATGAGGGGCTGCCGGGCAGTTCGCTATGATGTTTCGGCTCATCTGTTGGGGGGCCGAGTTATCGGTTATGTCCCGAGGATTCCTTGCGATACACAACAAGATCCCCCCCACTCGTTTGGTAGGGTAGGCCGGCATCAATGAGTTGGGGTAAGAGCCTCATCGAGAGGGCCTTCAAGAGGCGAGCGGCAGCGGATGGTTGCTTGACGCATGTCGTGGCGTTCCACGGAGACGGGCATCAGGTAACGATGGGGGTTAGGCATGAGATTGAGCCGAACCATTCGGCGAGAGAGGTATATTGACTGGTTTTATATGTACGTTGGTCTGGCCTGCAGATCCATGAGGTCCTCGGCAACTGAAGCGTCGTCCCAGACCGCGTAGTTCAGAGTAACGGGGACGCAGTCCGACGGTTGCGATGTTGCATAGATAGATGAGGTAGGACGAGGAGTTGATGAATCCATTGGGCCTAGAATCTGCGCTTCTTTCGTGCCGGGCCGGCCGCGGCTTTCCTCTCCAGTTCCCTTTTGAGTTCTTCCCGCCTGCGGTGGGCCCTCTCCTCAGACGTTTCTCTCGCCCTCGGTCCCGGCTCCGGCTGTCGCTCTGCCGTCCGCCCTCGTGTCTGACTGTCCACGCTCCCGTCCTCTACTGGTGGGTTACCAGCAGGAGGCTTGCTGCCAATTTTTCCGAGCTTCCTCGGCGTCAGTTTCTCTGCCGCCGACGGCGCTGTGGCCTCCTCGGCGCTGGAGGAAGGCGCGGGGTCAGGTCGCTTGGTCCCGCCGATGCGACCAAGGCCTCCTCGCTTCTTGGGCGTCGTACCGGTAAGCGACGATGGCGGTGGCGGGTGGTTTCTCGTTGATCCAGACAATGGTGGTCCCTCCTTATCCGATCCAGATTCCGTCTCGGACCCGTCCCCGGCGGGAGTGGATGGCCGACGCGGCGTCGGGGAGGGGTGCTTTGTCTTCCCAATAGTGCCAAGTCGTGCCGGAGGCCTATTCTTTCCCTTTGCTTCATTTGCGAGCTCGGCTGAAGGTGACGGGCCGTCTTCATCTACCGTGGAGTCGTCATCTCCCACCATGGTTCTTTGGTCTTCAGCACGTTTCCGAGCCGACGGTCGAGGTGGAGGGGTGGCCTGGGTCTCAAAAAAATCGTCCTCGTCGTCGTCGTCGCTGCTGTCGTCATCGTCGCCCGCATGATGGGCCATTTTCTTGATCTGTGGAGGGGGCGTCTCGTTCTTGGCCCTGGCATTCCCCTGTCGGGGCTCGATGATGGGAATGTTCGATGTGTTACCAAGTTTGGTCCACCAGTCATCGAGGGCTGGAGAGTCGCAGATATCCATTCCTGAGTGATACGCGAGTCCCGTCTCGCCAAAGACGGCCTCGGTTAGGGAAGGGACATCTTTCGGCAGCTCGTCACCGGCGGCTTGCTGGTCGTCCCACTCCTCCCGCTTGAAGGGGGCCAGACCCCGGATTTTCTGCTCTGCGGTGCTCCTGGAAACCTGCTGCTTCGCCGACAGCGCGGGGAAGATGTGCTCTAGACGGGTACCCGTGGCTTCAAGTTTGTCCAGAAGCCTGCCCATGACGGCGTCCTTTTGGTGGATGATCTCGAGAAGCGAGTTGACCTGTTGCACCCTGGTTAAGTTGGCCTGGATGAGCGGTAGAACCAGCTCGGTCGCGAGCTGCGACGGGGGGCATCTGTGCAAGACCATGGGCCACCTGAGGGGATCCAGGCCGGGAAGGTTGCAAGTCATATTTAGGACAAGCACGTGGTCTCCGGGTTGGTGATCGACGGACAGGGTGAGACGGCTATCGGCGTGGTCCTCGTGAGAGGGGTCAAAGGCGGACCGGACGCGCGACAGAAAGGCCTGCATATTCTGCGGACTGTCGGTGGGATCAATCGTGGTGTCTTCGTCGAGACTTCGCCTGTAGATAGCCCTGCGGTCCATCACCTCGGCCCACATGTTGGCGAGGTCGGTGACGCGGACGGTGTACGAATCGGTGGCGAACGCGGTCGATACAAGCAAAGCCGGTACTCCGTGGGGCGCCGGTACAGGAAGAGGGCGCCAGGACGGAGGCGACGCCATGGTGTCCTACCTCAGACAGTCTGGGGTGTTGTGTGATGTGAGTAGAACTTTAGAAGAGGATCGGACGATGCGCTGTGTAACGTGGTAGGGCCGAAGTGTCAAGGCAGTATAGAGCGCGAGATCCCCCAGCCCGATGATGTAAGGCTGTCAACTCGAGAAGCGAGAAAGTCTAGAAGAAAGAGGGAGAAAGAAAGAGAGAGAAGATGGTGGGAGGAAGCACAGGAACGGTGTGGTCGTCGTGGTCTGCGGTGCGACGTTGCGTGTCTTCCGCGGCTAGGTAGTTAGATGGGCATACGCCCTGGGGTCTTTTCCTTCTTGGAAGACTGACTCCCACAGGGGCACTTCAGATCTGGAAATATGCCACAAGAAAATTGCTGCTTTTGTCGTCCGGTACGCGCATGTATTCCCTTCCTCTGATGGTGACGGGATGGGAGTCGGATTTTTCACCAGGTTCGAAAGTGAAGTGCGGAACGAGACACAAAGGAGGTGGTACGTCGGAATTTCTCCTGATTTGTCTGGGAATGCGTCGGAAATATAGGGAATCTTCTGTAGCAGGCCTTGCGGCTGGTGCGGGAATGAGAGGATGGTCTTTTGGAGAGGTAATCTGAAGAAGAAAGTCGTGATGCTGATTATGGTGGTCGTGCTCACCGAGTGGTATTGCTTGTACCTACGATACGCGTACCGTATCAATACATGTGGAGATGTTTGGCGCTGGTACATTATTTCGTCGCAGTTACGCGTGGAACTATCGGTACCTATACTGAAATTTGGACAGTGCGAACGTCGTCATGAGGTAGGTATAGTCTCCGAATAGAATCCCTCAGCAATGTGTCGTCTAGGGCAATGATTCTATATGATGGACAATAGGCTTACCCGTCATCCATAAAAAGAATTCCTGATGTAATTACAGGATAATGGCATTTCCCTTGGTTGGTCGTCCTCGCCCGCAAATATTATCCGTCGACTGCTGTCGGTACAGTACGTACAGGTACAGCTTGCTGAAGCGACGCGACAGACCAGAGCTCACAACGATCCGACGAATAATTCAGAGATGCTCAAGTATGTATGTCGCCCAGAGATAATAACTACCCAGCCCCATCTGCTCAATGCATAGAGACTTACACCTTTGATTTCGGAGTGTTGATATTAATAGAAATAGAATTGGAAAATGCAGGCCAAAGTCATTACGCCTACGAAGTACGAAGTACATATGAAGTACCTACATTTATACCTGTGTAGGTATTTCGTACCAAGACCGTTATCAGCTTACGTACTCAAGATCCCACGTTGCATCGGCAGAACATTGCCGCTTAAATCCCGCCAATGGGCCCTAACGATGACCTACCTCCTTATCCCATTCACCACCACTACCACCACCACCACCACCACCACCACCGACCAACAAGGCACCTTCGTTTGGAGATTCCCTTTTAGGACCCGTGGAGATCTTCCGAAGATCGAGAGCAGACGGGAAAAACAACAAGAGGTGCATGCCTTTGATGACAGCAAATGTATGTTCTTGTCACCGGTTGAGACTCGCCAGGACATGTCTCAGTCAGGCTTCTTCCCGATAGCCCAGCCCCTAGCTCAGTCTGGTCCAGGATACGAAGTACGGAGTAGAGACACCTCATTTCCTCAATCACCCATCCGTCGTTGCGCTAGAGATGTCCACGGCCTCTGCTGCTCTATCAAGCTTGAAGTCCTTTCCGTCCCATGAGCCCCTTAGGTATTTTGAACCTCTCAGAAATTGGGTGGTGAGGACGGTGAGTACCAATAATCCGATGGAATGGACACAGGGCCATGGCGACATGGGGTCCCCAGAGCCAGCGGCAGTGACAGGGTGACAGGGGCCCCATAAGACTTGCGAGCCAGCCATCCGCCTTGGCAATCGGTTCCCCCCCGCAGAGTTGAGCTCCTGTAAATCGTCCCTGATTACTAGGTACATACCCAATTAATATGCAATGGTTCACCCAGTTCTGTTTCTCCCTCTTTCTCCAACAATTCTTGGGACGCCTCACCGTTCAGTCCCCGGAGCCGTGCTAATCACGTCATACCCAAGCTGCTGCTGCTGCACGACATCTGTCATTCTGCCTACTGAGCTCCCCCTGCATCATGGGCCAGAACCCGAGCAGTTTGGCGACGTGCCTGAACGCCGTCTGTAGCGGACGACTCGGGTGTGTCGCGTATCCGAACAACCCGCTGTACCAAGTTGCCTGGGTTGATCGTTACAACCTCGACATCCCCGTCGAGCCCATCGCCGTAACTCGCCCCGAGACCACCGACGAGGTGGCCGCCTTTGTGAAGTGCGCCGTCGAGAACGACGTACGCGTGCAGGCCAAATCGGGTGGACATTCCTACGGGTGAGCCTTATTTATTTATCCCTCGTCTCCTTGCTTGCCAGAACCACAACACCGACCGGCCAACCTGTTACATGCTCAAACTCGTCGTCTAGCAACTATGGCGCCGGCGGTGACGACGGCGCTCTCGTCATCGACCTGCGAAACTTCCAGCACTTTCACATGAATCGCGACAACTGGCAAGCCACCCTAGGCGCTGGTCATAAACTGCACGACGTCACCAAGAAGCTCCACGAGAATGGCGGCCGTGCAATCTCCCATGGCACTTGTCCCAGCGTAGGCCTTGGCGGCCATGCCACCATTGTGAGGACCACCCCCTTTTTCCCCTCCCAATCCATTCCCTCCAGTGTTATCGCTCTCCTGCTGGTCCGCGATGCTAACTCGATCGTCTCTCTAGGGAGGCCTCGGGCCCTCTTCTCGGATGTGGGGTTCGTCCCTGGACCATGTCATCGAAGTCGAAGTCGTCACGGCTGACGGTGAAATCCTACGTGCCAGCGAGACCCAGAACCCGGACCTCTTCTTCGCCCTGAAGGGAGCCGGTGCCAGCTTCGGCATCATCACCGAATTTGTCATGAGGACCAACCCCGAGCCTGGCAATGTCGTCGAGTACACCTACACCGTAACATTCGGCCGCCATCGCGATCTTGGACCCATCTTCGAAGCTTGGCAGGATCTCGTCACCGACCCTGACCTCGATCGCCGTTTCGGTTCCGAGTTCGTCCTGCACGAGCTTGGTGCCATTATCACCGGGACGTTCTATGGCACAAAGGAAGAGTTCGAAGCCACTGGCATCCCCGACCGCATCCCCGGCGGCAACAAGTCAATCGTCATTGATGACTGGCTCGGCTCCGTCGCGCAGAAAGCCCAGGAGAGCGCCCTCTGGCTGAGTGCCATCAGTACCCCTTTCAGTGCCAGGAGCGTCGCCTTTACCCGCGACAACCTCCTCACCTCCCAAGGCATCAACGAGCTGATGAATTACATTGACGGGGCCAAGAAAGGAACGCTAACCTGGTACCTCATTTTTGACGTTACCGGCGGCGCCATCAGCGACGTTCCCCTCAATGCCACCGCCTACCGGCACCGGGACACCGTCATGTTCGGCCAGGGCTACGGCGTCGGAATCCCGAAGGTCAGCCAGAGGACACGGGATTTCATCGACGGGATCGTGACGACCATTCGATCGAACGTCGATGGCCCTCTAGGCACGTACGCCGGCTACGTTGATCCCACGCTCGAGAACGCCCAGGAATCATACTGGGGTGCCAATCTTCCCAGACTGGAGCAGATCAAGAGGGCCTGGGACCCAAATAACGTGTTTGCCAACCCGCAGAGCGTGCAGCCGGCCCAAGAAAGCACGTAACCCAGTGCAAGTCCAGTAATGGTCGTACTGGTACTAATGATCATGTTTGCTAGAAGCATTTGATAATGGACGTGGAGGATCGTCGAAGGACTAGAGTACTGCAGTAATTTTATGCCCGAACGTGGTGCTATTCCGTATCGCTCCAAACGCACTGCACTGGTATCGTCTGACATCCTGCGGGTAATCGTTCTGTTGCATGGTCAAATGTCGGTCTGCAGTCCGACGCATGTGACTGCACGTTGATGTTGGAATGATTCGAACGAGTTTCCAGGTTTGACGGAGACAGCCTTGCGAGAGCCCTGCGACTGAAAAGTGCATCGGCAAAATGTTTTTCTCGATGTCGCGTATTGTGTAATATTACGTATTGACGAAGATAGGTCACGGATTTTCAAAAGAGGGGCTCACCGGCGGAGGTACATGCATGTTGTACCCGCCCACCAAACACATAATCCACGTGACCCAATCGCTTGCTTCAGGGTTTTCCACCCCACAGCCAAAAAACTAACAAATTCACCAAGTAGTTTCTACCTTTTTGACGACCTCGCCGACGACAACTCGCCCTCACCAAAAAGCCAGTAGCACGGCAGGACATCCTTCACAAACGCAAAAATGGCCAAGCTCTCGTAAGTTTGTTTTTTTCCGGATGCTCTCCTCTCGATCGATCCTCCGATTTGCCGACCGTCCAGAATGCGGCAAAGATAACGCCTACTCGAGCACCGGCTGGGGAAGAAGAGGGGGAAAAAATACTACCGACATGCGGAAACCGCCCCCCGGCCCATCGTTTGATGCAACTATCTGAGATGGCAAAGTTTTGGACACGACAGGATTTGGTCATGACGCGACGCGGATGGATCGATCGATAGTGTGCAGGAAGAAGAGCAGACAGGTGCTGACGGATGCGATTTCAGGCGAGGTGCCCCTGGTGGCAAGCTTAAGATGACCCTGGGTCTCCCAGTGTACGACACTCCCTCAACGTTTCCCTCAGATGGTCGCGACGAAGCGAAGCTGACCAGCTATACAGCGGTGCCGTCATGAACTGCGCCGACAACTCGGGTGCCCGCAACCTCTACATCATCTCCGTCAAGGGTATCGGTGCCCGCCTCAACAGGCTGCCTGCCGGTGGTGTCGGCGACATGGTCATGGCCACAGTCAAGAAGGGCAAGCCCGAGCTCCGGAAGAAGGTCCACCCCGCCGTCATCGTCCGCCAGTCCAAGCCGTGGAAGCGCTTCGATGGTGTCTTCCTCTACTTTGAGGACAACGCCGGTGTGGTGAGTAGCAACGATTGGAGGAGGGGAGACGAAGTCGATGGTCGGTAATGTGCGAGGTTGTGGCTGACGGTTCCAATCGCAGATTGTCAATCCCAAGGGTGAGATGAAGGGCTCCGCCATCACTGGCCCCGTTGGAAAGGAGGCTGCTGAGCTCTGGCCCGTGAGTTTACCCTGCTGTCCCACTTGGTTCCATTCCTCCCCTTTCTCCTAACAAGCCACTGACACCGTCGATAGCGTATTGCCAGCAACTCTGGTGTCGTGATGTAAAGCGGAGGATCGAATTAGACGAGCGGAGGATACGACCAAAGCCACGGGACTTGGGGGCCACTGATGCGACGACGACGAACCGAGAAACACCTCCCCACCGGCGGTTTCTGGGGACGGAAAAAACGGGGAGGCATGATGTCCTGGTACGGGAGAATCACGGGTTCTTTTTTTTTATTTCGCTGGATTGGCAAGGCTCTGCATTTTGGGCTGCGGCGTGTAAAGGGCAGACTTCATACCAGGCATTCGCATCGGGGCAGACAAAAAGATCCCATGATTTGAGCAAACAACCATTGGTCGTGTCGTTCACGTTACATGTGCGCTGGGCAGACTCTTCGTTGTCAGGCCATCATGGCTGGCCCTCTTCGAAGGAGGACGAGGAATGCCTCGTTCCTCCTGTGGAGACGAGAGACGCCTCGCCACATCTCTATCTATCATATGGTTCACTACCATCATGGGAAACGAGAAATGATCACCGGTTATGGTCGGTATTTTGGTCTATTATTTTGCACCTTATTACCATGTGTCCTATGCAGAACTGCCTCCACAGTCCTTTGACACGCGAAATCTTCAAATATGCATGGGAATAGACTCCCGCGATCCTCATCCTCCATGGGTAGAAATTACCCCCAGTTTTGTCTGTTTTCGCTACGCCATATCTCTCTCCATGGCATTCTCCCTGCCAAGTCGTACAAGTAAACCAAGATCATCTTCATTTTTCCATAAGCCAGAAAGAAAAAAAAAAACATCGTCGCTTTGACCCCGAGTGGTCTGCTTTTCCCAGACCATGCTCTGTATGCTGTCGCAGAAGTACAGGAAGCGAATGGGGTATAAGTAATGCAAGAATGTCGCGGTCGGGTAGTAAATAAAATAAGACGCGACGCAATTTTTGTTGTCCCGTCCTGCGTCGTGGATTGGCCCTCATCATGATGTCGTTTTTTCGTTTTTCGTTTTTCGTTTTCTTTCTTCCATAGTTCTCTGTCGTAGGAATACCTCTTCCCCTTTCCTGCTGAATTAATAATGGCGCTTTTGTCCATTGAGCATGAGGTTGGGGCCCATTCTCGCCGCAGGTGGAGGAGTCGGGGCGCCAGCGTTGGCGGCGGCTGCTGCTGCGGCTTTCTTGGCGGCCAAAGTTGCCTTTCGTTTGTTGACGGCGCCCTGCATGCTTCCATTCATCCATCTCTCTGCAGAAGGGGTTAGCACAATGTCGCGCTTTCGAATAGGTAACGTCGGAGGTTGAAAGGGAAAACAAAAGCCACAACTCACTCTTCATGGACGCGGACATCTTCTCCGACTTGGTCATGGTCGCGTAATCCTTAATCTCATCGCCTGCCTGGCTGGCCGGCGTGGACGTAGCGGCCGAGGATGGCGCCGACGGTGCCGCCGAAGACCCAGCACGATGACCATAGGCACCCGTCGCTGTTGGCGATATCGTCCCGCCGCTTCGGCCCAACACGGTCCAGCTGTCTCTGCCGAGATGCTTGAAGGTGACCATATGACACGACTTGGTGGGGGATCCTTTTCGTGAACGCGACGTAGCAGCAAGTTCCCTCAGAATCGCGTGTGATGCTGTGTTCTGATGACGGCCGTTCGCGGCAGGACGGTCTGTACACCCGACGGTGTGCTTGAAGTTGATTCGGAGCCGCTTCTTGGCGGGCTCTGTTGCTGTGGCGGGGTCTTCGTCCTCATCTGCCTCATGTTGCTCGTTCGGCTGTCGCTTCGCGTGTCGAAGGCCGTACGTGGAGGCGCCTTCGTCGTCATCGTCGGAGCTGGAAGTCGCCGACATCCCGTCCGCCGCGACACCTCCACCGTTTTGCAGCTTGGTTGATCGGGGAGCCGCCTTACCCCGACCACCACGAGTCTTGCGAGAACGCTTTGGCGTGGGCTCATCCTCCGTTTCGTCGTCCTCCTCGGTGACATCGGACACGGTATCATCGTCCTCATCGGCAGTGTGAAACGCGGCTGCTGCCTTGGGCTGTCGGCCGCGTTTTCGCTTGCGAGGAGACTGGTCTGCGTCATCGTCGGGACTGGGCGAGGCTGCCCGAGCATCGGCCGTGGCTGCCTTTTTTCCTTTGGGGCCCCGCTGTTTCTTGGCACCAGAGCTCTTCACGGCTGCCGCGGAATCGAGGTCCTGTTCCTGTGCTGCCTGTGGGTTGGCGGGTGGTCGGCCACGCCTCCTGGGTCCTGCCGGCTTGATACCGCGGTCCACCGGGGTTGCTGAGCGGTTGTCATCCTGCAGCAAACCTTCGTACAACTTGGGCGGATTCCGGGTCCTCTTCCCTGTGACGACAAGTCCATCACCGCCGTCGCCGGCCTCCGCAGCCTTGGCAGTCTGCTGTGGCTGGCTGCGCAGCTGTCGGCCAGCCATGATGCCGTCTCGCTGGTTGAGGGGGTCCTGTTGACCAATCTTGCTGGGGTGAGGGTCGTAGTCGAATCCGTAGGCGCTCGCCATGACGCGATCCTGCCATCGCTGCCGATAGGTGCCCTCCTCCTTCTCCTTGATAGGCGCTCGGTACCCGCGGAGCTCAAAGTCCTTCTCGATGTACGACTCGATCTTGGCAAACTGGCTGAGGTTGGCCGTCTTCTTCTCGTACTCGGCATCTTGAGCAGCCCGGCGTTTGGTGTTCTCAAAGTCGTCGACACGCCGGCCGCGCATCTGCCATTCCGTCTGCCATGCGACAAGGGTCTCGTTGGCGTGAGCCAGGAAAGCCCAGAGGTCGGCAGTCGGCATACTCTTGTAGTCTTGTACGGCTTGCTTAAAGTCCTCTGGGTCCCGGAGTTTAGCGAACCGACATTGCTTTCGGGCCCTCTGGACGACCCGTTCCTGTGTAGCGGCAGCTGGCTTCTCCTTGTTGTCGTCCGTGGACGTGGGCGCCGGCGTGTTGGCACCGGTCGGAGCCGAGGACGCTGGGGCGGGGGAGCCAGGGCGAGGTGTCTGGGTGGTAGGTGTGGGAAGGGCTGACTCGGTGTCGACGATACCGTTCAGTCCTGGCGTGTCGTCATCACCATGGTCGTCGGCCTCGTTGTCGTCGTTGTCGTTCTCATTGTGGTTTACATCGGCATTGACACGGTCGCCCGCGTGATCTTGGCCGTCCTGAGGAGCCTCTTCATCGTCACCACTGTTCTTAGCCGTTTCGGGTTCCGCACCGTTGACTGCCGTGCTACCACCCTCGGCGCCATCGCCGTCCTGGCCCTCGGCATCGTCGTCGTCCCCATCGACATCGGCATCGGCGTCGGCATCGGTCGCAACGACCTGCACCATGGGTTCCGGGTGGGTCACATATTCGCCCTCAATGTAGGGTGTGAGGTGGGACCATGGGTAAGTTCGTTCTCCTCCCTCCTGGGGCTCGACACTGGAGCTGCATGTAACGCCATTAACAGCACGCATTTTCTCATCCTGCTGGGGCGTATTGGATGCATCATTTTCTGAGACATCGGCCTGGGTGCCTGATGTTCCTGATCCGGTATCCGGGGTCGAGAGAAGTTGGTGAATAGGGTGAATGGGTTGACTGGGATGACTGGGAATTGTGGTAGGCAGCCTGTGAGTATCGTCGTAGCGTGGCTGCTCATCGCCTTTCAATAACGAATCCCCGGCAGATTTCTGAGTCGGTGACGGTAGAGGTTCCGATTCTTGAGGGCCGGAAATGGACTCGCCATCACGAGCCGACGCGTCAGTCATGTCTCTATGTGGCCTTGTGAGATTAGAGATGGATGGCGCGATAGTGCGAGACTCGCTCGGCTCGTTGATATCGCGTGCTGTGAATGAGGCCCCATGTGGGGAGATACCGTTCTGGGTGAGCTCTGGCTTGGAATCGTGGCCGAAGGCGCTGCCCTCCACCAGTTCAGTGTCTCGTGATGGTCTTTGTTGTGGCGTAGGAGAGACTTGATGGCCAGGGTGATGTTGGACCTGCACATCTGAAGAGACGTCATGATGGTCGATACGACGAATCGAAGTGGGCGAAGACCTAGGCTTATTTGCCTCGTCATTCATTTGGGTGTCTCCTCGGGAGGTTCGCCGTTGCGTGAGAGGGGACACAGGGCCGTCGGATGAAGGAGGAAGAGGATGGGGTTGGGAATTTTCCGTGTCCTTGTCGACGACGGGGAACGTCAAGGCCTTGGGGTGATGGTCGAAAATGTTGCCAGAGGTACGCAGGTCGCTCGAGTCGCCCACCACCTCGATGGTGTCTTGAACGACATCGTCCGAATGGGGGAAGTACGTGAGGTGGTCGGAGTTCTTCCTGGTCGAAGTTTTGCGGCGGCCGGACGAACTCCCATCGGGAATGCCAAAGTCGCGCGAGGTTGTCCTCTTCCGCTGCGAGCTGTGTGGTGCCGGTGCCGGAGCGTCATCTCCAGCGGCTTCGCTCTCTGCGCGTCGCCGGCGAGTGGCAGGGCGAGGGGCGGGAAGGGCAATCTCGGGCAGCTCGTCTACAAAGTCCTGGGCGGCGTAGTCGATTTTTGGGCGTTTCCGGAGATTGTGAGAGCCTTTCTTGTAGCTCTCATTCTCATCATCCTCGTCGGCGGCGCCATCCATACTGCCGAATGTGCGGGTGCGCTTGCGTAGCGACATGCCATTGCTTGGTGTAGTAGGCGGCTCTTCCTCAAAGCCAAAGAATCCGGTGTGAGAGTGAGGTGCAGCCGAATCCTGACGCTTGGCGCGTCGATTGGGGGATGCAGTCTGTGGGGTCTGAGAATTCGCCGCGGGCGGCGAACCGAGGTGAGAAGTTGAAGTCGGATGAGATGCCGCGATGGTGTCTTGTTCATCTGTGAGCCCAAAGCTACTAGAAGGCGTGGGAAAGGTTTTGCGGCGATTGGGCCGACTGCTCCGGCTGCGGTCCATCATGGTGATGGTGATGGTGATGATGGGAGTGCGGATAAGAGCTGCCTATGGGTAGATGAAGAGGGCAATGGAAAAGTCGAGATTTGTAAGCCCAGATGGTGATAAGCCTGGAAGAACGAAGGCGATATTAAGAAGACTTTTCTTCTTTCCCACGGCAGAGGGAGTAGAGGGATTCTTGGTAAAAGAAGGGCAAGGGAATCGAGAAGAAATTAAGGTGAAAAATGGGTAAGTGGAAGAAAAGGAAATCGCGCGAGGGAAGAACAGAACCCCCCGGTGCTGATGAGTTGATGAGCTGTAAGGGAAAGAACCTGTAGAGCAGGCTTCGCCGAGACCCCAGTGTGTTGTTGTGTGTGAATAAGAAGGACGAGAGAAGGAAAATCCGTTGAATTATTCCCCCCCGTCGTCCGGCTTCCCCGTCTAAGCCGTAGGTAGATGGCTATCGACAGTATTGTCAGCCGGGAAAAAAAGAGTCTGTAGAAGTGCCTCAACCGCGGCGGCAAAAAAGAGGACGGAAAGAGGTCGTAAAATGGTTCAATATCAACGATTGACCAAGCCTGGAATTAATCGCCTTGGGTCGAGATGCCCTTCTTACTGACAAAACTTTGGTGTCTCGATGCTGTCCTGGCTTGATCCCAATTCAGCCACGCGCTTCCGGGGGTTAGAGATACGTACCTATCATCTCACCACCCGACCCGCCCCTGGCCCTGTGGCTTGTTAACTGCTAAAGTCGCTGACGGGGAAGGCTGTGCTTTCCCATTGGTGCTCGGGATTCCCACTTTTCGTAATGCAGTCTTTTCATTGGTCTCCCTGTCACCCAATGACATGTCGAGAGTTTCCCGAGAGGTCGACCATTCCTTATTGAGACTAGTGTCACCGAGAGCATCTGGTGATGTAGTCCAGACACCATGGAGCTTTCACATCCCATTTCCAGTATCACGAGGCATTCGACTTGCACATAGCTTCCTGCCTTTGGATTGTTTACGTACATCATACCGCGATTCTCTACGCGAGACTTTCTCTAGTAGAACCATTTCAACCACCCAAGACGAACCGAACTCGATCTGGCCGGTGTCCTCCAAGCTACACTCCCAATTGTGGTGAAGCTCCTTGGGTATCATCTCCCCTCCCTTGATACTACGGAGTTCACCTGCCTTCTTCCTGCAAAACAAACGGGGGAGCTACATACCTAACCTTGTTCTGTATCTATAGCTACCATGGCTCCCAAAAAGTCAAAGGCCGCCTCTGCTGGCGATGACATTGACGAACTCTTCGACGCTATCGGCAACGACCCCGCTCCCAAGAAATCTCTGGACAGGAAGTCCAAGCCCACCAGCGCCGCCTCCAAGGCCATGGCCGACCAAGACATCCTAGCCGAGCTAGAAAAGGACCTCGAAGAGCCTTCACGACCCCATACTCCCCGTGTCCGCGAGCCCGCCGCCAAGAGCTCGCCGTCCCGACCGACGGCCGCCCCGACCCAGGACGATAAGCCCAGTGGTGCCGTCACCTCCGCCGCTGCAGCCGCTCGCAAGTCCACCGATAGCGCCCGTTCTCTTCGCGCCAGCTTCACCCCGAGTGCGACCAGCTCGGATCTTCAAGAGTCGGAAAAGAAGGGCACAGTCGAGCAGCAAGCTGCCCCTGCCACCTCCGCCGCGCCTTCCCAGGGCGGCGGCTGGTGGGGTGGGATATTCTCTACGGCCACTGCAGCCATGAAGCAAGCCGAGGCGGCCGTGAAGGAGATTCGGGAAAACGAAGAGACGAAGAAATGGGCGGATCAGGTCCGAGGAAATGTCGGTGGATTGCGCGCTCTTGGTGAGTTATGCCCCGGACGCTAGAAATCGCTGCCTAGAGTTTTTCCCTTCACTTGGACATGGCTAGGCTAACCATCGCCTTTTGGCGACACTTTGCGACAGGTGACAACCTCCGCCAACAAGCCCTACCGACCTTCACCAACATCATCCACACCCTCGCACCACCCATCAGCCAGCACGAGCGCCTGATGATTCACATCACACACGATTTTGTCGGATACCCGTCTTTGGACCCTATCATCTACGAAGTCTTTTCCCGCGTTATGGCTCAGGTCGAGGGCGGAGATTTGATGGTCATCCAGCGGGGCCAGGAAAATACCAGCAGGAGATCCCACGACGGCGGGGCCGGCTGGCGCGACGGCCCCTGGTGGAGGCAGCCCGATTCGCGCCGTGATCTCGGCGTGATCAAGGGTCTCGTCGAGGGAACCAAGCTATGTCGCGCCGGTGTTGAGGCCTATGCAGACGAATACTTCGCCGCCCACGGCGGCATCGAGCTCGCCAAAGTCCGCGCCACCGAGGCCGCCAGCGAGAGCAATCCCGTCCGCAGCTCGGATATCTTTCTGGCCGTTCAGGCGATCGGCTTCGATGCCGACAACGGACTATTCGCTCGGACGGCGGCTGTCGAGAAGGAAAAGGAGTCGTCCGCCGTCGCCGACCCTACCGGCGGCGCGGACGAGTTGGTCTGCTTTGCCCTCTTCGTCCTGGACCCCGTCCACGAGATTGAGTACTCGACGCTCAGTCAGTCCATGCCCGCCCGATGGGTCCGTTGGCTCGATGCAGCCAACCCCCTAACCCCTGCGAGCGACGACGAGGACCAAGACCTGTCGGACGAGTTCCCAGTGCCCGAGGAGATTCGGGAAATCATCGAGGCGGGGGCGGTGGATCCGCGAGAGTGGGTTACCGAATGGATCGAAGAGACACTCAGCCTCGCTGTCGGTGTCGTGGCCCAAAGGTATGTCGCCCGCAGAATGGGCGTTGGAGAGGGAGGTGTCGGAAGGGGAAAGAAACCAGCCGAAGACGTCGTACAGGAGAGAGCCGGGGAGGGAGTCTAAGCTAGCCTGTCTGATTAAGCGGTATTATCGTGTCATTTTTCAGTTTGACTTGGTCAGTTCAAGGACCACTGCTCTCGGCTCGTTCATATTTATAACTGAATATAATCTCCCGGGATGTTTCTGTCACTGTCATGGACAAGGAAATACAATGTCCTTGGATTGACCAGACTTAGTAATGAAAGGAGATGGACGTTGAGAAATCGTTGAGGACTGGGACGTCTTGCCTTGCAGAGGTATGTTCTTGGAATTTTCCCACAGCTGCAGCTTTTTAGCTAACTGAATCTCCCGGTTCGCAGGTGTTGTCGCAAAGGCCATGGCGCACCTGCACTGTCTTGAGCATGTTGACGGTTGTGGTCGTTGCAGGCTAAATTGTTTACATAATCATGTACTGTGTGCCAAGCTCCAATCTATACGTTGTACCGCTGAGCTCAATAGTGTACTGTACCATCGTACAGAATCATGCCGCTGAAATTTTCTTTTAAAACCAAACTTCTCCCTCGCTTCTCATACGCAAGGACAAGGACACCGACTTTACCCTCGACCGGCACTGGAGCCAGGGGCCTGTTACGAACTCGAGTGAGTTTCACTTCGGCCTCACGATGCCAAATTATGGCGTCTGTCATTCAAGTCCGTTCCAGTCGAACCTGTAAATTACTTTGCAAGTCCGCAGCCGAGGGACCAGCCACTCGCTCGCCTCAACGGCACGAATTTCACGAGTCTTCGTCCCAACGAAGGTCTTCTCGCCGCGACACGTTCTGTGTTGCACGGGAAGGAGGCTGAGAAATAACTCACCGGTCCCCCTTGGGAACTGATTGTCGCTGCTAGATCAACCAATGGACCATCATAGTCCACGCCTGTCTCTCCTTAGGCATCGGGTTTACCGATGCCTGAGTTGTGTCACACGGGCGAGGCTCCTAGCGCTCCTACATATCTATATCGTGCCAGTAGCGAATACACCAATTCCCTGTTTCCTCCCTTGCGCTGATGTTTAGTGACTACAGTATCGCTTCCGGAAAACTCTTGCTCTCTTTTTTTGTATCTTCCCACCCCGCTGGTGGCTAACCGCAAAGCATCCGTCCACAGTTGCGTCATGACTTCGACATCGGACAGAAACGAAGCCAGGCGCATATAACACCATGGACCAGCGTGCTCACCTCGTATCTCGCCCATTCTCTGTCTCATCATTGCAACCGACCGCCGCAGTCTTTCGTTCATACCTCTTCATCCTTCAGGATCGATCTCGTCAATATTCCAGATAACAGAGAGCTACTTGATGCATGCATCATGTCGGCCCAGAAAGCATCCAAGTACTCTCACCTGCCGTTGAGCACGACCGGACCTCTTGACTGCGCCATCATCGGCACGGCGCTGCTCAATACGCCGTCTTTCAACAAGGGCACAGCCTTCCCGCCCGACGAGCGAAGGCAGTTCCAATTGACTGGACTTCTCCCCCAAAACGTCCATACTCTCGAACAACAGGCCAAGCGGGCCTGGGAGCAGTACTCCGCCATGAACGATGACCTCTCCCGAAACACTTGGATGGCGTCCATGAAAGAACAGAACGAGGTCCTGTATTTCAAGGTGCTGGTTCTCGCAGAAAGTAAAGCATCTCGTGATCCGATCCATATCTGACATGACTGGCAGCTCCTGATCGACCATCTGGGCGAGTTGTTCAGCATAATTTATACCCCGACCGAGAGCGATGCCATCCAGAATTACTCGCGTATCTATCGTAGGCCAGAGGGATGCTTCCTCAATATCCATGACATCGATAGGGTGGAACGCGACTTGGCTCAATGGGGCAACCCGGAAGACATGGACTACATCGTCGTTACAGGTACGGTTGCTCTTCTTCCCCTCCTGCCAATCGCTCTTTCGCATGTCCGCAACGCCCATGCAGCATGCTAATTATATCCAACAGACGGCGAGTCGATTCTGGGCATTGGGGACCAGGGCGTGGGCGGGATCCTCATATCCGTTGCAAAGCTGGTACTCACCACAGTTTGCGCTGGCATCCACCCTAGCCGCACCCTCCCCGTCGTTCTCGACTGTGGCACCGACAACGAGTCCCATCTCACCGACGACCTCTACCTGGGACTTCGGGAACGCCGTGTCAGGGGCCCCAAGTACGACCAATTAGTCGACACTTTCGTCCGAGAAGCGCGGCGCCTCTATCCTCGCGCCTACATCCACTTCGAGGACTTTGGCGTCACCAATGCACGGCGCATCCTCGATCGATACCGCTCCGATATTCCGTGCTTCAACGACGATGTGCAAGGGACCGGTTGTGTCGCCCTAGCCGCTATTATGACTGGTCTACGCGTGAGCGGCCAGACGCTTTCCGAACTGCGCATGGTCATTTTCGGGGCCGGCTCGGCCGGCGTGGGTATCGCAGACCAGGCGCGCGATGCAATCGCCACGGAGCGTGGCATCAGCAAGGAAGAGGCAGCCAAGCAGATCTTCCTCATCGATAAGCCGGGTCTCCTAACATCCGAATCCGAAGTGTCGCCGGCCCAGAAGCCCTTCGTCAAGGATGCGAAGTCCTGGAAGGGCAAAGATACCTCACTGCTCTCCGTTATCCAGGAGGTTCGCCCCAATGTTCTTATCGGGACGTCCACTGTCCCCAGATCTTTCACCAAGGAAGTGGTCGAGGCCATGGCCTCCGGGGTCGAACGGCCCATTATCCTACCACTCTCGAATCCCACCCGACTGCACGAGGCCGTGCCCGAGGATCTTTTAAACTGGACCAACCGCAAGGCTCTTGTTGCCACCGGATCTCCATTCCCTCCTGTCAAGGGACCTTGGGGGAAAGATGGTGCTCAAACTGAGGTGGAAATAGCCGAGTGCAACAACTCGGTTGTCTTTCCAGGTATCGGCCTAGGCTCCGTCTTGTCTCGCGCCCGTCTAGTTACGGATAAGATGCTTGTGGCTGCCATTCACGGCGTAACGCAGATGAGTCCCGCCCTGGAACACGAAACGGGTCCGTTGCTGCCTGGGGTCGATGCCGTGCGAGATGTCAGCGTGCGCGTTGCGAGGCGCGTTATCCAGGCTGCCGTGGAGGACGGCGTGGCGACCGAAGTGGATATTCCGACCACCGATGCCGACCTGGACGAATGGATCCGAGAACAGATGTGGGAGCCGAGGTACCGGCCTCTACGGTTAGTCGATGCCCAGTCTGCATCGAGGGCGGCTAAGGGCGAGTTGAAGATTGCCGGAAGTTCGACCAAGTAGCCTTTACCCAGCCCAGAAAGTCGTTTGGAGAATCGGGGTGAATAGGCACAAGGAGAATGTGGCTGAACGGCTGGGCGGTGTAGTTATAGGAGTAGGGAAAGGTTGCCAAGGCTTACTACGTGCGGGCTCCTTCTGACGGCCTCCTCAGGTTGACGCTGAAGCCTCTTTTGGGTTCTGCGGAGCACCAAGATGCACAGTTTGACCTAGAGAGGCCGAGGGAAAACAGGGGAACGCTGCGTTGAAACAATCCCGTTGATTCATACCAGCGAAAACGAGTAACGTCATCCAGTGTGCCCATATACTTTGAAAAGTCCATGGGAATCCCCTCGCGATAAATAGGATAAACCCTTGTACTCGAGGTCCTTATTCTGACACCCAGGTAGGTAGTTAACTGTCACGCATGCAGTGCCGGTGTGGCCCGCTCAAACACAGAAGCGATCTCCGTGGCATGGATACGTAGAGCCTTTTTCCCTTCTAGCATCCGGAATACTAGACCCTCCACCATATTCTGGCAATTCAGCGCCTCCCTTGCTCGAGACACTCCATTGAGCCAGTCATTCATTTGGCTGTAGGCCCCTCCATATTTATCTGGCAAGTCGCGAATAAGCCACCCTCGTACGGTTCTCTCTGGAAGACCTATCTTCCCCAGTACGTAGGCCATTGTAATACCCAACGCCCATATATCCCCAGGGCACGTTCGCGGTCCATAGACGGCAAACTCAGGAGGGAGGTACCAAGGCGTTCCGCCAGGTCGGATCTCCCCTTCCGAAGAAGCCATCCCGAAGTCTAGGAGTACGGCGCCGCGCTGGGGCGAGTAGGCAATGTTCGCGGGCTTGATGTCGTTGTGGACGATCTGGCGGGCCGCAAGGAACGCGAGGGCGGATGACATGTCACGAACAATTGAATACGCATCTTGTGGCGTGAACGATGAGTTTATGTCCCGGTGAAGAGACGGCGGGAGGTGCTCCACATAAATGGCAAAGAGACGACCATCGAATGCCTTGAGCGAGATGATGTTTCTCTGTTAGTGGCGAGGAGTATGTTAGCGAGTATTGCAGATGCATCGTGCGGAGGCTCGGGCGGCGCAGAAGAGGTACGTGAGGAAAGGAGAGAGGAAGCTGGATGGATGAATGCACGTGGGGAATAGGAAAAGAGTTACATGGTGCAGCTGTTCGAGGAAGCGCTTTTCACGTTTCCAGTTATTTGCGGTTTGGATAAGGTCCTCGGCCCTGTGACCTTCGTATCTCATCACTTTGGCTACAATATTCTCCGAGAGTTCCGAGTGCCGACCCGTGAACAAGCTAGCGGATGGCGTGTTGGCGACTCGTTCGAGCCGGCTCAGCTCATAACTGGCTAGATCGCGGCTGGCCATTGCCTCGGATTGCTCCATCCGGACGATAGCAGACTCGCCATCCGAGAGATTCAGGAGTGGCGTGCCACCGATATGGACAATACGCCGTGTATCCAGGGTAAGAATCCTAGGGTTAACACTGGTGCCGGCGGCGGCCCGGGTTGTTGGGGCAAGGAGCATCTCCGTCACGTCGTCTTCTCGCCTTCGCCGCTTAGAGCCCGCCGCCTCCTCACTATCCTCTTCGGGAGCCGAACGCTTACTAAGGATAGAGTCGCCGGGCAATTTCTTCGGCGCCTTTCGTATAGTAACGGAATACTGTCGCCGCAAAATAATCATGTGAAGAAGGTGCTGCTCTTCCGCTATGTCATCGTCTCCCCCCACAGAAATTCTCCACATGCCTGGCCCGACTACTCGGTTTTGGCCCGTCAAGACATGATCTCGGCTGCTTCCCATAGAATCGAGACAGCTTAGATAGATAGGCGTGTCAGATCGGTTAACTAACAAACAATCGTCCTTGGCTGGGTCGTAGTATAAGCGACAACGGAGGCTATGGGGAATTAAGTGTGGTGGCGGCGTGTCGTACGACCGGTCGTAGAAGGGGAGTGAAATGGTAAAGTCCACATCGTGCGTCCGCTGCACCACGCCGACCATGTCCCAGTCTCCTGCACCCCATGGAAGGCGGATCACGGCCGAGTCTGTTATACTATCATCATTGCGGCCCGAACGGCGCGGTGGGTAGGCGACAACAAGACGAGCATCCAGTGACGAGGCAAGGGACGCGTTCCTAAAAGCCTCCCTTAGTTCAGCGAGCTGAGGGTCGGCGGTGCGTGGTGCTGGCTTGATTTCTGACTCTCTCCGGGTCGGCGCCAATTTATGGTCTAGCTCCGATGGCGTAGACGATAGGGCCGGCGGAGAGCCTAAGAGCCCGGTCCTGGCCCGATCGAGGCGGCCTTGCCATTCCGCTGAGTTGCTAAAGGGCTGCGTAGATCCCTCTGGAGGCAGTGACATCGTGTAAGTGTTTGTATGCACTGGGAACTGTGGTCTGTGGAGAGAAGAGTCAAGGAGCGGAAATCGATAGATGAAGACCGAAGATTGAAGGGGTATCTGATTTATATGGGCGTATCCGATACTTCGCAGCGGGACAGTGATTTGAGTGAATACATATCCGATTGGGCACCAACAGTGATGATATTGTGATATGTACTGAGTATCTACAGCGTATTCGGCAGTCTGTACATCAATTAACGATGGGCAGGCCAGGCGGTTACACTTAACCAATCAGAGCGAGTTAGCTGATGGTCCTTTCCCACCAACAGGAACGACGTTGGAGCTAAGCCCTGAGAAAGCGCCTATGGGCGACCCGGGGAGGACCATGGACTTAGGCGTCGCTTATTGACTGGCGGCCGTGCTACGCCCCACTACCTTGGCTGGAAAGGAACGAGCCGGCGAAAAGCAGGGCGTGGCACGGGTAATTGTAATTACGGAGCAGTCGTCACAGGTACCTACCGTCCTCTACCGCCAACTAATTAGTTGGGTTTAGTTTTCACTCCGACAAGCATCCGTCCGCCTTTCCACTTCATCTTCACCCATCAAATCTCGACTAATCTCTACAAGAACTTTTTTTATATCGCTTCTCCTTCCGAAACGGAAATCACGCGCCAACTTGTGTTGTCAATACACCGCCTGATCATTCCTCCCCGAACGTGGCCCCGGCGGTCGTCACCAAGATCCAACCCCAGCAAACACAATGGCCTGTCCCTTCGATCCACCGAATGGGACTTACCAGAAAGAGAAGATTTGGATAAACACCGCGAAACCCGGATTTCGGAATCCAAAGAGGGTCTGGAACGAGTACTGGAAACGGTTCAATACGATCACCATCCCTTTACTCGACGAAGACGCCTACTTTGCCGATGCCATTGCCGCCGCGAAGCGTGCTCAGGATCGTGACCACCTAGAGGAGCTTCTTGCCGAGAAATTCGAAGAACGCCGCCAGGATCTTACCAATTTGCTCACCGACATCTTTCTCGCAGCGAGGTGCGACCGAAAGAACTTCCCGTCCCAAGCTGTCTGCAACGCCGCACGCAAAGTCGGCGAAACCGGCAGCTTGGATAGCTTCCTACAATTCGTTTGCGGTGTTGCCTTCAACTGGAAAGAATTCGTTGGTCAGGCACATATCGACGCTGCCAAGGAAGACAACGACCATGTCAACGACGGCGACGGTATCCGCAGTCCCCGTCATGATTTCCCAGATGATTCTTGGTCAGAGTTCGGAGAGCAAAGCATCTGGGACCCCCCTCTCTGGTACGAGTCGAGTGAATGGAATGACGATGCAGCGTATCATAACAAGAAGCTACTAAGAGTGACCGAGTGCGACGATGAAAACGACGAGGCACCCCAGGACCGACAGTTGCTGCCGTCGCCAGCCGAGGATCGTGACAGGGCATCAGCCACAGACGGGCGGGGAAGAGGAAAAAGAAAAGGAAAAGAGAAGACACGACAAGAAAAGATATCTGAACCAGAGGGACCACGAGAAGAAGAAGGGGAAGAGACAAGAACCGCCGCGATACCGGAGCAGCCGCTTGGTTCATCCTGCGGACGACTAGGCACGGGTTCGCATAAGAGAGGCACGGGCGCATCGCAAATCGGCCAGCGCGGAACGCGGGTCATAACGCTGACAACTCCAGGACGAGATTCCAATACGAACCACATGAACCTGGACCCTACCACGTCGTCGCTGCCACATATAATAGAACCTTCCGAGCAAGGGACTCTACAAGCGGCTGGACATGAATTTGGGCAGGGCGCTGGGTCTGGAAACAACCATATCCCAGCCAGCAACGTAACAAAGGTCAATGGTCCGAGTAAGAGGACAAGGTCCTTTCACCAGGACAGTGATGGCGAGGATAAAGGGCAGAAACGAAGGAAGCCAGGGTAAAGGGCCCGCTTTACGTAAATCGGACACAGCCCCGCGCCAGCGGTTCGGTGACGAAATCCCGCATAATAAGTTTGTCCACTCGGCTAGAGACGTGATGCCAAATGTAACGACAAAGTGGCGAGCCAATGTGTTGGATATGTTGAACAAGCGAGTGATGTGTACGGTGTTCGAGCTGCACTGGAATGGCACGCAATTTTCCCCGGATAGGGAGCATCGGTTCCGGAAATATATATTCCAAATTGGTCGTCCACGTGGGCACATGGCATGGGCATACCTAGTCAGGGACCAGACAGTCCCAACAAGTTCCGCACTCGTGATATTCGCTGTCTGTGGAGTGACGAATGTTGGTCCGATCGCAGCGGTTCTGCCGCGTGGTAAGTATCAATTGAGAGCTTCTGTACGTGGCAAACAAGTCTTTATGCTTCATCTACTTGAAAAAGCAGGTCTCTATCGACCTGCCTGAAACAGAAACAAGACCCTTGGAAGCCAAGGCTCGATGGAGCAAGGGAGTCCAGGGATACTTTAAGCACGGAACGCCCAATAACTGGAGTGACTAACCAAAGCAAAGAATTACCCGGAAAGCGGCCAGTGGCCAAGCATTTTGCTCAACGACCGTGACGCCAAGTTCGGCAAGGCCAAGCACGGGTCTTCCACGCACGTCTCGATGTCTATGACCTCGAGAAACCTCCGGAGCCCGAGGACATTGACTACGTCCCAAACTCAACGTGGCAGAGTCCATCATGGACTGGAAGGAACATCTATCAAGACGGTTTCATCGATACATTCACCGGAACACACGCCGTTATAAGGTACCTACTGTGACTTTCGTGGACAGTTCAGTCGTGGTACAAGGCCGACCACGAGCCGGACTTGCCTGCCAAGGACTTCGAAACGCGGGATATGCGGACAATATCAGAAAGCGGTATAGCTGAGTTTATCGAGTTGTTGCGGCAATTTTAATTACCTAGGAACGCGGGAATATTGAAAACACAAAGCTGATAGTGAATTGCCATGTCTTCCTAAACATTTCGGAGAAGGGCCAAGGCCGTTGTTTTAGTGCGTGAATGAAAAAGAGGAGCATGGACTGATCTCGTCTCTACTTTTTACTGATGCTGTGACTTGTTTTACCTCCTATATACGCGAAAAGAGACGGAGAAACATCTGTTCAGTACACAGACATACATCTGCTCGTACCATACAACGTAAAGCCGATCCGTCCCTTGTTCCTGACTACGGGGCATGTACTAACACTAGTCCGTATAAAGGGCATTCGGAATTCGGACCCACTAACCATTGCCGGAAGCGCTGCCACTCCGAACAATAGCCGGCCGGATACGGCGGCATATAATTACGTTATATGCCCCTCCACGGCACTGTCGACACACACAATGCTCTCAATTGCTTTTAGTTACTTCGTAGTACTTTTCCTCTCCCGCCTGGGTCCACTTCCCGTACTCCACTTTCTCGCCCTAACTTCAAAGCCGAATGCAGAATACCAAAGTAGGGATAGCGCTTCGTGTTAGTCCTGAAAGCAAGTTCAATGTTCCCTGTTCTGTCCGTCCTGATCAATAGGAAGAACATGAAGATCCAGGGCGTTGATCAGGGTTCAAGTCATCTCCCTCTGCGCGTATGTATATCTAGATACAAACCCCCGCCCACTCGTCCTCCTTTTCGAGTTTCATAGTCCCCGCTCTCTGGTATCCTCCCCGTATTCCGATTTTATACCCACTAGGACCACTCGGAACGGCTCCTATGTACCAGCAGTCGAAGTATACGACGTCCATCATTCCGTTGCCTCAACGGAGTTCCCTTTCTTGCTCTCAATATGGCGGTAGCACCACTCAACGATGAGGTGGGCAGAGTCTCGCCCGCCCCGAGCGTCCAGGGATCTGCGGATGAAAAGAGGAGCCCTTCGTCCAGCGGTTCCATGAACGACGGGGGAGGCGACGAATCCGAGCATCTCGTGCATCGGTACAATACCGACCAACTAAAACGCCATCTCAGCAACCGACAGATTCAACTCATTGCCATCGGCGGCTCCGTCGGGACAGCTCTCTTCGTCAGCATTGGAGGCGGCCTCCAGCGTGGCGGTCCTGCGAACCTGTTTCTCGGATACACCATCTATGCCTTCATGCTGGGCCTCGTCAATAACTGCATGGCCGAGATGTGCGTCTACATGCCCATCACCGGCTCCTTTATTCGAATGGCTGGCAAATGGGTGGATGAGGCCTTCGGATTCATGGCAGGCTGGAATTTCTTTCTCTACGAAGCCATTCTTATCCCTTTCGAAATTGCTGCCCTGAATCTCGTTCTGACCTTCTGGCGCGACGACATACCCGTCGCCGCTGTCTGCGTCGGTTGTATCGTGCTCTATGCCTTGCTTAACGTTGTGGCCGTACAATACTTCGGGTAAGTTTTATTTCATCTGTCCTGGGGAGGGAGAAAGGAGAAGAGAAAGAGATGTGAACACGAGCCCCTGAGCGCCTACGTGTCCCTGTGACGTCGTCTGTGGCCCACCGTGGACGCCTCTTTGCTGGATCCTGACCGCCACGCACCACCCTCCTTCCCTCAATTTTTCTCTTGTATTTCAGCGACAATTAATTTAGCGAAGAGAAAAGAAAAAAAAAGTAACAAGTCTCGCTAACCGGTGTACGTGTGTCCCATCGCATGTGATAGTGAGGCCGAATTTTGGCTAGCCAGCGGCAAGCTATTGCTTATCCTCATCGTCTTCTGCTTCACCTTCGTCACCATGGTTGGAGGCAACCCGCAGGGAGACGCCTACGGTTTCCGAAACTGGCAACATCCCGGTGCTTTCCGCGAATATATCGGTACCGGTGACCTGGGAAGATTTCAGGGATTCCTCGCGGCCGTCTATTCGGCCGGATTCACTGTCGTCGGCCCCGAGTATCTGGCCATGGTGGCGGGCGAGGCGGAGCGGCCAAGGACATACATCAAGCAAGGATTCAAGACTGTGTACTGGCGCTTCGGCTTCTTCTTCATCGGTGGTGCGCTCGCCTGCTCTATCGTGCTGCCGTACGATGATCCGAGACTCGAAAACGCTGGCGCCGGCACGGCCGAGGGCTCTCCCTACGTCATCGCCATGCAAAACATGGGCATCAGTGTGCTACCACACATCGTGAACGCGTTGCTGTGTACTAGCATATTCAGCGCCGGCAATGCTTACACGTATATGGCCATGCGGAGCCTGTACGGGCTTGCCCTTGATGGACAGGCCCCCCGAATCTTCACCAAGTGCCTGCGAAACGGCATTCCCATCTACGCCTTCGCCTTCGTCATGGTCTTCCCCTTTATTTCGTTTCTGCAAGTATCCAACGACACTGCCGAGGTCGTCACCCTGTTGCAGAGTCTGACCCAGGCGGCCCAGATGATGAACTACTTTATCATGGCTGTCACCTACGTCTTCTTCTACCGAGCTTGCAAAGCCCAGGGCCTCAATCGGAAGACCTTCCCTTACTATGGATATTTCCAGCCCTACTGCGCCTATATTGGTGGGGCGTGGATGCTTTGCGTTGTTGGGAGCTTCGGCTACACAGTCTTCCTGCCCGGTCGATGGGAGACGTTAGACTTCTTCTCCTACTACACCATGGTGTTCGTTTCCATCGTCACTTTCACCGGGTGGAAGCTCATTAAACGAACCCGTATCGTCCCATCGGCCCACGCCGACCTTGTCTGGGACAAACCCGTTATCGACGCCTACGAGGCTAGTCTTACCACCACTCCAACCCGCTTACGCGATGATATTCGCGGCCTTTGGGGCCTTCGCAAGAGGGATAAAAGGGCGACCGAGGGGCAAGAGCCCTAAGTCAGAATCTAAGATAACCACCGGGCGGATAGCTATAGATAGGGTTGTTAACGGGAGGGGTTCTCGCCTATATGGAGTTTGTTTGCTTGCAGCCTGTTATAAACAATAGAAGAAAGTCGGTCGCCGTCTTTGTCTCTTCTATGGCGGGACACGGCTTGTGAATGAAGTATGACTAAGCCGTGGGCCTCAATTTCTCCTAGTCCTCTCTTCATGTTTGCTTCACTATCCATCTGCGACCCGCCTGGCTCTTGTCACGTACAATGACTCTGCAAGACCTACCCCTCGACAAGGTAAGCTCAGTGGCTTTCAGATAATCCTGCTTCTTACTAAATGTCTTCAACCCTCACAGCATGTCACCGACCTGCTCCAGAAACAGAACCCTACACGTGTCGCCGTCTTTTTGCGAAAGAAATCGCCCCTCTATTCCCTCGAGAACGATGAAGTGCTTGTTAAAGCATGCTGCACCCTCGGCATCGACCCGGTAGCGAGCCGCGCCGAGCTTATGACTATCTACAAATGGGACCGTCTAACCATCTTCGTCTTTAATATATGGTATAACGACTACGACTGGGCCACAGCACACCACAAGGTCGACCTTCCTGTTATTCTTGTCGATTATGGGAAGAGGATGTCCTCTGTCAAGATATGCAGCCAAAATTTTCGCGACGAGGTTAACCACTTCGTCGCGCGCCAGCATGAACTTCATGGCTGGGATGCGAAGGCGCCCTATCTGCAGGACCATACGCTCCTGGGCGTAGTGCCAACATACCCCAATCCCCGCTGTGTCAAACTCGTAGGGCCAGACGGCATTGCGCGCCGCCAAGTAAAAACGCCGCCCCCGGGATCGACCAGCGCATACTCGCCTTAGGGTAATCGTGTTGTCTTTTCCTTATAGGGGAGCAAGGAGAACCTGTAAGATTTCTAGACATTAACTGACGTGGAGGATGCATCAATGTTCATAGTGGTATCGCTGCCTGTTGCCTCTTGATATGACACTTAGATGTAGGGGAGTAATAGCAAGTCCTGTGGTAATTCGTCAAGTGGTTCTTTAACGAGATAGGGTAAGGTAGAGGATCTGGAATTATAGAGAATTATAGAAGCTTCGTAACTCGAAATTCAGAGAGCGCGAAGCCGAACTTATGTCCACAGTTCCTATGGCGCGCAAGCGACCTTAGTTACACGTTGTGACGCTAAGACGACCATTTGGTGTTTTTTTCAATTCTGAAGTAGAACCCTTAGCATTTTTAGCAACATTGCCGACCGCGACAAATAGCTTGACTGCGTTGCCTACTATGACTACCTCGTAGACGGGCGGCAGCTCCGCCTATACTTAAAGAGGGCGGCACCGCGACGCTGGAGGAGCGTGTCCAGTGGTCGCGGGACCTTGTCAGCGTGATATCTACACGACCACAACGTTCGGGAGGTCGACATCGGCGGCCGAAACATTCTGCTCGACGCGGACAGGAACATCCGACTCTACGACTTTGCCGGCTCATCCCTCGACGACGTCCCCCCTACTTTTATCGCCCAGGACGGGTTCTGCCACCCCGACAACGACGGGGCAATAGGCGGCACCCTCCGGGCCGAGATACACGCTCTCGGATCGGCCATCTTTGAAATCATGACCTCGATATGTCCGCACTGGCGCGAAGAAGAAGAAGAGATAGGAAGGGCGGTCGATTTAATGCGTTATGGTGTGTACCCCGATGTCGCTGGTGTGGTGCTCGGGCATATTATCGCGGCGTGCTGGAGAGGGGAATACGCTTCTGCACAGGAAGTTACCGACACCATTGCAGAGGAGCAAGAGAGATGTCGGCAGAATAGTAGCCACCACGTAGGAGGCATAGGGTGCGTTTGGCGACCAAGGGTTAGATTTGCGGTGCAGCACCAAGCCACTAGTTCCCTTACGTAATCTTTGTTGTCTGTGCACCGTCCTCGAGAAATTCATAGGCAGTCAAGTAGAATCGGGGCGGATATTAACTGAACAGCTTAAATTGATAATCGACTACTCGCTAATTTATGACGAGTTCTGATCTCGCGCCACGGACGATGCATCCATCTTATTCTAGCGATGATGACCTGGACAGAGAAGCTTTTGGTCCGTTGCTTTCTATCCCGAAAACCTCGTTTATTCAACTAGCAACAAACATCAGGTCCAGAGTCTTCAATTCCTAGACGTCGAGAGCTATATTCGTTACTCGGATAGAGGGATCATATAACCTTATTTATATTCTCTAGCTCGACGACCACAAACTTGTAATACGTGTGCCTGCTACTGGATGGGCCGATGGCATGACCGACGACGCGGCCCGAGCTCTCGAATCTAAGGTTACGACCTTGCGTCTCCTCGCGACCAAGACTTCAGTCCCGGTTCCTAAAGTCATTGCATTTAACACCACCTACAACAACGACATTAAAGCGCCATACTTATATATAAGCTTCGTGCCGGGAAAAAGCGTGTCTAAAGCCTGGTTTAAGACCACCGGCCCGACTTCTCTCGAAGAGAGACGGCTAAGGATATTAAAGACTCTCTCAGGGTGCATAGCACAATTATCGCGATTTCGGTTCCAGAAGATTGGCTCGCTGCACTCAATGGAAGATGGATCGCTCGTCATTGGCCCGTGCTACGACTATCATAAAAATAACGACGGCACCCTCCGCGTCGTGGCCTCCGGTCCATTCGACACAGCGGCATCCTACCTCAAAGAGCACCGGGCTAAGGCAAATACAAAAAGCGTGTGGGGAATATCAGCATCGAAGTTAACTAATGCTATGATCCCCTATCTCCCGGCTTATGACTCTACAGAGGGCTTCGTGCTCTGCCCCCCTGATTTCGACTCTCAAAACATCATGGTGGATGACGAGGGCAATATCACCGGAATAATTGACTGGGACCATGTCCAAACTCTGCCGCAGTGCGTCGGATACTCGATCTACCCTAGTTGGATCACGCGTGACTGGAATCCCCTCATGTATGGATGGCCAAAGCTGGCCGACTCCGAGGACTCTCCCCAGGAATTAGAGCGGTACAGGGCATATTACAACCAACAAATCAGAGTGGCTCTTAGCCGAGAAGATTAGATTTACACGGAGAAGTCGCATATCAGGCAAGCGATATGGATTGCTACTCTAAGCGGTAAATACAGGCTAGAAATATATCGGAAGCTGGTACAAACTGCGATAGGCGCAGACTCGGACGCTATGGATATTCTGTACGACCTTGGCACTGGCTGCCTTAGCGAGACCGATTGGTCCACGCTGAAGAGTAAGTTGGCGAGACTCATTTCTTAGTGAAACAAAGCCATTATGCACAGGTCCTGGCCGGCGCGTATATCCTAAGACGAAGTTCGCACCTATAGTTCACCCTGACACATAGAATTTCAATTATAGCAAATACGGTCTAATATACCGGCGATTATTACACCTGCTGCCTATCCTATACCGCCGAGATACAGCACCATAGCGTTCTTAGTACCTATCTATAAACGGCCAGACCTTATCCGTCACCCATAGTGTCCAGACTCCCGCTACTATAGCTAAGATCGTATTATATAAATCTCGAACCCCGAGAACTTTATGTCTTAACTACATTCAACTAACGCTTAAACGGATATTCTGCTTGCTATACAGCCTACACTTAAAGTCTTAAAGTTTATACATCAAGACCAAGTCAATATCACCTAAGCTTATACACTGTCCTCTTATATGATGCTGTCCGGTGGAAGTCACAACCATCACTGGTAAGTTATCCCTTCTCTTACCGCAGCTAGATTGTAATGTCTAAGTAAACTTATCGTTTCTAATTTTGCAAAGCCCAGTTTGCAAAAAAACGGCCAAATCAAGATGCGTTAAGCAAGACCACCTCGCTCAATGTGTTGTATGCGGGGAGACGTGGTCACCTCACTATAATAGGGAATGCCTATATTGTCGGAATGCCAGAGAAAAAAAGGAGCTGCGATTCAAGAAAGAGCAAGAGAAGTAGGATAAGCAAGTCTTATATATTAGCGATTAGACTTAGTCTAGTAATTATCGGTGTATAGAATTATAAGTTATACCGAATACTCTATAATTATATAGCTAAATAGGGCTTAAGTTTAGGTATATTATTTTCGATTTCGGAAATAAAAAAGTATAGAAAATAAAAAAGATTTAACTAATCGATTAGTCCTAGTTATAGATTTATAGGAGTTATATTACTAGAGTTATAATGCTTTAAAGTTTTAATTATTTAAAATAGGGAGTAGGGCTACCTATACTACCCCTGCCTTATACTAAAGCTACTATACCCATATAATAAGACGACTATAGACCTATCGGTGTATAGTCGGACTAATAGCCGCGTATAGACCACCGATCCGAACCTATCTCGGTGCGTACGTTAAGGGATTAGTTTAATCCCTATCCTTATATAGGGAACACCTATCGGCTATTATTAGGGTTATTAATACGGCGGGGGCGTATAGTCTTATCGATAATAACGCGGGTGGCAGGGATAATATTAGCGGTAAGGATAGGACCGGCGGGAGCCGGCTCCTAGTAGTTAGTAAGGGATACAGATATTCTTAATATCTCTATTAGCCTAATTATAGTAACGTGCAGGTAGAGGATATAGGGGAAATATATAAGGGCAGCGGAGTAATAAGTAATAAAGAAATAGCTAGCGGGGCAAGTTAGAAAAACGAACTTAACGATATAGGAAAAGAGAGGAAAAAAGGGAAAACGGGTTAGCTAGAGGTGGTAATAGGGGATATATATCCTCTATTAACGTCTAATATTTCTAGGTAATACCTCCCTTATAAGACTGGCTTTAACTAGGGTTTCTATTACGGCTACTAGTTAAATAGGGTCGTGATTATCAAAGAAAGGGTAATCCTAATACTATTTATGGTTTTCGGATAAAGGTAACTTAGTGAATTAGGCGCGGGATCTAAATACGGAAGTCGGCTTACCGTGTAACCGATCTAATTAGACGAAAAGATTAGATAGTACCTTTTCTATTATACCTATAGTCGCAACTATATAATAAAGCGACGCAAGGAAAGTAACCGTGAATCACGCTTAAAGCCTAATCTTTTCAGCAACTTAAAATAGGCTATTTATTTAACCGCGCCTCCTTAAGTCACTAAAACTATAAATCGCTAGGCCACGTCACCTATTATCGAGGGATATAAGGCGGGGGCTACCGGCCAGAGGCGTATCTTTTAGGCTCTATATCTTCACCTCGTCTTACGACTCGATATCGTGTTTTCCTATAAACTTCTTATTATTAATAACAATAAGATTATCGATATGTCCGCTAAAGCTCTAATCACGGGGCTTAACAACCTCAGCTCTTATAAGCGCAAGAAAGCCGTGGCTCGTTAAGAGTCAGTCCGTCCTATACCGTGCTTCTAGTCCAAGACATAACTTATCGTAGGTGCGGTTAATAAGTATAATGTTTTTACGACGGTTTAAGATATAATAGTAAGTTCTCTTTACGCTTTTAGTCGTATTACCCTAATCAGGGTAAGCTAATATTATAGATATAGGCAAACTCGTACTTTATTTAATACGAGGTAGCTAGTAAGGGTAGCGCTTCGTATATCAAACTGGATTTTATAGGCTAAGTTATCTAAGGTGACTCTAAGGCTATTATCGTAGGCCGGGTATAGGATAGCCTACTAAATCTTACTAATAGAGATATAGAATAGGAGCTATTTAAGAAGGTAAGGTCTAGTAATAGTTCTTCTCTGTTTCGTCGCCGTGTATTCGTGGCTAAGGACCTCGCTAGTCCCTAGAGGGAGTATATTATAAAGACGGTGACCCGAGCTTATATAGTTAGAGCCCTGATTATCTAAGGGTTCGGGGTTATTAATAAGGTGCCGTGCTAGTATTATAAGGAGCGGTAGTCGGCTATAAATAATCGGGTTAATAATAAGATCACTTATCCTTTCTTCGAGTGCGTGTCGCTCTAGTATAATAATCGATTTCCGGACTACGCTAACTACTATTTTCATAAGACAGCTTATATATATCGTGATAACAAGCTCCGAAAGCAGTTCTATTAGTCTAATCAGGAGGTCTTATAGCCAGACAGTAACCATACAGGTATTAGTTACTCTAATCCATATACCAAGGACTTACTAATACTACTATAATCCGTTTACGACAATAAGATACGTCCGCGGCTATCGCCTCGATACGGCGTCTTCGTGGTAAGCACTATTACTCTATACTATAAAAGTGCTCGGCAGATACGCGACGTTTATAGAGGAAGGGGTCTTAAACCGTGGGACTATATAATAGCATAGGTCCCTATATTAGCGTATAAACACAAGGACGATCTTAAGAAGTTCTATCATACTATTTAGAATAACCCGACAAAAAGGGATTAAGAAGAGACGGTAGAGTAGCATCATATTCCCTTTATCTCTAAGGCTTAGGTTTAGCGGTATAAGTCGGAAGTATACGGCCCTAGTAATAGCGACTATAAAAGTAAGCCGGAGTGAGATATAGATAAGTGATTCGGATAGTGATTACTATAATCAGGGTAACCTTAGTATAATTAGGATATTTTTATTTCGGTGCGCGACGCAAACAGGCAAAGGAAAGGTAAACAAATAATAAATATATTTAATAGATATATCTTTACGGTATCCACTTAGTTAGTATATATAAACAGAAAATAGTGATAGTAAAACATAAATAAAAGGAACTAACAAATAAAATAATAAATAGAAGGGCGTGTAATAGGGTGATTAGGGTAATAAAGGGTAAACAGGAAAGAAATAGGAAAAAAAGCGAGTAGAGGAGTCCTAAAAATAGTGTTTTCGTTTTAGGGGGTAGTGGTTAGTTTTCGACGATAAGTAGATAGCGGTGCCTTATATATCCTCGGCCCTAATACTATATATAAGACTCCTATTAAGTGTAGTATTACCACGATTAGGTTAACTAGGTAAGAAGTAATAGTAGGGGATAAAGTATAGGGTCCTAGTATAGTCCTTATACTCACTTAGGTTAAAGTCAGGATCTCTAGGGATATAGACTTCGACTCTTCCCGACTACGTCGCTTTCCGGAGCTCCGCTTCTAACCTTTTATAATACTCGCCTAGTATATCCCGGAGTCTCGCTAACTATCGCAGGAGTATATTAACGGTCTAATTAGGGGAACCTGCGTTATCTTAACGCTCGTTATCCTTGGCCCTAGTATCTTTATTAGTGGATTCACCTAGGAGGAGGGGTGCTTTAACTAGCTCTTTATTAACAGGGACGCCGCGGGCAGGATACGTAATTATTAGTTCCCTAGCGTAATCCCTTTCTAGTATCGTCTAGTCCTCCGGCTCCTAGTATCCGTCTTCGTCCTGGATAAATTTCTTAAGGCGGTTAGCGGTAAAAATAACGCCCTAGAGCTTTTCCCCTAATAAAGTTAATAACCTAAAGGTCTTATTATCCTAATCAGAGGATATAATACGAAATAAGCTATTCTAGCGGTAATCCAGCTTCTTATCGCGGCTTATATCGATAGCTAGCTTAGTATCGTGTATAAGGATAAGGTCGCCGACTCGGAGCCTTTACTTACATAGAGTCCTAACTCTTAAACGGTTAATAGAGTCCGTCTTTTACTACCGTTACTTATTAACTATATCGGCAGTAATCCTCTAGTCGGCTTCTAACTAGGCGAAGGCCCTTAGGCGCAGTAATATCTCTTCCTCGGGGGTCTTAACGCGGCCCTAGTTAAGCACTCTCTAAGTAAGGCAGGTTATCTTAATAGGCATAATAGCCTCGTAACTATAAAGGAGGTAAAAGGGGGTCCTCCCGGTAAATACTTAGACAGTTATACGGTCTACGAAAAGGACTATAAGCAGGATTAATGCCCTGTTTCCGTACACCAGGTATTGGGTTAGGGCCAGGCTTAGAAAAGCCACCGGTACCCTCTAGGGCTAGGCTGCAGATTATAAACTTAGTATATAGCCTTTTTAAATATATTTCTTTTTCTATTCTTCTTTCTTAGTCTTCTTTCTAGGCTATATATCTTAAAAGTAATATTACGCTTAGGAGATATATATTAAATATATATAAGTACTAATATATATAGAATTACTATTAAATAGCTATCTAAAATATGCCCCCGGGGGCATATCCAACTCGCCATTATAATCATATCCAAGCGGCCATCTAAATATGCCCCCGGGGGCATATCCAACTCGCTATTATTATATCTAAGCGGCTATCGGAATATACCCCCGGGGGCATATCTAACTCGCTATTATTATATCTAAGCGGTTATCGGAATATACCCCCGGGGGTATATCTAACTCGCTATTATTATAATTATATCTAAGCGGCTATCTGAATATGCCCCCGGGGGTATATCTAACTCGCTATTATTATATCCAAGCGGCTATCGGAATATACCCCCGGGGGTATATCTAACTCGCTATTATTATATCTAAGCGGTTATCGGAATATACCCCCGGGGGCATATCTAACTCGCTATTATTATATCTAAGCGGCTATCTAAATATACCCCCGGGGGTATATCCAACTCGTTATTATTATATCTAAGCGGTTATCGGAATATACCCCCGGGGGTATATCCAACTCGCTATCATTATAATTATATCCAAGCGGCTATCTGAATATGCCCCCGGGGGTATATCTAACTCGCTATTATTATATCTAAGCGGCTATCGGAATATACCCCCGGGGGTATATCTAACTCGTTATTATTATATCTAAGCGGTTATTAGAATATGCCCCCGGGGGTATATCTAACTCGCTATTATTATAATTATATCTAAGCGGCTATCTAAATATACCCCCGGGGGTATATCTAACTCGCTATTATTATATCTAAGCGGCTATCGGAATATACCCCCGGGGGGTATATCTAACTCGCTATTATTATATCTAAGCGGTTATCGGAATATACCCCCGGGGGTATATCTAACTCGTTATTATTATAATTATATCTAAGCGGCTATCTGAATATACCCCCGGGGGTATATCCAACTCGCTATTATTATATCTAAGCGGCTATCTGAATATACCCCCGGGGGTATATCTAACTCGCTATTATTATATCTAAGCGGCTATCGGAATATACCCCCGGGGGTATATCCAACTCGCTATTATTATATCTAAGCGGTTATCGGAATATACCCCCGGGGGCATATCTAAGTCGCCGGCTTAAGTCTTCACGGTTTAGCTGGCCCGAGGAAATAACTAAGCCAGGTCTCCTTAATACCGGGGTGTATTGCGTTCGGGGGCTTAGCAGGGTTTAATACCCTAGGATGTTTCGAGTCTATAAGAAAAGATTAAAGAAATAAAAAAGAAAGTCGGTAAACCCGAACCTAGAGATATCTGTAGAGTCCCGTTATAAATAGTAACCGATTATAAAATAGTAACCGATTATAAATAGTAACTGATTAGTAGAACGCCTATAGCGATCTTATTTATACTAATAAGTAGAGATACTATAGACTTAAGGTGCGGATAGTCTAGGGGACGGATAGTCTAAGTAACCGATACGAATATATATAAAATAAAAAAAATTTAATCACTTAATCCCGGGAAACGTTTACCCGAAATTAGTATCGTAATAGCTTTATCCCTAACTTAGCTATGCTAATCGCGATTAACGGGATATGCCGCTTATAAATAAGCTTACCTTAGTGATATTATTAAATATATAAAGTAACGTAGATAATCGCTATCTTAGTTATTATAGTCGAAAACCTAAGACTCGAATAACCTCTTACTTTTAACCTATCCCTTATATAAGATAAACAGACTAAGGCGTTATAATATAATTACCCGCCCGACGGACCGGTTCCGCGGCTAAGCGCCGACGATTTATATTAGCGGGCGATAATAACCACGAAGAGCCTAGTAGGAAGAAAATACCTAAGGTTAGTAGGCGTAGTTAATAACCCGCTATAACCTTCTAGGATAAAGAGGCGATAAAAGAACTCGCGGCCCCTTACCTCTTAGCTATTATCGTTCTCCCTCTAAGCAGGCTTAACCTATTATAGACCGACGGTAATAACCGGCCCCTCGACCCCGTGCACTCTTCTCGCCTCGCCGATCTTTTCTTATAAGGCGGGCTTAAACGGTTACCACTAGAGTATTATATCCTCGGCCTCTTCCCTAAATCGCGTATTAAAGATATATAAAGGCTATAGCCCTTATATAGTATATAGGACACGCTAATAACCGTAGAGTAGTGGGACACGGTTACCGATATTAACTAAGACGTCGAGCTTATCGCGGGTTAGCACCATCTCTAGGGACTAAAGATCTACGTTAACCGTATCGGCGCTAATAAGGAGGAGCTATAATAGCTATATAAGATTTATAATAAAGGTAGTAACCGCCTAAGTCCCGCGTATCCTGGAGAGAAAGATAAAGAGCTAATATATATAACGCGGCCGCGACTTAGACGCACTCCCCGCTACCCTCCTCCTCTAGCTTAAGGCTAACCGCCGCGACCCGACCCTCCCCGATAACCACGGCTAGATATAGAAATAGCTTAAATAGGCTAAGCGCGTTATCGCTCTAGACCTAAGTAAATAAGCGCCGGTATTAGATAATAGAGAATAGGGGATTATCGTAGACTAAGAGGCTATTAATACCCTACTACTTAACCGCTAACTAGGGTTTCCTTTATAGCGTCTTATTACCCTCTAATATAATATAGAGTAGCGGGCTTATATTATTAAATAGTATCGTATAGAGATTAGTATATCGATATTTAATATCTCCCGCTTTTTAATATTAGCTGGCTACTATATAGATAAGGTTTATAATCCCGGTTATTTATCTCCTCCCCTTTATAGTTAAGACTCTATACTTACCGCTTTTTACTCCGTATAAAGTACTAGTTCGACGCGATAGAAACCATGCACTAAACCCTACTCTAGCTTCCTAGGAACGCGAAGAAATATATAACGAAGAAGGACTAGGTACGTATCGCTAAGGCTCTAGAGATAAGCTCCGGGCCCGCGGATATCCGCTAGCTCTTTTACCCTATACCGACCGATATCGAAGATTAAGACCCCCCTATAGGCTATAACCCTGCTAAGCCATAAAGGGCCACCGGGCTATTATTATCCGTTAACGATACCCTTTATAGCGATATCGAAGCCACGATTATAGAAGACCGCGAGAGCTCTCTCCGATTCTAGGCGCTCGGCACTTTACTATAGACTAGTAAGGGTATAATTAGCGTGATAACGCAGGTGCTTTAGCACGTTATTACCTAGTTCAACGGGTTATAGGTAATAACGCTAGAACTAAGGGCGATGAGCGAGACGTTTAAGGATAAGACTTAGTACCTGGTATACCTTACGGCGGCCGTTAGGGCCCTGCGTACTATGGAACGTGAGCCTAAGGACCTAGCTAAGGAGATTTAGTTAACGGTGCTTATATTCGCGGTATCGAACACGGACGCCTTTTAAATAAAGCCCCGCCTCCTAAACACTAGTATGCCCGACTAGGATATAGGCTCCGCGGCGTACACAACCCGGTTCGAATAGCAGCTATAGAGCGGACTATTATAGGCTATAGAAGGAATAACCGGGCCTATACCTCGCCGGTACTAGGGGCCGGCTATAGATATAGCCGATAACGATAAAACGGCCTTTATATAGGCTCTGCGGCCCCTGCTCGCGAAGGCCGCTTATAGTATTACTATATCAAAGCAGGTTATCGGGGACTTAAGGCTATAAAGCCCCGCTACTAAGGAGAATCTTAATAGGTTGCTTATAAGAGCCGTTATAGCGTAGGAGCGATTATCCCGACGTCTCCTGTCCTTAGCGTAACCTCCTAGGCGTACCCTAAACTTAGTATCACGAACGCCCACGCCCTCTTTATCGCCGGTACTATCCCTAAGGTCCTTATATACCCCGGTATAATTATAATTATAGTCAACGTCACGGCCGCTATTATAGTCGCCGTTATAGTTATAATCGCTATCACGGTCACGGTCGCTATTATAGTCACTATTACTATTATAGCCACCGTTATTATTATAGTTACTATTACTATTATAATTATAATCGTTTTCGCCGGCTACTCGTAATCCTAAAGCCCCTAATATAACGCAGCCTCTATTAACGGCCCCGAGTCCCCGCGATAAAACACCTATTAATAATAAAAACAGGCCCGATAACTAAGATAAAAGACTAGATAGCCGTAACGATAGGATAGATCACCGCCCCTATAGTCCGGATAACGGCGAGAATAGTCTAGATAATCACGATACTAATAGCCAGCTACTACCCGACTCGCTATAACAACGCCTACCCGATAAATATATAATATCGAGGAAGGGATAGGGTATCGGGGACACGGACCGTAACCGGAATACTAATACCCGGCCGGATACTATAATAAAGCCTATGCTAAAGATAACTAAGCCTGTTTCTCGGGCGCTTAGCTGGCTCGACTAGATATAGCCTATAATTAGCGAACTACGACCGGACTCAGAGAGTAGGAAGAAGAAGAAGAGCTTAAAAACCCGGAATAGATAACCCCGAAATACCGAAGATTTCGGAGCGCGGAAGCCTATGAACTTATAAGATTAACCTATAATATCCGTTATAATAGTAAACGCTCATACCTAGACTCTATAATAGATAAAATCGTCCGCCGTTAGGGCGAAGGTTATAGGTGAATCGTATAAGTTCCCCCGTGTAATAAATTATATATCTATATATTATTATATATATAATAGAGGCCCGTTATTCCGACTATACCACTTAGTTATTCCGATTATAGTTTATATATATAACGCATATAGATAGACTCTTTGGAATACTAATAAAGTAACTATAGTCGTAAACCACTCTAATATCTTTTAATAGTTAATTAATTTAATCGCGCGGATTAATTGCGTTGTATTAATGGATATATATAAGCTTATTAGTTCGAATAATAATAGTAGTAATAGTCGCGCCTCTTCCTCTTCCACCCTATACCCACGCCCACGGCTATTTTATTCCTATAACGAGATAACGAATACGCCGCCTCCGATTCCGTAGATTAACGACGTAGATTAACGATATAGATTAACGACGTAGATAGATAAGGTAGTAGGAAGATTAAGTGCCTTTACCACTTATCTTTGCCTATTTCTAAGTTTATAATCTATAGCCTAGATACTAGGCTATAGATTATAAACTTAGCTACTAAGCTTTAAGACCTAAATTAAAAGGATATTAGGGTAAAAAAGAACCTATTATCTACGGATCTACGGGGTATATCACCTAGTCTAGTACGGACTAAAGCCTTAGCCTTAATATCTTTATAGGGCTAAGCGTGGATAGCGGAGCTATACGGACACGAGTATAATTTTTTATAAATACAGCTACCTAGTCGTGTTCTTATAGTATCGTTTATAGAAATATATTATTATAGTTATTTTTTAGATAAAAAGAATAGTAAATATCTTAGTATCCTATACCGTATAGAGCCGCTATAGCAGAGATAAACGTTAACTAATAAGGCTACGATAACGAGTTTAGCTTCGATAAGTCGCCTACACCGTCGGATAAAGAACTTTTCTACGATACCCTAAACGAAATAGAAGTATTATCGAACCAGTAATAGCGACTTAATCGCTTATAGGCTAATCACCGATTTAAAGGTATACTATACCGCCGTTCCTCTTTTTATATATCGTCCTTAAATATAGTCTATAATAATATTAAGTAACCTCGATTCCGTGTCTTATATCTATAGTATATATACTCGTAGAAAAAGTATCTTCTAAACACTTTACCCCTTCTGACGCCCTAGCTATACTATAATAAGAAAACTATATTAATATCGGATCTAAGAGGAGCGGCGCTAGGCCGGTTAAGTTAACCGACCGCCTTACGCTGGTATACTACCTTAACTTTATTAGCGTTATTAGCCTACCTATACGACCGCTTACGCCGGACCATAAGGAATTACTTAGCGATAGGATAATAGTAACTTTCTAATACTAGTCGTGGCCGTATAGTATTAAATATATTACCGGTATCGACTTCGATATTACGCACCGTATATTCCGACTTATATACGTAGGTTCCGGAGAGCTTTAGTATATTATCCTACGTCCCACGGCACCGGAACTCCTATAGGTCGACTAGTCTAATAGCTAATTAAATAAGGGTAGCACTTTTAGCGTTATACGAACACGGCACGCTAACTAGCTAGCTAAGTATATTATTAAGATATTCTAGATAGCGCCTTTTATTAGCGACGGTATCGAGCCTAACTGGATCCTAAATAGGCGTGACTCTTAGTCGATCGCCTATACTAATTAAAGACTATTTTAGTAGTTATTTATATAACGGTGGGGCGAGATAATTTAAGATAACCCGGCCAACTCTTTTTAGTAATCCGGGCGCCCTACCTTCTATACCTGCTTTTATAAAGGTAATAAACCTATCCCCGCTAGCGGTATTAATAGCGTGGCGCCCCTGGAGCTATATAAGTCGTTAGATAGCGAATTAAAGAGTAAATTAAATAGCGGATCCGATAACGAATTTAAGACCGGATCCTATAACGAACCCGATTATAGCTTAGAGGAATATAACGACGGTAGTGTTAATCCGCCCCCTAGCTTTTATATAAGCAGGTCCGGGTTACGGGGTTATAGGCGCTATAGCCGTATACCTAGGAGCGAAATAAACCCGCTAAACACGGAGCTTATAGTATCGGGCGTGGAGGAACTAGTATAGAAGCTTATACTTTAGTACGAGTTTTAGAATATCGATACTATATCCTATATAATCGTAATATACCTTTACCTAGACTACGGGGAGCGCGGCGGTGATAACCACAAGGTCTAGGCCCTACTAGCCGACTAAGAGTATATATCGAGGCTATACACTTAAGGCGGCGTAATAATATTCTACCCTATAGCGTTTTACCCGTGGTTCGGGAACTTTATTTCCGATAAACCCCCGGCGTTCCTTAACTAAGTAATCACTAAGATTAAAGCTAATATAACCGCGTAAAACGGGCCTAATATTTTTAATGCCGGCTTTTTCTAGGCCTACTCTAATATTAAACGTAATATCCGCTATAGTTCGGAGGCCCTACTAGCGAGTAAGGGTTTTACTATTACCGTACTTACGCTACCGCGGAACGCTAATAGTAATATAGAGCGGAAAAGGGAGAAGCTCTTAGAACACTTATTAGGGTTATGGATACCCGATAACCCGGGCGCGTTAACGCCCTTTATGTAAAAGAAATAAAGGGTTTAAGGCGTTATCGATAAGCGGGACTACGTATTCCGTATCGAGTAGGTCTTATCGGTAACCGTTTAAAGGCTTACTCGGTAGAACCGCTATACCCGTAAGGTGCTAGAGCTAATCTAGTATATTATACGGCTTTTCTTACGTAACTAGACCGAATTTGCCTATATCTTTTACACTTTTCCCTTTAAGACCTTCCCTAGGATCCTTTAGTCGTATACAATAATATTCGATTATACTATAAAAAAGATAAAGCTTCGTTTTAATTCGGGCGGCGGGAAGGGACTCGATATCGTTAACTCGGAGGCTATCGCCGTGCTAAACCGCCTTAGGCACTATTATTTTACCGGCGACCCTTATATACTCCTAATAGCTATCCTAACTAAGCTCCGTATATTATAGGGCCTTCGGATAGTAGCGTAGCCGTATATCGACCCGACTAAGCTTAGCTTTAGTGAATAACGGTTAAATATACATAGCGAGTATATCTATAAACTTATATACTCTATAAACAGTAAGCTCCGTTTTTTATATATATATACCCTTAGGTACTATTATAGCGCACGGGTTACGGAGGCTAGAGAACGCGACGTTTAGTTTAAACTCGTCGGCTTATTACTTATTATAGGCATATACACTAGCAGGTAACGGTTTATCTAAATTATATTCCGAGAAGTCTGGATCCCGGAGATATATTTATTTATTATATAATAGGCCGATTACCGTTTCCGGGCAGATAACCCTAGCGCCTCCTAAAGCACCGCGCGTATAGAGTATAAGCAGGTATTCTAATAATAGGCCGCCTAAAAGCACCCGTTCCGTTAAGAGTATATATAATCCCCACCTCTACTTTATATTTTTATGCGCGTATACTATTTTTATACTAACCTAACTAGCCTAAAACAGCGAATATACTAACTTATTACGTAAACTAAGCGATACCTCGGAAACTATTTTATAACTATAAACTAAATAAACGGTATAATAAGACCTCGCGGAGCGAATTTACCGTGCCGCGCTTAAAAGCGATAAAAAGCTAGATAATAGTATAGCCTTAACCTACTTAATATAGTTATAATAGATCCACTACGCGATTACTTAGCTTTTAGCTAACGCTATACCCGTTTTATCCGATAAGTAAGTGGAAATTATCGAATATAGTCTCTTTTTCTACGATATTAAATAGATCCCTAGGACGCACGCCGGAGCCTTTACGAGCCGGTCCGTTACCCGTATTTTAAAGACGGTTTAGGGAACCTAAATTCCCCTCCTTAGGAGTTCGCTTAGACGCTAAGCCCTCTAGGCCGTCTAACTCTAATAGTAGGTTACTAAAAGAAAGCGTCTCCGGGCCTTTATCGATTTCGAAACCCCTATCCCCTTCTAGAAGATTCCGCCTTTAATAGAGGCCGGTTTCGAGGAGATTAAAAAGTTATTTGAGCGTAGCGATATATTAATCCGCGGCTATTACCGGATCGCGAGGGATTACCTATAGGCCTAGATTAATAAAATAGAATATAACGTTATACTAATATTAGCGATTACCTTCTACTCCTTTAGCGTGACCGTTAAGGTAAAACCGAAGGAGCGTATTTTCACCCCTAAGACTAAGCCGGGAGCTAAGTCATACGCTTTATCCCGACTAAACCTATTAGCTATAGCCGCGGTAATACGTATACTATAATTCCTAGCGCTAAATAACTTCCCCTAGAATAAAAGGAACCCCGCGAGTCGGTATATATACACGGTCGCGAATATAATAAAGAAGCTTAGTTCGTATTTACCCCGTATACATAGAGAACTAGCCTAGTAGCCACGCCGACGCGTTGTTTTACGTATAGAATATAAAACCTCCTATAATAACCGTGTAATCCGATAACTCGGGTAGGCGAGAGTAACCCACGGTATACACGACTCGCCACGCACCACCGATATATAGTTATCGCTATATTATAAACTATACGAACTATATAAAGAACTCCTTATACTCTAAAAAGACCCGCCGGTGTTTATTATAAAGATCTTCTAGAGTAGTGACCCTATCTGGGTCGACCGGTGCCGGAGTATTATTAGCTATACGGATTAAGAGTAGGCCGGATAAGATTTAATACGAAAAGAAAGAATAAAACACGGAGGTCGCGGAAAAAGAGAATAGTATATATTATAAGGCCCGTTATTCCGACTATACTACTTAGTTATTCCGACTATAGTTCTAATCAGATATAATCTTCCTACTACCTTATCGATTAATATCTTTAATCTATATCGTTAATCTATATCGTTAATCTATATCGTTAATCTATATCGTTAATCTATATCGTTAATCTATATCGTTAATCTATATCGTTAATCTACGTCGTTAATCTACGTCGTTAATCTATATCGTTAATCTACGTCGTTAATCTATGTCGTTAATCTATATCGTTAATCTACGTTATTAATCTACGGAATAGGAGGCGGCGTGTTTATTATCTTGTTACAGGAATAAGATACCCGTGGGCGTGGGCGTGGGCGTAGGCGTGGGCGGCGTGGATAAGGAAAGGAAGAGGCGCTACTATTACTGCTATTAGCTTCGAACTAATAAGCTTATCTATTAATACAACGCAATTAATCCGCGCGATTAAATAATTCAACTTATTATTAGATATTAGTATAGTTTATGACCGTAGTTATTATATTAGTATTCCGAAGAGTCTATCTGCGTGCGTTATATATATAAACTATAGTCAGAATAACTAAGTGGTATAGTCGGAATAACGGGCCTCTATATTATATCAGTTTAAAGATAACTAATTCCTATTACCTATCTACCTTATTATCCTCTAGGGTATAACCGGACTTATTACGCCTAGTAAAGCCATTTATACTTAGAACACGGGTTATCTTAGTAAACTCAGACTACCCTACGGAGAGGAGTATAGCGTAATTAGTATATATAGGCAATGGATTTATACAGAATTACCGATATAGTACTTATATATAGGTCGTAGCTTAGGTTTATACCTATTAAGTTTATTTTATATATTTATATAACTTAAGTAGACCTATATTAATATATACACTACGAATTAGCCGCCTACTATTTCCACGCCCAGAATTAAAACGTCTAAGCTTACTAAGATAAAACACGGGTTACGATAAGCTTATAGAGCGGTATAGTATAATCGTTTATACCCGTACCTATATAGTTAATATTAAGTGGGTTCTCCTATAAACCGGCGGGTTATTCTAAATCGCCGTTAATAATAATCAGGTTTATAAAAAATGCTACTGCGTCGTCCCTTATCTTTATAGGGTTTCTTATACGAGCCTATCTTAGAGAATATATAGGGATCGCCGATAAGGACTCTAGCGCGGAAGTTATGCCGACGTGTATTCGCCTAAATAATAAGAGACTGGATATTCCGACTATACCACTTAGATATTCCGACTATACTTCCTATAGACACACCTTTCTAGCTAATTAAATTTATTTTCTAGACCACGCATAAAGTAATCTACTATATTAATTTAACCTATTAAGATATCGTTAATTAATATTATTAATTAATAATATTAATTAATAACGGTAATTAATAACGTAGTAATAACGCGATAGCACTTTATAATCACGTAAAGGAATTCCTTTTCGACTAGTCTAGCTCTTACTTTAGCAGCGAATACCAGGTTCTAAATCTGCAGCCCAGCTACCTTCTAACCTATTACCTAGGGTTAGGAATTAGTCTCTTAGTAATTCGTATTAGGCTAGTATTAGTACTACTATGATTAGTAAGCTTTACTATTAGTCCTTATCTAAATTAGTATTAGTTTAGTCTTAGTTAGGATTTAGTATACTTAAAGACTAAAGGTAATATTTTTAATTATAATAGATATAAGTATAATTATTATATATAAAGTAGTTATAGATTTAATAAATTAGCTTAAATTAGTTTAACTTAGTCTTAAAATCTATTAGATATAAAATTTATTAAGAAGATCTAAGTTATTATATATATATATATATATAATTACTTACTTAAAGATCTTGACTTATAAAACTATTAGTTTATATTTCGAGAATATTATAAAATACTCTATAAAATACTAAAATATATAATAAAGTAGTAGAGTATCTTATTAAATAGTAGAATATTCTATAGAATTCTAGAAAAGGTTACGAGATTCTATAAGATTCTATAAAGTTATATAATATTCTATAGAACCCTAAAGTATTCTATATTAGTAAGTATTTATAAACCTACCTTCTATTCTATTCTTTTATATCCTATAATTATAAATTAGTTATATAAATCTATTTCTATTATATTCTCTTAGATTCTATAGACTCTAGGCAGAAAAGTATAAATATAGGGTTAACCCTAAATCTATACTTACTTTTCTCTTTTTATATATATATATTATCTACTAACCACTTAAGTAGCTTACTTATTATATAACTCTTTTAAGTATCTAACGATATTATTATAAGTTTATATCTTATATATAATAGATTCTTTTATCTAGTTAACGCCTTATAAATCTATAGTAGAAATTAGTTAAGTAGCGACTATACCTATTATATCGAATACTTATATCTTTTCTAAGGACTCTCTATATAATAAAGAGAACTATATCTTAGAATATAAATCTGATATATAGATATATATTTTTAAAAATAATTCATTTACTAAAAGGCTTCTATTTATCGACTTAACTAAAGAACCTTTAATACGTTTAAAGTATACGATATAAGGATAATAATATTATATCTATATATTATAGATATAAATACTCACTAATAAAGGTATAGAAAAAGCTTTATAGCTACTATAAAAGGATTTTAAAGCTCGAACTATAGTATATACTATTTAAAATATTATTTACTTATTATAGATAATAAAGAAACTAAGAACCACTTTATAAAACAGTAAGTTATATATTATAAGTACTTAATACTAGATACTAAGTAATAGTCTAAAATTAAATACTATTCCTATACGCGATAATATCTTTAATTAGAAGAAACGATAACGAATTAATACGATTACGGATTTTAATAAAGAAAACGCTTATTTAACGATTCTTACTTTAATTATCTATAATAACCTATTATTATTAATTATCGATATAGGGTTCTTTTAAAATTTATTAAACTACTATAATAAGTATATATAACCTATAGTTTTATACTATAGCTACTATTACTACCCGATATAGGGTTAATCTCACGTAAATTAAAAGAGACTCCGAGAGCTATTAGAAAGTACTTATAATTATTATTTAACGGTTATAAACTCCGAAATTTAAGAAAAATATACGGACTTTAGGGTCTTTTTCCTTAATATTTAATATCTGGATATCGGCATTATAAGATATCTATCTTAGTATTATACTAAGTTATATCGATAAAAACTTTAACTTATTATATAAGCTTATATGTTTTAAATAATTAATAAAATTATATATACGGCTTTATATATATAATACGTTAATTAAACTTCTTAGTATATATCCAAAGCTATATTTAAGTACTATATAAAGGTACTTTGTATTTATATATATATTTATATATATTTATATATATTTATACATAGTTATATATATAATTATATATAGTTATATATATTTATATATAGTTATATATATTAACTATCGATATTGTAGTATTACTCGCGATAATATATCGAAAAATAATACTTTCTTAGATTCTAAAGATCGATACTATCTATCTCTATAAAAGAATATTAAGAGTAATATTCGATATCTAGCTTATAGTATTAACCTTATTATATAAGATATACGTTAAAGCTTTATATCTAATTTAACTACCGATCTAGTATAACTTAATTATACTAATAACGATATCTTATTAGTTAATACGAATAATAGTATTAAAATATTAGATATAGGCCCAGGCTTTATAAGTAAGTAATTACTACTAGTATTACTTTTCGAATTACTATTACTATTACTATTATTATATATATACTAACTTGTTTTATACAGCTTTAATTAGTCGAATTAGCTATATATCTATAGTTATACAATATATCTCTAAGGTTTAAAGACTAATTAACCAGAGTCTAGAAAAGGCTAAAAGAGATAATTACTTTTATATAAATTATAAAAGAAAGAATATTCGACTAAGTTATATATTCAACTATATTCTTTTAATTATTATAACTATACGAATAATATATATAGATATACCTATAAAATAGAACGCTACCTACTATATAATACTAACTGCTATTAAACTTAGAGAAGTTCTTTTATATATCTTTTAGAATATAGATAAAAAGAGTTTTAAAAAGTCTTTATTACTAATACAGAATCGACGGCTTTAAGCCAATCAAAATGTATATTTACTATCCTTTTAGAGCTAATAATTCGCCTATAAAGCGAGTTTTATATAAATATTAATAAAAGGCTTTTATATATTTATTCGATATATAATAGGCTTATTTAGAACGACCGTAAGTCCTACTACTACGACTATGACTTATAGGTTAATAACGTGACGCCCGACCTCCCTAGGTATCACACTTAATTAAATATAGAAGTACGTATAATCACTATAGGTATATAGGTATAACGTATTATTTCCCTTATCTTATTAATTATTAAACTTTTCCGAGGTACCTAGGTACCTAGGTAATACTTTATAGGTATAGGAAAGGGTATATAGGCAGATAATTCCCCCTTAGGTACCTAGGTAGGCGATTCCCCCTTAGGCAGACGATTTATATTATAATTAGGGCCTTATTATAGCTTAGTTTAGGGGTGAAATGGATATATTATTAAGGAGGCTACCTACCTACCTAGGTACCTAACGACGATATGAATTAAACAGGTACTTATTATAGGTACCTGTATATAGCTAGTAGATAAAACAGGAGGTAGTTATACGAAGTAGAAAGTAGCGACCTAACTTTATATATGCGATATAATATGTTATTATATAGACCCACCAGGACCTATAAGTTACGGTCGGAATAGTAGGACTTACGGTCGTTCTAGTTAAGCCCTATATAATAAGCTTAAGGCGCTATTTACTAAGTATTAAATACTTTTAGGATATAAACTTAGCCTTAGTAAGTAATTCTCTATTATATTCTATATAAATATACTAATTATAATATAGAGTAATTACTACTTAATCTTTAAAGCTACTCTAGCTATTAGTATAGCTAAATTATATAAATACTTTCTTTAAAAACTTAACTATAATAATATTACTAGGTATATAGTATATATACCTGGTATTTAACTTAGTCTATATTTAAAGCTATATTACTTTCAGGCTACTAAACTACTATATCCTTCTTTAAATATCGAATATATAGTAAAAGAACTACTTATATTAGAGTATAATAAATAAGTATATTATTATTATTATTATTATTATTATTATATACTAAAGATATAATTTACTAACGCTTATTAAAGTTATAAATATATCTAAGATCTTTATTTATAAAGGTATATTATTAGAAAGATCTTATAGCTCTGATTCTAATAACGACTTTTATAGTTAGAATAGTACTATATTACGTAAGTATATTATTTATATTTCAGAGCTGCCTTTATATTAGAATATAAGTTATAATATACCCTTTTAAATAACGTGTATAATATCTACTAACTTATATATTAGAGAAATCCTTTACTATTTTAAAAGAATAACAACTATAAATCTTCGATTTTATTAATTTTAGGTCGTCGATATCTAGCGATCGTAGGTACTTTAGGTTCTATTAGACGGACTCTCTTAGTTACTAGTAATATTATCTTTAAAAACCATATTAAGCTTTATTTAAATATAGTTAAAGAGATTATACTATTTTAAAACTTAAAATTAAAGATTAAAAATAATTAGAACTATTATATAAGGAGGAAGATATCGAGAATAATAAAGAGTATATATATATATACTATATAAAAAACTATATATACTATAATATATATAGTATAAATATATTGATTTTTATTTATAATTACTTTAGTATTTTAGTATTAGTATTAGTATACTAAGAAAGTATAGTAGATTAGTTTTAGTCTAACTATATACTAGTATAGTTACTATTAGTATTATCCTATACTAAACCAAACCTAATTAATTTCTAACCCCGTTCCTAGCTAGGCTACAGATCTTAAACTTATCTTCGATTCTTATTCTTAATAGGTACTATAGGTTATTTTTTCTATTAAGTATTTAAACCTTACTATACTATATTACCACGTTAACTATTTCCTTTAATTACCTTTATACGAATAGCTTTTTAGGTATAGTATATGTCGGCTAATCACTATTAGTTATATAATACGCAGTCTATAGTCTTCGTACTAAGTATAATCGTTATCGGCGATATTATTACTAAATAATACTTTTCGTGATATCGGAATATATTAATAAAGCAAATAGTATTTCGCTCCCGTTCCCGGCAAACACAGCATCCATTTTCGCCGAAGCGTTATCGAACCTCGTAAGCTACGATTATATCCAACTCTCTATACGTTTATTTATTAATTCTCTTAATCAGACATATCGATATCGTTAAATAATAAATAATTAGACGTATCCCCTAGCCACGTCTTACTACCGCCGACACCCTAGGTATATCTATTACCCTATACTTAAGTTCTCCTACCCCCGGGTTTCCTTTAGTCTATCCTGATATTTACCCTCTTTATTACCTTATCTATAGACTCTGTCTAATTTATTAGAACCGTTATCAGATTACCTACTCTACCCTGCCTATTACTAAGTCACTGGTCCTTACTCTCCTCGAATTCGCTATAATCACTCTATAATCACGCCTATACTATATTTTTTCTATTTTTCCGGGTCGGCCTTATAGTCCTTATAGTACGGCCTATACACCTTAGGAAGCCCCCGCTAAATATAAGCCCCCTTAACTAACTAGATTTCCTGCTACTCGACTATCTTATACGGTGCTAGGCTAACTTCGAACTAATCTCTAATCCGGTAATATAATTTTAGATCCTTCTCGAATAACCTTAATAATAACGGCACCTAGGCTAATAGATAGTCGTCTACCTTAACCTTCCGACTCTTATATAACTAATAAGCCGTTTCGTGCCTAACTACCTCTATATTAATATTAAATATACTATACCGAGGGGAGTAAAGGGGCTATCGTTTATTATTATAAATCGACTATAGAAGGATAATATTATTCTTAGGCGACGGATCGGGATAATAGATACCAGGATACTCCTTATCCGGCTAAGAAGGCTCCTTACTAGACTAATAGAACTTCTCCTGAAGGCTATCGTTACGATACGTGTAGATAGACTCGTTAAATTAATAATTAGTATAGTCGGGATAGTCGGGATCCCGTTATAGGGACACGTATTCGAAAAACGGGTAGACGATCTTATTATTAATCCGATCCGTTACGGCTATTTATCGTTTTTCGTAGCACTAATAGGGGACCTTATTAACCGTTCCGTATCCTTAGATAAGAAGGGCCCTTATTATATAAGGCCTTATCGCGATCTTCGTGATATACTCTCTTTAGGGTCCAGCTATCTCCTTAGCCACGAAGACACGACGCTTAAAGAGGGCTAAAGGGTAATCGTATCGTATACGCCTGCATAGTTTATATTCGTTATGCATATTCTCCTTACCTATTAGGGAAGCCTAGAAACGAACTACGACTAAATACTTAGTATCTCCGTTTAAAAAGTCTTCCCTAAAGTCTAGCTCCACGTATAAAGAGCCGCCTTTATTAGCTACCTCGTACTAGCAGAATAAAGTATTTACTTACACTATTAGTATTAGCACGACCTAGTTAGGGTAAACTACCTCCCTAGGAATAATAATAACTTACTATTAGCTTATAAGGAGTCGCGAAGACGTTATACTTAGCGGTAGTATTCGTAGTTAGTAGGGTTTTAGCCTAAAACCATAGTATAGGCTTAGCCGACTACTAATAAGCCATAGCTATCTTACGCTTAAAGGTAGTAGTGTCCTCTAGTATCCGAATTATACGTTTAGACGCTATTTTTTCTCTTATTATTAAAAGAGTAGGGGTGGATATCGTCCTAGGAGAGTAATAGTATAGCCGTTTTACTTATAGAAGTTAACGATAAAAGAGTAAGAAAGACTCTAGAGCCGCGTCTTCCTTATATTTAAAAGAGGCAGCGCCTCCTATAATTAATCACGTTACCGGAAACTGCTATAATTCACTAAGAAGGGTAGTTACACTATTCTGGCTTTATTATTAGTCACGAGCACCCCTTAATACTTCTTTATAGTGAATCATAACTACGCCCACTACTAAGCTATCCACGAGGGTCTTTATTCTATTAATTCTAGCTAATAATAGTAACTATCTTTAATATTAATTTCCCGACTTAGAAACGCTCCGCCGATTCACCCTAATCGCCCTTACTAGTCGCTTAAATATATCTCCCTTAACCTTTAAGATCCTATTTATAAAATAGTCGTAAATAGTAGTATTTACTTAAAGCTACCGATAAAGGAAAGAAGGTCCCTTAATTAAAGGCATCACGGCGCCGTTTTCGAAAAGGATAAATCCCCTCCCCCCTTTTTATAACTCTTAAGGTCGTGTTTTCTCTTTTCCTTTCTATTATAAGTAAGGCTAAGAAGACCTCCTATAATTCTTTTCCCTAAGCTAAGACCTAAGCACTTTCGGTTATAGCCCCTAACCTAACCTATTTACCTCTTCTTTCTTATACTCCTATTCGCTAATAGCGGGCCTACTTAGGCTAACCTGCGTAATAATAAATATAACCGCCTATAGCATAGTTAACTACTAGCTCTAAGCCCCTACTAGCACGGCTTTAAACGCTGGTATATACCCTATAAACAGAACTATTATTACGCCCTTTATACCGCCGTTTAAGATTACGAACCCCTACCTAAGCAGATAGGCCTTCCCTTATAATAAGATTCTTCCTATTCGTTTATTTAAGGTCGATAAGAGTACCCCCGTATACGCTAGCCTCCCGGCTATCCCTAAGGCCTTCTAGGAAGACGCCTAAGCCGAGTTAGAAAGCTATAAATTCTATAAGCTCGACGATACGTCTATATACCTCCTAGCCTTATAGAGCCCTCTATCTAGTAATATTTAGTAACCTAATAAGAAAGTCCGTGACCTGCTATAATCGGCGTTTAAGACTTATAAGGATATCACTAATAACAGGTAGTATAAGAAGTTTAGTATTAAGGACCTACTTAGAGTAATAACGGAGCGTAGGGACGGAGATATAAGGCCTAGTGTTTAGATTAGCACCGTCCCTTAATAGGTAATCGTAAGCGATATAACCGTTAACTACTAACCGATCCTAGAAGAAGAACGTTATAGGGCCGCGACTAGTCGTTTTATTCCCCTTATATACCACGTCGATAGTAACTACTTTATTAGTCTTATTATAGACTAAGAGACTTGGATTATATACGCTTATAATAGTCTATGGTCCGATAAAAGAGCTGAATATTGTCTGCTATATATAGCCCGAATCGCTATAAGCTGGATAGTGTATATTAGTGCTCCTAAAGAGGCGGCTACTAGTATAGCCAGTAAGTTTTATATTATCCCTGGACTAATATAGAAGGATATATATTTATACGGGCCGTACGTTATAGAGTGGATCAGAGTATATATCCAGGAGGGCTAGTTATTCCCCGAACGTTCCAGGATTTATATATTATACTATGGCCGCTGCTACGTGCACGACGCTATAGCCTACTTACGGTATATTAAGGATAGTTAGTTAGGCTATATCGCGGAGTTCTTCGGGTTCGGTTACTAGAAGGAGTTAGCCGTTAAGTAACCTACGCTGCCGCCTACGACTCTATCTAAGGACCCTAAGATACCCGAGGCATATATATCGCCCGTACTATCGGAGCCCCTATAATAAAGTATCGCGCCCCCTTTTAGTTCCCCCGGATATAGCTTCGTAGATCCCTTAATACTATCCGAAGATAGTGATATTAAGGTTACAGGGCTTTAAGACTTCTAGCCTTATACGCCGAAAAAGCCTAAGAAGCAAAAGACTACTAACCCCGATATACTCCCGATAGTTAAGGTATCCCCGGCCGCCGCGCCCCCTTCTAGTTCCCCCGGACATAGCTTCGTAGATCCCTTAATACTATCCGAAGATAGTGATATTAAGGTTATAGGGCTTTAAGACTTCTAGCCTTACACGCCAAAGAAGCCTAAAAAGCAAAAGACTACTAACCCCGAGATACCCCCGATAGTCGAGAAGGTATCCCCGCCTAAGACGCCCAAGGCATATATACCGCCCGCACCTCCTAAGCCCTATAACTAAGTTCCCCCACTAAGCGTTTAGCCCCTTAACGACGGTTATAGGATATATAACGGGAAGCCGACCCAAAGCCTAGCCGAAAAAAGGATAATAAACGTCTAGATAAAGTAGGAGCTTAATAAAGAGGATAGGGAAAGAGGCCCTAAAATATCCTATAGTCTCCTCTTTTATCGACTCGACGACCCGAGAAAGCCCCAGGATCGCGTTAGGTTACCTAGACCGAGCTTATACCTAAGAGAGGATTACGTCCGGTCGTTTAATAACCCGTACAGGGCTACGTTATAAGATACCGTCGCTAATAAGACGGAGTATTTACTACTATTAAGGGCTATCCTATAAGAAGGGTAGCGTAGGTATGGTGCTAGGATTATATAGGATACGGATAAAGCTGCTATAAAAGCCGAGGCCGAGGAGGCTAAGAAGCAGGTAAATAAGTTACCTACTTACCGGTATAACTTAAGGAAGCGTAAGTAAGGTGGGTCTTTTAGCTATATATACGATAAGAAGATAGGTTTATTTAGCTAAACTAAGGGTTTTTAAAACGCTTCTACTTATCTTTTATTACTACTATATATAAATACGTACACCGCGGTACGGGTATCCGTTTATTAATTTTATACGTACTTTATTAGCGAGTTAGAATAGTTTATCCTATAGCTTACCGTATTAGTTCTAGCCTAATCCAGATAAGATATATAATCCCTATATAGGAATAGATCCACTATATTCCGCGAACACTTATCGATCTTTATACAGGTACGCGATATTAATCGAACGTTATATCTATAACCTAGAAGTCTCTAGCGACGTTTTAAATCTATAGCCTAGCTAACCAGAGGCCTATAGATTATAACTTAATATAGTATACTCCTGCTTAGTAAGGTTATTATTCGTTACCTATATAACCCGCTATAGATAATTTAAGATACGCCTTAGGCATATTAACCGCCGATAGCTAAGCGAGGTTATATAATATTAATCCGTATAAAAGCGATTCCTCCGCTCCAACCTTAATTTAACTTCTTCTTCTAACCTCTCGTTTAGACCTCTAAGCTAGGCTATAGATCCTAAAGTCAGCTTTAATCTAAATCCTCTACCCCCCTTTACACCCTAGTCTAGTAAGTGACTCTCCTAGGCTATAAAAATCGGAATTAGTAGCGTGATCCGATTATAACTAACACTAAGATTCAGAGAGATTTATAATAGCTCCTAGTATAAGGAGTAAGAGTGGCTCCCGGCCTCTAAAAGTCAGGCTTTTAAATAGTCGCTTAACTTTATCCGTAGCTAAGACGGACACTAACTCCTAGTAAGCGGCGCACCCTAACGTTAATATAAATAACGCCCCGAATAATAGTCCTACCGAACCTTCCCTTTACGCCGATAGCGAGGAGCGAAATAATAATACTTTAGTTAACTCGGAAGATAGATCTTCCGAGTTATATACACCTAACCCCTTAAAAGCCTACGAAGGTAATATTAATATAAACGGTAATAATACCGATACCGAGTATAACGCTACCGGTTCGGATAATAGATTATCCGAACTAATTATAGTAGAAACTATAAATAACGGCCTCGCTCCTTAGATACGACCTATATCCGTTACCCCCCCTCTGATAACGGATAACGGCGCCACTATTACTAAGCATGTATAAGCGACGGGTAAACCGGTAAAGGAAAACGTCTTCCGGTTATAGTATATCCAGGAGACCGAATTCTTCGCTTATACCCCCACCCCTATTCTCGACGGTAAGCTGCCTAAGCTAGCTAGTATACTCTCCGAGGCCCTTCGAAAGTCGATTATTCTACGTGGTTCTAACTTTTTACCTAACTTCCCTAGTAACTAGATAACCGATTCCTATCCGGCGGGGGCGGCGTTAATAGGATATATAGATACTAACGCCTACCTTACGGACCTTAACCGACTCTATAAGTAAAGCGATTATAAGATATAACTCACTTTTCTACCCCTAAGCCCGGGTTAATATTTTAAATCTATAGCCTAGACTAAAAGACTCTCTAGGCTATAGATTTAAAAGATAGATCCTATTCTTGTTTTTATAATCTACCTAAGTGCTATTTTACTAACTCGTGGTACATCCGATTCTAGTCTAGGGTTACCTAAAGATAATCTTTAACGTGCGGGCGTATAATAAAAATTATAATAACCGTGTTTCTAGTAGCCCTAGCCGCTTTATATTTCTTAAAACCCTTATATAGTTCGACTCTAAGGATAACTATATTAAGAAAAGTATTAACGATTAATACGCCTTTATCGTAACGAACCACTAATATAACCTTATTCCGTAAGACCTAGACGAAATTTCCCCTAGGGATATAAACTAGGTTAAGTCATAAATTACCGCGCTTTGTTAGCTCTTACGGTTATTTCCTACTCGGTTTTAAGAGTAGAAGGGTATCGCCGCCGAGGACCGGTATTATATCTAAGACTATAGTGCGGATAATTAGATTAGGGCTAAAGTCGTCCTAAACTATATAAAGAAGCGTCGTAAGGAAGATAAGGGGAGGTAGATATAGAAAAGGAACTCGCGTAACCCACTAAAACTCCTTTTCCGAATTAGTGATATTAAGGGAGAATCTAAAAAGGCGATAGGTATCGGTGCTATAAAAGAGGCCGCCGTGAATAACCTAGAATAGGACCTTATACTCGCCGCTAGGATAGATCGCAGGAAGTATAAGAGCCTCGAGGGACTCGCCGATAAAAAGATAATCCTATAATTCTTTAAGTCGCTCCCCCCTATTAATAATAAGCAGCTCCCCTCTAACCTAAATAAGATTAAGATAGGTAATATAGTTATCGAATCGTATACTAAGATATAGGGTAAGTTATACTTGTCCGCTAATATAATATAAAAGGATGCCGAACTCCCCGGCCTATTAAAGGAGTCCGTTAAAGTACTCGCTAAGTGGTGCGATTAGTATAGGAATACACGGCCCGTGGTTAGGATAGATCCTACTACGGATAAGTTTATTAGGAAGGCCGTTGGTATACTCGGTCGCGAGGCTTAAAAGATTACGGCTATACTAAATAAAAAGGACGCTATCCGCGAATTTATGTTAAACGGTAATCCGTAACCGATATCCGATAATTAACTCGTCTCTATTCGCTATTCGCGATCTTTTATAGGTAATAGGTTACCGTCGGAGTAAGACCTTAAAGCTATCTATAAAAATCGTGGTATCGGAACCTAGGATACCGTACCTCTATATAAAGATCGGCCCGATCTTAGGGTTCTATTATACTAGATTATTAATAAGTCTAAGCCCTAAACCCTTTACTAAGTTCTAAATCCACGGCCTAATATCTAGGCTATAGATTTAAACCTTATCCTTATACCTTATAACCAGCTAACGCGAATAATAGACGCTAATTAGCTAAAAAAGATAGCGTCCGGTCCTATTAGAGTAGCTATCCTTATTAACGAATACGGAATTAGTAAAACCATAACTACTCTATTCGCGTTACGCTTAAATATTCGCTAATAAGAAATAGTAGTCCGCGATAAGGAACTATTAGTCGTCGAGGGGGATCGCACTTTTAAGCCTAATATTTAGCTCTACCCTATAGCCACGGTATATTAGATATTTAAGGAAATCCGTAGATAGTTCGGTATGTATTTTAATATCTATGTGGTATATTAGATAAGGAATATAATAAACGACGTTAACTATAAGAAATAGACCCTTAATACCGCTAAGGATTTTACACGGTTAGTTAGGAAATACCGTTAAGAATATAACGACCCGAAAACCGGCCGCGTTATTATTATTTAAGTATATAATATAGTATACTCCCGACTTTTTATAGAAAAAGCGCCTACTATTATTAATACGTTAGCGGTGGATAAATAAGCGGCTAGTAACACCGATCCGGTGAATAGTATTACCCGTAAATAACGCCGCGGTGCAGATATCGATAAGATTATTAATATTAATAATAACGAAGATATCGGCGACTCGGAGGGCGAGGATAGTAACCCTACGCGTTAGATCGAATAGAAGTCGTTTAGGCTAACCTTCTAAGACGCTATATTTAACTAGGTAATCGCGGATAAAGGCCACTTCCTAAAAAACCCGTGGTCTAAACGATATCGTTACGTTTCGCTCCTTAATCGCGACGCCCTCGTTATCGTGTCCGTAACCCCTTTAATAAACTCTATATAAGATATTAAAGGGTTCGTCTAGCTATTTTAGTAATAGTCGTGGCCCTTTAGGTATTATCCGTCGACGGAGATAATTAGGCCGTAATATTTCTTCGACGATAAATACTATATCGAACTCCTCGGCCACGGTCCAGACTATAAAGAATCCTATAAGGGAATTACCCTATCTCGACTCCTTTCCGATAACAGCGACCCTACCGCCGCGGATATAATACTACTCGACACGCCTAGGGCTAAGGCGTGGTCCGACGAATACGTTAAGGCGCTCACAGAGTTAGGGCTACCCTTATTTATACTCTAGCCGGTATTATAGCGGAGCACCGCGGAGTAGTTTCGCGATAATACCGATTTCTTATAATATATTATCGGTAAATTCCTCGGTATACTCTAGATATATCGGGGTATATTAACTAAGATAACCCTCCCCTTAGGTGAAGTGATATACCCCGCGAAGGGGATCCCTCCTATTATAGTCGATACGGTTAAACTCGCGCTAGAGTTTAGTAATCGTAACGAAATATATAAGGCGGTTAGTAAGCTAGAGACTAAGCTTATATCCCCCCCTCCTAATATATTCGCCTAGTACTAGGGGTCGGGTATAGTCGATAAGGACTAAGTCCGATTTAATACGGGAATATTATATCGCCTATAACTAGTCTTTATAGATTTAAATAACGATATCCTTACCTCTCCTAGCCTAAGGGCTATAAAACTCCTCGGGGATATAAGGGCGCTTATAGATATAGATAACCGAGGATTAGTCGCTTATCCTAAATAGCCTCCTAAAAAGGATAAGGCCCTGGCTAGCGTCGAGGTATAGAAACATCGTCTTTCTAGCGAGGCCGCCTGAGTATCGGTAAACGAATAACGGACCCGACCCGAGATATTAGCCGGCGTGTCTAAGATTAATCGCGTCTATATAACCGATAAGACTAATAGTTTACGATAATACTTTTATTATACGCGGCGCGACCCGGCCTACCCCTGCCCCGCCGATCGCCTTTCCTTTATCGCCTATTATATTATAAGGAGTCCTAAGTATATATAGGTACTAAAGAGAGTTTTAGAACTTAAAAAAAAAGGGCGGCGTTATTTAATCTACGTCGCTAACCTAATTACCCTAATATAAGTTCTCTTTATAACTTTTAAGTCTATAGCCTATATACTAGGCTATATATTTTAGACTTATCTCTAGCGACTAACCTATTACTAGGATAATTTACGCGCTACTATACTTCGCCGGCGTTAAAATTATTAATATTCGGAGTTCCTATAATCTAATCGAGAGAGAGTCGACCACTACTAAATTTAATAATAAAAACGTAGAAGTCGATGCCCTGGTAACGTCGAGCAGGCTTATAGTATTCGGTGTTAATTATCACTAAGCCTGCTTTAATGGTATCGTTATCGAGTCCGCCCCTAATATCAGCACGCTTATATAAATCCTCGGACGAATCTAGCGGTTAGGTTAAAAGAATCACGTCCGCTGGTCTATCCTCTACTAATAGAGCTTATACGACGGATAGGTCGAAAACAGTTAGATACGGAAGTTTATATTATAGCTAGTCGCCGAGGGGAAAATTAATACTAGGATCACCGGCTAGTAGCGCGTTATCTACGTATTTAAGATTATGCGTATATATTTCGGGTAGCGGTGTAATCGATACCCCTAGGAGCGGGTTACATGGGATTTATACGACACGCCTAAGTTATATAAGGAGGGCCTCTTCTATTCCGTACTAGCCTGGTTTATAATATTAAACCTAGAACTCGCGCCCGATTACGATAAGGATAGGGTGATAGATATAGCTATATAGTGGCGCCCTGGTATAGCTATTACTAAGGAGATATTTAATAGGTCCGTAGAGGAAGTTCCTGTAAGGGAGCGGGTTATAATTAACCCGTACTAGGAGGTTATAGCCGAAGGAGATAAGGATACGGGTAACGCGGTAGCTAAAATAATAGATATTAACGAGTATAGCGGCGACACAGGGTATAGTATAAAGCTTAATAGCGGATATAGTAGCCCGGCGACCCCTATTAAAAACGGTAGGCGTAGGCATAAGATCCCGGGGTCTATCTCTAAGCGATAAAGAACGGCGCTATAGAGTGGCGCTGGATAACCTTCCTAGCGCTAGGCGGTGATAGGTAGGTCGGGTAACCCGCGGGAAAGCTAGGTATTAGACTTAAAAGTTTATATACTCTAAATAAGCCAGGCAGGAAGACTTAAAAAATATAATATCTTTACGACGCACGAATCCATTACTATTATCGGCTAGCGTAAGGTATTTCTCTTTTTTTTACCCTCCTTACTTTATATATTTTACGTTTACTACCTACCCGGGAGGGGGGATACCCTTAAGAGTCAATTCTTATACTAACGATTATGGATATAAGGGGGTAGCTTATTACTATCTAGCTACTTTATAAAAGGTTAATATTATAAGCAGCGCGCTTATAACTTACTTTTATAGGTTAGTATTATATTAAAATAGTAAGGTCTATTAATATAGTGATTCTAAACAGTAAAGTCCATAGTAACTTTTATATCTATCTTCTTTTCTTTCTATATACTTACCTATAATTAGGTCTTCTTTTCTAAACAGCTATAATAGACCTCTTCCATAGCAGCCTCTTCTATAAAGCAGGGCCTCTGCTATAATAGTAGAGGTAAGCAGAGTCCTATCCACAGGGTTCTATTAACGAGAGTCCTATTAAGTTAACCTATTCTATAATAGCAGGATAAGGGTATATTGGTTATAAGAATATTCTAGGACTAGTAAAAAGATAGGCTATAGAATAATATATTCGTGCTAGTATATAACGATATGCTTTAAAGGAATATTCTAATCTTAGATTTCTAACCCAAAAAAGAGTAGTATAGTATATATATAAGGTGACTAGGTATATATACTAGAATGCCTAGATATATATCCGCCGTATAAAATATCCTTTTTCCTGTTTTTATTAAATAATAGATATCCTAAACTATCAAGACTCTAATATTAAGGTAAGAAAGACTACCAGCTTATAATATACTCTCTAGCCGTTAACCCACTAACTAGTCCTTCCCTGCTAGGCTATTAGCTAAGGCTAAGGGTAACACCCGCCTCGACTTACCCTATATTACTGCTTAACGTCTACGGGTAAGTATAATCCGTCCGAAAAACAACGAGGATCCTTTATAATAACCAATAAGTTTATAGAATACGGGTATCCAGGTATTCGCTAAACGGCCGAAAATAACGCCTATTAGGAAGCCCGGGGGACTTATAGGTTATTTAGTTCCGCGTTAGCCTATAGAACCACGAGGTAAATATCTACTATTTTAATATAAGTATCACTGCTATAGCCTTAAATCGAGGCCTATTACTATATATTAGATAGCCTATAGACTCGAATAATAACGAGTCCTATTTTAACTTAGTGAACGCGGTAAACGTTTACTAAGACCTCGGACCTCCGTAACCCTAAGCCTACCTGGCTATCGCTAGACTAGTAATAACGACGCCCACCGAGAAACTAGTGGACGTATAAGTCAGTAAGTTTATTATTTTACACGGGAGACGGTGGCCTAACTATACTTAGAAAAGATAGCGTGCCTGCTATTTCGGCCCTTTATACGTATTTTAGGAAAACGTGCCTACTGCCTATCTTATTTTGTTATATAGTATAGGCGAGTATTCTGCCTTAAGCCCAGCTCTATATTTAACGAAACCTCTTAGAGACGCGGCCTATATTTATATACAGAGGCGTGATAATAACGTTAGATTAGTAAACGCTCGCTTAGTCGTTCTAGGTATTATCAACGCACACGAGTAACTAGGTCCCGAATATAGTCAACTAACATGTTACCATTCCGTTTATTAACAGCCTATAACCTATTTACAATATTAGTAAACACTATATAATAATATAATACGCGAAGTCTAATAGTGCGATCGCGGATACTATCGATACGGGATTATATATCTTATAGTTTATAATATATATCCGTATATTATTATATAACTAAATAGGTTATAGAAATAAGTAAGGATATTCCGACTAGGGCAATCGGATATTCCGACTAGGGTCCTATATTAATAGCCGGTAATACCCGCCAGCTTATTCCGATTATACCTAGATATTTCTATATAAAAATAACCGTAGCGACGATACCGATAATACACTTAATTAATCGTAGTGACGATACACTTAATTAATTATAGTGACGATACACTTAATTAATCGTAGCGATAATACACCTAATCGATCGCAGCGATAATACGCTTAATTAATTATATATATGTCTATAAGTATCTAGGCATAACAGGAAGTTATTATAGTTAGCGTTAGGCGTTATTAGTAGGACCCTAGTCGGAATATCCAATTGCCCTAGTAGGAATATCCTTACCTATAGAAATACACTTATAGTGGTGCGGCTACGCAGCGCGGTGTTACGACTCCGAGCTCCTAGGCTATAAGCCACTAGAGCAGGTGTACCGTGTGGCTTATAGATAAAACAGGCTACTAGAAGGGAATTCCGATTAGTTATATTTAGCCTAGGCATAGCCTATATATAACTCGGTCTTTAGCGAGCCTATAGCTAGTAATTAAGCTAATCTATATACCTATCTTTATAGCTCGGTTAGGTTAATTATAGCTTTATATTATATATATATTCGGTATTTAATTCGTTCGGATACAGCCCCGGTCTAGCCTCATATAGCTAAGATAAACCCCACGGGGTATCGAGTCTACCCACCTTAATACTTAACCCCTATCGATCTTTATACAGGTACGCGACGTTACACGAACTTTAATATCTATAGCCTAAAAGCGGAATTCGATATTTTAGATCTATAGCCTAGATACCTCGAGCGACTTTAGGAATCTATAGCCCACTAACGTAGTGGCTACCCACTATGTTTTTATATCGAGCGACTACCGCCCCCGTTAAATTCTATAGCCTAGGGGCCTCGAGCGAAGTTTTAGATCTATAGCCTAGTACCCGAGAGGGCTATAGATTATAATATCCGACCCGGCACCTACCGCCTACCTAATACGATTATCTTTTATAGGCACGTTAACCTCTCGGAGCTAACCGAGGTTATATAATACTAATCCGTATAAAAGCGATTCCTTCGACGCCTAAACCTTAATTTAACCTCTTCTTTATCCACCTTTAAGCTAGGCTATAAATCTTAAAGTCAGTTTTTTATAACCTCTAACCTAGGCTATAGATCTTATAATTAGCTTTAACTATAGAACCTATCCTTATATACACTATAGGTAAGTGCTTACCCTAGGCTATATAACCTAAAAGTAGTAGCCGGTTATAATAATAACTGATAGTAAAATCTAGATAACTCCACGATAGCTCCTACTACGAGGAGCCAGAAGCGTCCTAGGGCTATTAAGCTTACTCTTAGGCGAAGTCGCCTATCCCCCCCTATAAACGAGATATATACCAATCCCCCTATAGATATCGACGTCGATATCGATAATACTATAATATACGGTTATAAGGATTCCCCCGCTTAAGACGATAATAAAATTAGCGACGATAATAAAATTAATAACGACGATAAAATTAGCGACTATAATATCGCGGGCGGCTTAGATAATCGATTATCTAAGCCGAACATACTACTCTCCGCGGCGAGTAATAATAATAACACGGATAACAGGAATAGCGAAACGTACTCGGTTACTAGATTACTGCCTATATAGATACGACCCGTTAATATCCTACCCCCGCCCACCACGGATAATAAAGCGGTTATTACTAAAAAGGATTAGGTGTTAGGGAGGCCCGTGAAAGAGGATATCTTTAAGTCGTAGTACGTCTATAAAGACGAATTCTTTATATATACCCCCGCGCTTATTAACGACTACGACTATAACCTCCTTAAGGGTAAGCTCTCCGACGCTATCCCTAAGTCTATCGTGTTAAAAGGGTTTAATATCTTACTTAATTACCCTAATAACTAGATAGCTGATTCGTATCCTATAAGGGCCGGGTTAATAGGCTATAGGGATACTAACGCGTATCTTACTGATTTTAACCGACGTTATAAGTATAACCACTATTATCTTTATCCGTGACCTCGCGCCCTGGAATCCGACTTTTAAATCTATAGCTTAGTTCTTAAGCTAATCTAGGCTATAGATTTAAAAGTTAGATCTCGAACCGAGCTTAAGCCTATAAAATAAAATATATAGTAATACTAACCTAAGACTAGTTCCTATCCCTATATAGGCCTACCTAGCGCTTTAATATACAGTCCGTATATACTATAAAGATAATACAGGCCCTTATATATCGTATAGCCTAAATAGGAGCACCGTTCTTAAAACCCTCGTCTTAATCGATTCTTAAGATAAGTACTTTAAAAGGATAATTAACGAATAGTCCGTATCTATTATTACCATTATCCAGGATAATCTAGTACCGATAGATATAGATATCGTGTCTCTTAAAGATATAGATTAGATTAGGTTATAGATTACGGCTATACGATAACTATTACGGTCGTTTCCTAATCGCTTCCGGGAGTGGAGGGGTTACTATAATATAGAGGGATCCTATATCTAGGACTATAGCCCCGACGACTAGATCAGGGCTAAAATCGTCCTGAATTATATAAAAAAGCGCCGTAAAGAGGATAAGGGGAGGTTAAACGCTAAGCGTATCGCTAATACACCGAAGCCCCCCTTCCTTATTACCGATATTAAGGGCGGGTCGAAGAAAGTTACTGGCGATATCGCTATTAAGGAGGCCGCCGCTATTAACTTAGAATAGGATCTCGTATTAGCTAATAGCATCGGGCCTTAAGACGTGCAGAAGCTAAACGAACTCGCCCCTAACTAGTCGATTAAGGACTTCCTTAAGGCTATTTTCCCTACGGGGGATCGCCCCCTTATATTAAACCTTTAAGATATTAAGACCGGAAATGCTATCGTCGAATCCTACGCCGAAATCTAGGGCAGATTATATTTATCTACGGACCCTACTAAGAATTATACGAGTAGTAAAAGGTCTAAGGGGCCTAAACTGCTAATACTCCCGGACGCCTTACTTAAAGCTCTTAAGTAATAGTATAACCGGTACTCTAATATACGTCCTATAGTCGAATAGGATCCTATTATAGATAACTTTATAAAACTAGTAGCCGATATACTTAGCCGCGATACGTAGGAAATTACAGTAATACTCGATAAAGTAGATACCGCTAAGGGGCTCGTAATAGGCGTCGATAAGGACGCCACGATAAAGGATAAGATCGCCTCCGTCCGTTATACTAGATCGTTAATAGGCGGTAAGTTACCCCTAGACTAGGACCTTATAACTATTTACGCTAAACGCCGCCTCGGTTCTTAGGATATAGTCTCCTTATACGCGGACCGCCCTAACCTTAGGGTGTTACCTTACTAAATTATTAGTTAGTTTAAAAAGTCCTTCCCCGTAATAACCTTCGAATCTATAGCCTAACTCTAGGCTATAGAATTAAAAAACGTCTCTAGAGCTTTTAGTCGACTAATATATATATTAGACGTAAACTGGCTTAAGAAGATAGCGGTTAGTCTAATAAGGGCCGCTATACTTACTAACGAGTACGGTATTAGTAAAATAGTCACGATACTATTCGCTCTACGTTTAAATATCCGAGCACGGGAAGCCGTGTTTAGCCGTAATTAACTTATAGTCCTTAACGGCGACCGAACGTTTAAGCCGAATATATAGTTATATCCCGCTATTACCGTTTAATAGACCTTCGATAAGATCAGGAGATAGTTCGGTGTATTCTTCTAGGTATACGTTATATACTAGACTACTAACACCGTTAATAATATCGATTATTAGCGGTAAACTATTAATACTACTAACGAGTTTAGCGATTTAGTATATAAATAGGCGATTTAGCACTAAGACCGATTAACGGGTCGAGTTATTATTATCTAAGCCTATAATACGGTATACTCTTGACTTCTAGAGGAATAGGGGCACACGGATATTAATAATATCACTAACACCGAAGATAACGAAGATACTAGCGACTCTAACAGCGTGGATAGTAATCCTACGCGTTAGACTAAGCAGAAGTCCTATAGGCTAAGGTTTAAGGGCGCTATATTTAACTAGGTTATCGCTAATAAGGGCTATTTTCTTAAGAACCCTTACTCTAAACGGTATAAGTATATCTAGTTACTTAACCGGGAGGCACTGTTTATTATATCCGCTACTCCGTTAATAAATTCTATTTAAGACGTTAAAGGCTTTATTAACCTTTTTTAGTAGGAGGCATAGCCCTTCCGATACTACCCGTTATTAAAGAACCTATCCCTAAAGGTATTCTTTAACCCGGAATATACTCGTCTCCTCGGTTAGGGTATAGATAACGCTAATTACTATAAGGGTATCACTCTTTATCGGCTATTAACTAATAGTCGGGACGAGCCAGAGCTATTAGAAACGCCTCGGTCCCGTTTACGCTCGGAAGAGTATATCAGGGCCTTAACGGAGTTAGGACTACCGCTATTTATTCTCGAGCCTATCCTATAGCGGAGTACCGCCGAATAATTCCGCGATAACGCAGAGTTCTCCTAGTAAGCTATCGGTAAATTTCTTAATATACTCTAGATACGTCGGGGTATATTAACTAAGATAACGCTACTATCCGGGGAGGTTATATACCCCGTAAAGGGGATCCCGCCTATTTCGGTTTAGATAATAGAACTCGGCCTCTCTTATAATAATATCGGTAAAATAAACCGTAGTGTCGACGAGCTTATCCGGTAGCTAAGATTAGTTACCCCTAATACTGCCTACTAGCACTAAGAGTCGGGTACTCCGGATAGCGACCACGCCCGGGTTAATACCGGGATCGTGTATCGTTTATAGCTTGTGTCGACGGATCTTAATAATAACCTGCTTACTTACCCTACTATACGGGCTATAAAGGTATTTAGAGATATAGGGGCTCTAATATAAGCCGATAATCGTGGATAGATACCTAAGACTCGATAGTTAAAGAACGGACGACCACGATCTAGCTAATCGACTAGATAGTCGGTCGACGAATAGTAGTCGCGGCCAGAGCCCTTAGCCGGGGCGTCCGAGGCCTAACGCGTTATAACCACCGATAAAACCCTGGGTCTACGGTAGTACTTTTACTATACCCGGCGGGACCCAGACTATCCTTACCCCGCTAATCGTATTTCCTTAATCGCCTACTATATCTCTAAGAGTCCTAAGTACGCGTGGGTCCTACGGAAAGTCCTGGACCTTAAAAAGGAAGGGCGGCGTTATTTAATTTACGTCGCTAATCCTATTATATTAATATAAGTCTTATTTTACCTTTTAAAACTATATTCTAGGGCCTAGGCTATAAATTATAAAGTTATCTTTAGCTACTAACTATTTTATAGGATAATTAACGCTATTCTATACTATACCGGTATCCGAGTACTTAACTTACGCAGCTCCTATAACCCCGTTAAATAAGAGTCGACCACTATAAAGTTTAATAATAAGAACGCTAACGTGGATATATTAATAACCTTATATAGGTTAACTGCCTTCGGGGTTAACTATTATTAAGTCTACTATAACGGTATTATTATCGAGGCCGCCCTTAACGTTAGTACCCTTATACAGATCTTAGGGCGGATCTAGCGGTTAGGTTAGAAGAATTATATACGCTAGTCTATCCTATACTAATAGAATTCCTACGACGGCTAGGTCGAGAATAGCTAGATACGTAAGTTCGCGCTATAGCTAGTAGCTAAAAGGAAGATTAATCCCCGGATTAGCGGCTAGTAACGGGTGATCTGCGTATTCGAAATTATACGTATCTACTTCGGTTAATTATATAACCGATATCCGCGTAAGCGTATAACTTAGAATTTATACGACTCGGATAAGTTATATAAAAAGGGACTATTCTATTCTATACTAGCCAGGTTTATAATATTAAACCCCGACCTAGCGTCCGGTTATAATCAGGACAAGTTAATGGATATAGTTACGCGGTGGGTCCCTAGTATATCGATCACTAAGGAGATATTCGATAAGTCTGCCCCGTAAGTTCCTAAGAAGGAACGAGTTATAATTAACCCGTTCCGCGAGGAGATAGGGGAGGGAGATAGGGGTGCGGGCGAGGGGGTAACGGGGATATCCGGGTATAGTAATAAGGCGGATAATCGTCGTGATAACTATAACGCGATAAAGGTTAATAGCAGTAACGGTCGTACTTACACGCCTCTTCGACGCCGGAAACGCGTAGGAAGATTAGATATCCCGGCCTCTATATCTAAGCGGTAGAGAACCGCCCTATAGTATCCCTAAATAATATTTATAGTCTAGATAATCATTATAACTAGTTTATTTAGTCTTATACCTGATATATAGTTTATACTATTAACTACGATAAACCTATACTACTCCTGATATTATTATCCTTCCACGTAATATATATTATACTTAATAATCTTAGGACTCTCTAGTAAAACCTTATATTTTAATTAAGGGACCTTATATATAATATTATTCTAGGGCTATAATAAAGCGGTTAAGCTCCCTAAGTATCCTATATAATTTATAGGTATATAATTACAGCTTAAGTAGATACCTATACCTAATATTAATATCTTTATTTTTTAGGTGTGTTTTTTAGGTTATCCCCGCTATATCCCCCCGTAGGCCAGAGGGCTAATACACGTAGTTACGACTTCGTATCTACCTACGCGGGTTTAGGGGTTTATAGGTCTAAGCCTAATCACTAGTTAGACTATCGATAGTCTTAGAATATTATATTAATAGTCGTACCTCTAACCTGGCTCTAGTCAGAGCAAAACCCTTTATTTAAGCTCTAACCTACACCCTACCTAACCCGGGTAGGTATAGAGCGTCGATTTAAGTATCAGGCACACTCTCTTAAGTTATAGAGGATTAAGGGAAGTTATAGGTATACCGTCCTAAATTACAGAAGGTTAAGCCAAATAGCAGGCACGTATAGGCATACTCACTTAAATCATAGAAGAATAAAGGGAAGTTATAGGTATACTATCTAAGATTACGGAAGGTTAAGCTAAATAGCAGGCACGTATAGGCATACTCACTTAAATTATAGAAGAATAAAGGGAAGTTATAGGTATACCGTCCTAAATTACGGAAGGTCTGCCTAATACTAGGCATACTCATTTAAATTATAGAAGACTAAAAGGAAGTTATAGGTATACCGTCTAAGATTACGGAAGGTTAAGCTAAATAGCAGGCACGTATAGGCATACTCACTTAAATTATAGAAGAATAAAGGCAAGTTATAGGTATACTGTCCTAAATTACGGAAGGTCTGCCTAATACTAGGCACACGTTTATATATTATCCTCGATCTTATAAGGCAACAGCCTATTCTATATTCAGGTAATAAGGTTAGCTAACTATATAAACCCTAACCCTCTCCTCTTCTTTTCTCCTTCTCTTTTTCTCTCCTCCATAACCTCTTCCTTTATCCTCTCGCGACCTCTCTTTCTACCCTCCTATAACCTCTTATTTTACCCCTTTATAGTATAGTTATCTTAACCCTTCTTTACCACCTTACTTATAGTCAGGTTATTTATCCTAACCCCGTTTATTAATATCTATACTAACGAACCTGATTCCTAAGACTATTTAGGGTATGTTCTTAGCTATAACCCTTTGTGATTATGCGTTTACTTATATATATCTTCACCACGTTAGAGTTAGGTTATTTATCCTGAACCACTTTATTAATATTCATACCGATAATCCTAAGACTATCTAGGGTATATTCTAGGCTATAACCCTTTTTAACTATACGTTTACTTATATATATATATCTAGGTTATCCTAATTATAGAGCCTATCGATAACCCCTTTATATACTAGGCTTTCGATCTAGACTCCGGCTCGGAAGACTTGTACCCTAAATAGTATAAAGCGAGTCCTAGGCCTCCTATACCCTACTAGGTAATCCGACTATTAAGGCCGAACTAATAGGCTATAGTCGATATAATTATAGCCCGTTATAGGGAGGAATAGCCCGTCTCTATAGCATCGTCTCTACCTTATACGGTAGCCGAGACTAGTCTGGCCACGGTAACGCTAAAGGTATCCACCGCTTACTACCTACTATATACTATTATAGAACCAGAGGTATCCACTCCTCGCTACCTAACCTCGCCCACGTCCTTACCTTATACGGTGGCTAAGACTATTCCGGCTACTATAGCACCAGAGCTATCCGCTACTCCCTACCTAACCTATTACTTATCCGTTAACGTATCGGATAGCGGTATAGGTATAATCCTTATATAGTTTAATAGCTCGGTATACCCACCTAATATAATTATTAATAATAATAACTAGACCGTAATAAAGATCCTTCTATCCAGGTATTTCCTATTCGGGGGGGATAAATACCGATACTCTATAGCAGAGAAGGAGGTTCTAGCCGTTACTCGAGCACTATTTAAGACTACGGAAATAACTAAGTCCGGGTATATTAAGGTATATACGGATTATTTAAGTCTAGCCTAGTGCGCTAATAATCCTATCGGGGTGGACGGTTCACCTCGGATATAGTTAGAAATCCTATAAAAGTTCGATTACGAATTTTATTACCGACCGACCGCTTATAAAGTCGCTGGATATATCCACGGCCTTAGTCGGATACTATCTCGGGTAATATTTAACCCTCCCCCGATCCAGAGACGTTAGTCGCCTGAGTTTCGGTTTAAACACGATAAGGCTATTACCGCCTATTTAGCACTTAGTCGGGTCTAACCGGCTATTTTAGCTGATATAGAGACGCTACGAGTAGAAGAGTTTCCTTACTATAAGGTCTAGCTTATTTCTATTAACGCCCTAGCGGCACTAACTCTCCCCCTCCGAGCAGGGCCCGAACCAGCGGCTATCTCTAAGGACTAGCGATAGGAGCTTATCCGATAACTATTAGGGTACTAGGAATTAGGGGCATAGTATAGGCAGGTTATTATAAGAATTCTGGATAGCCCCTAATCTATCCTTAAGAAGAATAGACGTATAACGGATTACCTATATATCCGATATTACGTATATAGTAAGAACCTATACCGTATCGAGGATAACGACTCTCTAGTAGTGTCTATTAGTATTAAAGATATACCGAGGGTTATACGGAGATTCTATAACTATTCCGGCCACTACGATACTAGTATTATCCTAGCTAATCTAAAGGGTCGATATTTCTGGCCTAAGCGCGAAAAGGATGTACCTAAGTATATAAACTCCTGTGTTACTTATTAATAATTAGGTTCCTTAAAACCCGTAGCACCTCCCGGTAATATTATACTCTCCCGACTATTTAAGCTTATCGCTATCGACTTTGTGGGACCTATTTCCCCCCTATCCCTAGACGGTTCCCGATACGTCCTGGTGCTTATCGATTATAAGTCGAAATATATTATCCTTATACCTATTAAGAGTTTAGATTCGGACGCTATTCGCCGCGCGGTATAGTCCCGTATAGCACCTATTATCGGATAGCCTGCGTACTTCTATATAGTCGGCCGCTCGCCGATTCGCGCCGCGGTTATAGAGTCTATCCCTTAGCACCGCGACTCGGGTCTAATTATAAATGCTTTATATAAGCCGGGCCTAGTTAGCCTAGCAGGCAGTATAGTCCGGGTAGTAAAGGTGGAGCTACGTAAGTACGCTATTAAGTAGTCTCCTAATAGAGGTAACACGCCTAGTAATATATCGGGATAGAGTTCCGAGATACCCGATATCGCGGAGATACTTAATTAACGCTATATATTATCTATAGATATAGCCGAGGACTAAGACGACGATACTAATCCGGCGCCCGTATTATAGCCCACCGCGCTCTTATAATAGGTTAAATAAGTGTTTCCTAACTAGCCCGCACCCCGTTTTATCGAACTACGAGGGTGCCTAGAGTCGGTACTCGATATACCTAGTCTTTACTCGGTTACCTCTATAGATATAATTATAGAGTCTTACGGCGAGTATAGTCGTAAAGTCGACTTATTTAATAAGCGATTAGCGGAGCATAAAGGCCCTTCGCCTATAAAAGCCGATAAACTTTAAGTCGGCTAGCTTATATAGGAAATAATAACGGGGATTAGACTCACTAATACGGCCCCTTATATAATATAGAGTAGTCCCTTTCGGCTTTATTCTAAGTTAACGGCCAGGGAATAATAGACTACCCCGTAGCTAGACGGTCCGCTATATAATATTATAACTTCTGAATACAGGGAGGTCTCTATCGACCATCTAAAGCCGTATATCGCCTAGCCACTTCGACTTAGCGGAGGAGATAATAATAAAGTTATCCACCGTGATTTAGTACTAGTGTATATAGACGATAAGTATACACGGGGGATTAACCTGCGTGTAAAGATTATAATATACGTAGACTTTATAGAATCGTTAAAGGAGTTAGAGGAATTAGAGAAATTAGAGGAATAGTAAGGGTAGTATATAACCGGTAGTATACGAACTACGATAAAGATATAAACGATATAGGCGGAGAGTATAGATTAATATATCTTAGTTATATATATAACCTTAAAGGTTTACGTTCTAGTAGGCTATAACCTATAATAATACTATTATATTTACTAAAAAAGGAAGGTATAGTCCTAGATAAAGAAGGAAGGTATAGTCCTAGGTAAAGGAGGAAAGTATAATCTTAGATAAAGAAGGAAGGTATAATCCTAGATAAAGAAGGAAGGCATAATCTAGATATAGAAGGAAGGTATATAAGCGAGCCTAAGTTCCTATAAATAAGAAGGCTTTTCTCGTAACTCTATCTCTTTTATTCTTCTTCTCTACTTTACCCTTCGATAATTACCCCAATACGCCGTTAATAACCAGAACTATTAACTCTTATAATATATATCGAATCCTAGGAGTCGCCTTAAGCTATACCTTACCTAAGTTCTCTATTATTATTACTACTAAGCGACACTATATCCCTAAACCTAGAATACTCCTAGAGTCGGAAGTCTGCCACCCTTTCTATTAGGATTTCTACCTCTATACGTATAATACTATTAAGGGCACGGCTTATCCCGTACACTATACGGTGCTGCTAGAAGAGTCTGGTATAAACCCGGCTGCCCTTTAGATAATAATCTACTAATATTCCTACTAGTATATACGCAGCACTACCCCCGTTTCGCTCCACCCTGCGATATACTATACCGACCTGGCCTATAGATACGCTTGTTCGTATAAGACGGTTACTATAAGTAAGGGATTTTGTTTAGGCCTATACACTACACGGTGCTACTAGAAGAGTCTGGCATTAACCCGGCTACCCTTTAGATAATAATCTACTAGTATTCCTACCAGTATATACGCAGCACCACCCCCGTTTCGCTCCACCCTACGATATACTATACCGACCTAGCCTATAGACGCACTCGTTCGTATAAGACGGTTACTATAAGCAAGGGATTTCGTTTAGGCCTATATACTACACGGTGCTGCTAGAAGAGTCTGGTATAAACCCGGCTACCCTTTAGATAATAATCTACTAGTATTCCTACTAGTATATACATAGCACCACCCCCGTTTCGCTCTACCCTACGATATACTATACCGACCTAGCCTATAGACGCGCTCGTTCGTATAAGACGGTTACTATAAGCAAGGGATTTCGTTTAGGCCTATATATTATACGGTGCTACTAGAAGAGTCTAGTATAAACCCGGCTGCCCTTTAGATAATAATCTACTAGTATTCCTACTAGTGTATACCTAGCACCACCCCCGTTTCGCTCTACCCTACGATATACTATACCGACCTAGCCTATAGACGCGCTTATTCGTATAAGACGGTTACTATAAGCAAGGGATTCCTGTTAGGGATATTCCGTTTAAGGGACTCGGATAGGACTCTGGAGGCGTTAAGGAATATATTAAGGATCCGGAACTGGACCTAAGGTTAACCCTAGGTATATTTAGGACTAAGTTATGTTTTAAGATTATTAAGCTGGCCTAAGACCTATAGTCTTAAGACCTTAGGTTATTATAAGTCGATCCTAGGGAGGATAGTCACTGGTTATTAAGTAGGGTGTTTCCCGTTAAGTCCTAAGTTAAAGGGGCTTAACGAATAATCTTATAATTATTCCCCCCTAAGGTTAGCTTCGTGACCTATTATTATTATAGTCTTAACGACTCTCTTCACTCCTCACACAAAACCTTAGATAATTCCTTTTAGGCCTATACGCTACACGGTACTACTAGAAGAATCTAGTATAAACCCGGCTACTCTTTAAATAATAGATTCTTTATCTATTATTTAAGAAATAATATTTCGTATATAAGATCCACTTTATAGCGGGGCTATAATAAGAGGGATAAGTAACCGAAGTACTACACTAAACCTCGATATACTAATTTCATGCCTATAATAATATCTCGCGCGGGCGATTAAACCGATTAAAGCGATTCTAATTATTCTATCGGTTCTATCTATTCTATTATTAGTTCTATCGGTTCTATATATTCTATTATCAGTTCCATCGGTTCTATCTATTCTATTATCAGTTCTATCTATTCTATTTATTCCATTATCAGTTCTATCTATTCTATTATTAGTTCTATCGGCTCTATTAGTTCTATAATTAGTTCTATTAGTTCCTATCCAGCTAACTAGTTAGTTCCTAGGAAGCCCGAATACTATAGTCACGTACGCGATAATCGCCCGCCCTCTAGCTAGTCAGTCTATAACAGGATCCACGGCATAAAGATTAGGGCTGCCTAGGAACTTATAGCACTAATAGCACTAATAGTACTGATAGCACTAATAGCACTAATAGTATTAATAGCACTAATAGCACTAATAGCACTAATAGCACTAATAGCACTAATAGCACTAATAGCACTAATAGCACTAATAGCATTAATAGCACTAATAGCACTAATAGCACTGATAGCACTGATAGCACTAATAGCACTAATAGCACTAATAGCACTAATAGCACTAATAGCACTAATAGCACTGATAGCACTAATAGAACTAATAGAACTAATAGAACTAATAGAACTAATAGAATTAAAGACGAACCTACCTAGCTATAGTAACTATAATCTACAGGTATATATAAACTTAAGTAAGGTACTTTAGAGTCTTATTACTCGTATCATAGCCCCGCTATAAAGTGTGTCTTATATAGGAAATATCATTTCTTATATAGTAGATAAATAATCCCTTTATATAATCTACTAGTACTCGTATTAGTAAAAGCGCCTTACACTAAGTTTTAAATCTACAGCCCAGGTAATACCTAGGTTTATTTTAATATTTATATTATCTTTTAATATAAATCTATTTTATTTTATTAGGTAATATATTAGTTAAGTATTATATCTAGTAAAAGTATAATATTTATTAAAAGTAAAATAGCTAGTAAATAATATCTATACTATAGTAAATTATAATATATATAATAAGAAATTATTATTTAGTTATAATATAAGCAAAATAAATTATCTAATAGTTATATAATATTATATATATACTTTATTATATAAATATAAATATATACGAATTTAATAAGGCATAAAGTATCTAACTATCCCTCTATATACTATATATTTTATAAAGGGCCTAGATAGTCTAATAGATTTATATATAATTACTTATAATAATAATATATTAAAATTAACTTTAATAACTTAGAATAATCTATACCTTTAACTTCTTTTTATAAAAACCGTTATATTCTATAAAGAAACAAAATACTATAGTTAAAGTACTATTTAAGATACTTTCTGTATTTAATAACTATATTAAAAATACTATATAATATATAAATCTAACACTTTATAAATACTAAAGGATATATATATATATATATATATATATATATATATATATATATATTATAAATAATATATTTATACCTATATCTATATAGTCTATTATATCATATTATAAGTTAACTATATAGAATATATAGCTTTAATATAAAGCTATAATAACTAATTAGTATTATAAAAATACTATTATAAAAATAAATAATAAAACTATTAATTTAATAAACCCTATAAAAAGAATATTTATTCTGCTATTACGCCTAGGAAACCTCTAGTTCTAACCCTATAAGTAAACTATATCTACTTTTATCTTAGACTAAGATAATTTATTTTCTATAATAGCCTATTATATATAATAAGTAGTATAGGATAGAATTCGAGCTAACTAACGCGTAACCTAAGTAAAAATAATAAAACTAATTAAAAAGGAAACCTAATAACCTCCTTTATACCGTGATAGCACCGAGTTAAAGCTATAGTACGGACACGGGGGCAGATATAATAAAAGGGGTAATAGCGATTAGCCTACCCCCTAAAAATCTCTTAAACCGCCCTTACTAATAACGACTATTACTCGACTCCTACCGCCTAAACCAGGGTAATCCCGTAAATAACCGAACCGAGACTAATATAGAGGCTCCGCGGGCCTTTAAAATAAAGATATAATAACTTAAAGCCTTAATCTAAAGTCTATTAGCTAATAAGAATACTACTAATTAGGCTATAGAGCTAGTATATAAATAAAGCTAGCTACCCTAATATAAGGATAATCCCTAGAAAATAGAACCACTATAATCCTTTTTCGCTTCTTTATATAGTATACTGTACCCTAGGCTAACCTAAAATCCCTAGCCTATTATTTTCTTATTACTTACTATACTAAACGTATAATCTAGATATATATCGAGTTATTACTAGGATCCCTAAGGCCCTAATATAGTATTAAAGAAAGGCGAAGCCGTTACTATATAGAATGGCTCCGCTAAGGCTAAAATATATAACTAACTAATAGGCTAGCCGAAGGGAGGGTTAGGCTTATCACGGGTCCGTATCTAGAGCTAGGGTCCTAAGGAGACGGTCGCCGGGCCTCTAGAAGGGTCGGTAATAGTCCGATTAGGGGAACGAATAGCTATAAATAGGTAGGCGGGCCTATAGTCGGCTTTTCTAGATCGTTTAGAACGTCTAGATAACCGAAAAAGGGAGGATAATATAAATTATAATTATAATAAGTAATAGGTAATAATCGTAAAAGATCGGATAAAAAAGCTAGCTAGATATAGTAGGTTTATTCCGAAGAATAGCCGTATATAAGACCAGGTCTTTAGGACTAAGTAGTTATATAATATCTAACGTCCTAACCCGGAATACGGGTCTACCCCTTTATAATCGGCCCTAAATTATTAAGCCACGCCCTATAGTCTTAATAATTTTATTACGAATAAAAGTAATAACTAAATAACCGTCCTAAATATATCTTTATTACCCTAATTAAGGCATTTATAAGCAGTTATTCTTTCCTTACGCGGTATTCCTAAAAACGTCTCTCGAAGACGCGGGCTTAAAGGACGGTGACTTTATAAATAAAGGTGACCTTATAGGTCCTTTATATATAAGTTAGGCGGCGGCGGCGGCTTTTTTAGTTCTATATAAGGAATAAGTAACGCGGCAGCGGTGATAATAATAGTAGGCGGCGGTAAATAGGCGGCGGCCTTAGCATAGTCTTTAAGAAGATTATAACGTAAAAGACGTAACTATTAACGTATACGGAGGGTAGGCGGTGGCCTTTTTAGTTCCTAGTTATAACTATAGGAATAAGGTAACACGGCGGCCCTAGTAAAAGATTAACGATATAAGATATAGAACTAGGCGATAGCATAGAGTATATCTATCTTTTTCTACTACCTATATTAAGGCAGGTAGGCAGTTTACTTCTTAGTTTATAGGCGTAAAGCACGTAGGTCGGATCTTTTTAGCGGTATCGTACGGTATATAGGAGGGTCGGTTTATCGGTTCTTTCGTAGAGTCGGCGGCGAAGAATAGAATCGGGTCTTAGTAGGATTTTCGCGGTAGACTCTTTAAGGCGGTAGTATCGTGGCTAGGCTTAAAGGAATAGGAAGAAGAAATAGGGTTAACGGGATTAGCTAGAGTAATCGGATTAACTATAGGTAGGCGGATTAGGCTTAGGCTAATTAGAGGAATAAAGATATCAGGGAAAAAGAAGAGTAGTAAAAAGAGTAGGAAAAAGAGAAGGAAAATAAGTAAAGAAAAGGGTAAGTAGGATAAGCTTATAGTGATTACCGGTAAAAAATAGTAGGCAGGATTAAAAAGGGTAGGCGGGATTAATAGTATATAGTCTGCTTTAAAAAAGATAACGAAGATATCTAACGCGTATTACTAAACTAACTAATAAGAATTTAATAACTAGTAGGCTAAATTAATAGAAATCGGAGCCGTTTAAAAGCTCTTTTTCTAATTAGGCTAATATGGTTATAGGTAAAAGAAATAGTAAAGAACTATAAAAAATATAGTTAAAAGAAAAGCTAAAAAATCGGTAGGCTACTCCTATAAACTTATAGGCTAGGATAGACTTGTTAGCTAGGCCCTAGGCCTAGTTATTTATTAGCCCTAAAGCTATACGAAGAAACTCCTACGCGTATAGCTTTTTATATAAAGAATAGGCTAGTTTAGGGTATTTATATAAAAAAGAAGGGAATAAAAATCGGGTAGGGTAATCGGGGGAGGGTAGGACTCTATATTTATTAGCCCTAAAGCTATACGAAGAGGTCCCCTTTAAGGGCAGCTTTTAAATAACCTAAAAATAAATAATAAAAGGAGGGTAGAAATAATATATCCTGATTAGGTTAACGGAGTAGCTTCGGGAAAAAAAGAATCCGGCCCTAGGGCGTATTCTAAAGGAAGACGCGGCCCTAGATACGAGTCTATAAGTAAGGGTATAGCCCTTATTAATTAGAAAACGCGGCCCCTATTAGGAACTAGAAAAGCTTTTACGGAACCTATAAACGCCTTCTGCTTCTAAAAACGATTCTATTACCCTAATTAGGTAAAGGGAAAGGCGGGAAAAAGGAAAAGGAAAAAGGGAAAAAAAGGTAGGAGGAGGGAGGAAGATAATAAAGAAAAATCCCTTAGCCTTAGAGGTAAATCCACTTAAAAGATATTAACGCCCGTCACGAAGACTCTAACTTCGCGCCTCTTTAATCGCCTTTACTATCTCCTTATCGATCTATATATACACCTCGTTAAGCATAGCTTTAAGGGAGTCTCCGAAAATCTCTTTAATCTTTTCCTAGAAGTACGGATTAAGGTAATACGTATATTATACCGGATAACTGATTTTAAAGTTAGGAGGCAGAAAGGAAAGTAGGTTAGTAGGCGGATTAGGCTAATTAGTAGGAATAAGAATAGGGATAGGCTAATCGGTAGGAATAGATTCGATTATTTAATTTTTTATTACGAAGCCGATAGTCTTAATAGTCTAATTAACGGCGGGTAGACTCTTTAGGACTAGAGAGCTAACGGGGCTCTCTTTTAGGGTAGGCGCGGTAAAGCTAGCACGGGAGCTTTATAGTAGGATAGCGGGACCGGTAAAGTCTATAAAAGGACTCTTTTCTATTATAAGAACGGTAAGCGTCTTCTTCTCCTTTATAGAGTCTATAGGAGGACTCTAGATTAGAGGAATAGTAGGAAGGGCGGCGGTAATAATAGGTTTCTTTATTATAGAGTCTACGGGAGGACTCTTTAGACCCGGTACCACGGAATTAGTAGAGGCAGGGGAGCTAGCACGGGAGCTCTTTACCTTAGGTATAATAAAGCTAGTATAGGAGCTCTTTGCCTTAGGCGTAATAAAGCTAATATAGGAGCTTAGCGTTAGAATAAGGGGATTAACGGAACTAATATACTAGTTTTTCTAAAGCGCGGAGCTATTATAAGAGTTTTTCCGGATTATAGAGTTAACGGGGCTCTTCCTTTTTTTTAGGTATATACGCCGATAATAGCTATCCTAATAGTAGGAATAGTACCTAATTAGCTAAATAGGAATATACTAGGCGGCGGGACTTTTTTACTATAAGGCGGGACTCTTCCGTAGAGTCGTATTTTTACCGCGGCGGCGGCTTTTCTAATTACTACTTTAGCTATATAGGCTACCCGGGATAATAGGCTACCTATAGGTAATAATATTACTATTAATCTAATTAGATAAACAGGAAGTAAATAATAGTAAAAAGATATCGTGATTATCGTGGTAGGACCTTAGAGTATAAAGCTTTTCTAGGGCTACCTAGCACGCCTTTAGCGCGACTCTCGTAAAGACTTTAAAATAGGAGGTTAACCCGATTAAGAGGAATAGGAATATATCCTACGCGCGGCTTTAACTACCCTAATTACCGGTATATATCCTCCTTTTTCTATAATAACGTTATTATAATACCTTCCTTTTTATATTCGATTATTAGTATATAGGTAGTCTTTATATCGGATTAGACTATTCTTTCTAAGCAGGTAGTCTCTGTTTTTCCGGATCTATAGTACTCGGGACCGTTAAACTAGATCCATAGGACTATTAATTTATAGGTAGTCTCTATATCGGGATAGATTATAGCTATTAATAAGTAGGTAGCCTCTATAATAGGATAGTGTATAGCTATTACTAATAAGCAGGTAGCCTCTGCTTTTCCGAAGTATTATTAGGGTCGCTTTTCCGGAGACTCGGGCCCTAGGAAACTATTTTTAGTGTTTTTATTTATAGTGTTTTTATTATTTTTACTATTATATCGTAACCGGAATTAAAACTCGAGCTTAAAACAGAATCGTCTTTTTTCGGACCTTTTTTTCTTCTAGTACCTACGTAACGCGATATTCTTTTAGGCCTTATCCTAAGCCCTTTACCTGTTATTAAAGGACTAACCAGAACCGTATCGTATCTAAAATAAGACTTAAAATCCGAAGCTAAAACCGAAGACTTAAAGGCTTAAAACGGGATAAAGAAAACCGTGACCGTATCGTATTAATAACGCGTTATTAGGCTATTTATTTAGGTAGGCTAGAACTACCCTTATGCGTAGGATGGATCCTATACCGATTATATCCGCCTCCGAGTACTAATTAAAGAAAGGCGAAGCCGTTACTATACAGAACGGCTCCGCTAGGGCTAAAATAAATAACTAACTAATAGGCCAGCCGAAAGGAGGGTTAGGCTTATTACGGGTCTATATCTAAAGCTAGGGTCCCGAGGAGATAGTCGCTAGGCCTTTAGAAGGGTTAGTAGTGGTCCGATTAAGGGAACGAATAGCTATAGATAGGTAGGCGGGCCTATAGTCGGCTCTTCTAGATCGTCTAGAATATTTAGATAACCGAAAAAGGGAGGATAATATAAATTATGATTATAATAGGTGATAGGTAATAATCGTGAAAGATTGGATAAAAAAGCTAGCTAGATATAGTGGGTCTATTCCGAAGAATAGCCGTATATAAGACTAGGTCTCTGGGACCGAGTAGTTATATAATATCTAATATCCTGACCCGGAATACGGGTCTACCCCTTTATAATATTAAGCCTAATAAAAAGAGTATTAAGGTTTTTTTACTTATACGGGTTTTTCCTTTTTATAACTAGCTAAAAAGAACCGTATAGTCTAAGCCGGGCTCCTAGACTAGTTAGGATAGTAGAGTAAAAGAATAATAATAATAATAATAATAATAATAATAATAATAATAATAATTAATATATTAGCCTAATACTTAGAATATACCATACTCTTATATAAAGCTTATCTAAACCTAGTATATTATATACCCACTTTAAAATACTCTTTTTTTTAGTTCTAGCTAATATAATTATTTAATTTTACTTAGTATACTTAAAATATAACTAGCCGTTTATATATAATATTATTTTTATATAAATATTATATTTTTTTTTATTATCTCTTACTCCGCTATCCTTATCCTACCTTAAATAGCTAGGAGTTATAATTCTGACTATACGGTCCCTTTTAGATACCTATAAGGGGGAAAACCGTAGTATAAGATTTAGGGAACTAGTATAAGACTTAGATAAAAACCCTTATACCCTCCTCCTCTAGAATTACTGCCTTATACAGGTACTATAGGGGTCCTGTTACTAACTTAATATATATCCGAAACTTATAGCTTTTATTCTAAGAAGCCGGTAGCGTTTGTTTTTTACTTATAGCGGCTTTAAAGCCGACTATATACTTAATTAACGGCGCGCGTGTGATTATCTCGGTTAGTTTTTATACGCCTTCTATATACCCTAGGGCTAACCTTATAGGCCTATTTATAGGCGACTTATATATACGCTTCCTAGGGTTTTAAAGCTCCTAAGCTTCCCTGTTCTATAGCTATAGGTAAAGCTAATACGGGCTATTTACCTACGCAGAACGCTTATATAATAGTATAAAAGGCTGCCTCCGTATCGTGGAAGAGACGCCGCGTATTTTACTTACGCGCTTAAGGATAGCGAGGTACTATCTTCTTGTTTTCTATAGTAAGGCGACTAACTCCCCCGTGGCACCTATTATCGATTAGCGAAGCCGGGCGGAAGGTAGGTTTAACGGGCCCCCTATTTAACCCTTATTATACGTACTAAGGCAGATAAGGGCCCCCTAGAATAGGATCCTAGTAGCGTAAAAAAGGAAGGGGTTCCCTCTTTTACGTGCGCCTCTAGCCGGTTTTAAACCCACCCGGTCCTTTAACCGTATACTAGGTATACCACTACTATACTATAAAGGTATAAATATTATATATATAATTATATAACTTTATAAAAACGTTATATTACCTTTAATAATAATAGTATAAAGGCTTTTCTACTTAAAGAATTTTCCTCCTTTATAACCACTTAATAAATACTATATAAGCTAGACGGGCTCCTATACTAGGTAGTATTATAGATTAAGCGAATAATAATAAAAATAATAGTAAAGCATAACTAAACCACTATAAATCCTATTACTACGACTATAACTTATACGTCCTAGTAATTCTATATAGTAATATATTATATCGTATATATAGAGTTAGGTTAATACTTTCTACTTTATATAACTGCCTCCTATCTTATCTACTAGCTATATATAGGACCTTAATTATAATGTAACGGGAATCGTTTATATAAAAGGGAGTTATCTACTTATATAGTTTCTTATATTACCTAGGTACTTAGGTACCTAGGTAATTTTTTTAATTATTAATAAGCTAAAAGAAACACGCTATACCTATATACCTATAGTGATTTTATATCCTTATATATATAAATTAGGTATAATATATAAAGAGGTCGGGCGTCACGTTATTAGCCTACTAGTTACGGTTATAGTAGTAGGACTAACGGTCGTTCTAGTTAAACTATAATAATTATAGTAATATTTACTTATAACTTTATAATATTATAGCCCCCCTCTTTATATTTATAAAAAAGGACTAGTTTTTAGGTAGGGGCCCGAAAAAGACACCGCCTTTAAGGATATAAAACGACTCTTCTAGATAGAACCCGGACTATAAGATTATATTAAAAATAAATTACTTAAGTTACGTATTAAGTGGTATTTTATCCTAAGTAAATAAATAAGGTTATTAATATACAATCGGGTATTATTTATATAAGTTTACTATCTCTTACTAAAAGCTAAAGCTATTATGGCTTTTCTAAATTATCTAAATAACCTAAAAGCATAAAATAATATAAATTATAGTTATATTATAGAATAAGTAGCGATTATAAAAGATTTTATAAAAAGGCTAGCTAGATATAATAAGTCTAGACTAAATAATAGCCGGAGATAAGACTAGATATATAGAACCTAGTAGTTATATAATATCTAATATCCTAAAACCGAACACGAGTCGATCCCTCTTTAATCCTTAATACTATTAGTTATACCTTTTTTTCTTTCCCTATTATACTAATCGATCGCTATAAATAAACCGTCGTCTATTCTATATTAGTATAGGTAATATTTCGGAGACTTAACTATTAAATTAAGCTTTAATAAAGGTATACCGGTATATTCTAAATATTATAAGACTTATTATAATATATAGAGTAGGATAGATATTATAAATGGGAAGTCTAGAGCCTTTCTTTATTAGTAGAAGAATAGTTTTTAAGTATAATTATATATAATAGTTATATTCCGGGAATCGTATTAGTCTAGAGGTAGATTATCCTTATCCTTACTTATATAAAATAGTTTATTAAATTAATAGGTATAAAGGCTTAATTAAGTAACGGACTTAAAGGACATTTAAGCTCTAATTAATTAATCTAGTAATTAAATTAACTTAATAGATTTAGTTAAGGACTAACGTATTATAGGTATAGCTTATTAAAGTTAGAGATACCCTAAATAAAAGGAAATAATATATCTTAATAGTTATAAACGAGATTCGATAATATTATAGCACTAGGAGATAAATAATTAAATTAGCTCTAGGATTAGTATTATCCAAGACGACCTAGTAAAATATAATAGTAAGGATTACGGATAACTAGATTATAATCCTAGTAATACCTTTAAGGGGCTTCTCCGAGGTTCTTAGGGAAAAGGCCCTGGTTATTTATAAAGAGCTTAACTAGAATAACCGTAAGTCCTACTATTCCGATTATAGTAAGTGGGCCTTAGTGGGTCCCCGTAATAACGTAAAGTATTATATATACTAAGTTAGGTTAGTTTATATAACTACTCCCTTAAGCTACCTATTTCGTATAACTCTTTACTTTATATAACTACTATAATATATACCTACCTACTTTATAGGTAGGCATAACGAGTAGGTAAGCTACTTAATTCGTGTCTTCCACCCTACCTCCCCATTAATATATCCATTTCGCCCCTAAACCTACTTATAATAAACCCTATATTATAATATAATAAGGAATTTTCACCCTATATACCTAGTTCCTATCTAGTACCTCCGTTATACCTATATACCTATATATCTATATATCTAAAAACTTTATAATAGTTAATAAGATAAAGGAAGTAACACGATAGGCAGTTCTTACCTATATACCTATAATAATTATATATACCTACTTAACTTTAATATATAAATTAGGTATAATACTTAGGGTAATCGGACGTTATATAATTAGCCTATTATTTATAGTTAGAATAGTAGGACTTATAGTTATTCTATATAAGCCCTGTATAAAAGGGGATAAGTAAAGCTAAACTTCTAACTTATAGGTTTAGCGAATAACTTAACTCTTTGTTTAATCTATTAGTTTATATTACTCTTTTAATTATCTTATAACGTCTCTTTACTCTTTATATAAAGACTCCTAATATATTATTCGTTTAACTATTTTAATAGGTATAATAACTATTAAGAGTTATAAGTATAATTCACCTTTACTATTTAGCTAATAAATAACTACACGTTATTATATAAGCCTTAATACTACTCCCTCCGATAAAAAAGATCACGAATTAGCTTCTAAGTATACGCTATCTCTTATTCCTAGATATAATACTACTATCTCTGTACTTAATAAGTAGGAGACTATTATCCTATAAGACTCTCTAACGCTATAGCTAAAAACCTCTTTAGCACCCTAGTATAAGCCTTTTATAGTCCCTTAGCGTAAAATACCGGCGGCTCCTTTATTTAATACCATAAAGCCCTAGTATTTATTATTAGAGTAGATAGTGTTTATATAAATTAGTTTAGAGTAGGGGTTATCCGTGATTAGTAGGCGCCGAGCTTAGTAAAGAGTAGCTAAGTCTTTCTAGGTTTTACTATATTCTATTAGCGTTTTAGTAAGAACTATTCGAAGATTACAGCATTACTTTTAGACTTAATAAAGAAGTATAGATAAAGGGGGTATTCGTGTTATCTTTAGGAGAGAATAAGGCTCTTAATAAGTCACGTTAATAGTTTTAGGCAGCTCTGATTTAATAGTATTTAAATACTAAGTTACCTATTCGACTAAAGCCGGATATATTAGGGCTTACCTTAATATTAGGAGGTGGTTCGCGCGCGGAGTAAAATAAGAGTATTATAGGGTAAAGGAATAGAAATCACCCCTATAGGGGGTATTAATAAGGTAAAAATTAAACTCTAGCCTCCTCCTAAAAAAGGGGTTCAGAGGCTATATATTTAGAATATAATAACCGATTATATAATCTATATATATATAATTATACCCATAACACTTAATAGCGGTAATTAGTTAGTATATATATCGGGTATAATACCCTATTACGTTTTTTTTAAAGAAGTTTAGGGGAGCGGAGTTAAATCACTTAACTCTGGATAAGGAGTTAATAGCTATAATTAAGGTATGCTATTATTAAGGATATTACCTAGCCTTTAGCTAGATACTAGTAAGAATTTTAATAGACTACCTTAATTATTAGTACCTAATAAATAAAGTAAAGATTAAGATATAATATACACGATAGCTAAAGGAATTATTAGTGTTTAACTTTAAGATTAAGTACTAGCTAGGAGGTTAAAACCTAGCCTATAGTCTATTATAAAAGCTATAGTATATTTTAGATTAGGCGGACCCTTTATTATTTAGATGCGTTTTAATAGGAGTCGTAAGTAACTCTATACTAGGTATAGCTAACTCCTTTATGTTAGTAGGCGTTTTAGATGCTATACCAGGTATAATTAGCCTATTATTAATATTACCTTTCTTAATAGTCTTATTAATAATACTATTATTAATAACGGGGGACTTATTACTAGCGGTATTAAGGCCTAAGCTAGCCTTTCTGCTATTCTATATAGGGGTAGCGGTCTTTTTAAGCAGGGAATTACTAGTAGACTTAAGCTAATAAGTAAACTTATTAGGCGTATATAACTAATATTTCTAATAAGTTATACTAGGGTATAGGTGCTAGGCGAATTTAGTAAAGTATATATAATAATTATATATATTATTATTCTATACGATATTAAGGTATATTATTAATAAGCGTTATTATTACTTATATAAAGGCCCCTATAGCGCACTAGTAGTGCCCTGGTATATAACCACGAGGCGGTTAGGTCGGTTCGAATCCGGCTAGGGGCGCGCGTAAAAAGTTTTTTTCTTTTTGCGTTACCCGGCCCTATTCGCGGGTGGCCCTTATCTGCCTTAGTAAGCACGATAAGGGTTAAATATGGGGGGGCCCGATAGCCCTATTACCCGGCTCGTAGCTAGTCGATAATAGGCGCCGGTAGCTTTACCGCTAAGGCCGATACGCCTATATCGCTAACTAGGGTAAGTAGGCCCTACCGTAAACAGGGCTATAGCGGATTAGTTGCCCGTTATATATATAAAGACGATACCGCGCTCCGGAGGCGCGTATAAATATCCCGGCGGGACTTATATAAAACGTGGGAGCTACGAACTATACGTTATACTATATACGAGGCCGTCTATAGATAACGTAAAAAGCTTAAATATGGATCCAGGATACGTTAAATCCTATAGATAGGGTTACTGGCTTAGGAATTAATTATTAAGGGTCTATCTTAGTAATAAATATAAGGATAATAGGGACTAGGACGAAGGAGCGTGGAGCTTATATTAGTGGCTTTATAATACGAATAGTGTTAAATATAGCGGCCGTATAGTGTTTTCGCGGCGGCCGCGCATATAGAACGAATTACTATTATAAGGAGGAAGGGGTTTTTATCCGAAGAGGTTTTCCCCCCTTCTAAATCTAAGAGGGACTATTGCCTAGAGGGCTAGCCTAGTATTAGCTAAGCGATAATAGAGTAAGAATAAATAAATAAATACTTATATAAAGGATACTATAAAGGGGTAGACCCGTGTTCCGGGTCTAAACGTTATATATATTATATAACTATATACGCGGATATAAAGATCTGGTTTTATATACGGCTATTCTTCGGAATAGACCTATTATATTTAGCTAGCTTTTTATCCGATCTTTTATAATCGTTACTTATCACCTATTATACTTATAAATTATACTATCCTTTCTTTTTCGGTTATCTAGACGATCTAAGAGCCGACTATAGGCCCGCCTACCTATCTATAGCTATCCGTTCCCCTAACCGGACCACTACTAACCCTTTTAGAGGCCCGGCGACCGTCTCCTCGGGACCCTAAGCTTTAGATACGGATCCGTAATAAGCCTAGCCCTCCTTTTAGCTAGCCTATTAGTTAGTTATTTATTTTAGCCTTAGCGGAGCCGTTCTATATAATAACGGCTTCGCCTTTCTTTAATAATTATAATAAGCTATTTTAGATTTTAGATTAATAGAATTAATAAACTGCCGAGGATCTTATATAACGTGATAGGAAGACCCTTAGATAACTTAAGAGGAATTACTTAGATAATATCTTATAATTTACCTAGATATAATAATAAAAGACGATTTATAGATAAAGCTTTAGAATAAGGCTATTATAATAAATACTAAACTAAGTAAAGAAAAAAGCGGAGGAAAATAATATTAAACTAGGAGGCCTAACTAGGATATATACTATAATAATTACCGTACCTTAAGTGAAGCCTGCGTGGATACTCTTACTTACTCTATAATCTAGGTATACCTATTATATTCTAAGCGTACCTATAGATTCATATTTAGATAATAATAAAGCATTATATATACTTCTTTAAGTCTATAGGCTATATATTTAAAGAAATAATACGATTATTTACGTATTATTTATAAGGCCTTTAATAAGAGTTTAAACGCAGAGTATTTAAGTAGTTACGAAGCTTTGTTTAAGCCTTATTATAAAGTAAGTTTAAGGAAGGTTAATCTTTATATTTATATTTAGCTCTAGCTTTAGTAAGTTATTTATAAAAGGCCCTATAGTAGGATAGCTATAATTTAAATATAAATAATAGCTTATAAGCTAAAAGCCTAGTATAGGCTAACTTAAGGTATTCGTAGTTAGGTATTATCCCGGGCTAAGTTACTTTTTCTCTAAGCTATATCTAGAGGATAAGGGTTAAACGGGAGAAGGTCTTTATAAAGGTACCGGTTACCTATATCGCTCCTAGGGATATAAGTATTAGAATAGGGGGGTATAATATTACGAGTATAATTTATTAAAGTTAGTAATAGCCTAAATAAAGGGAAAGATTATATCTTAATAGTTATAAAGGAGATTAGATAGGGTTATAGCGCTTAAAGATAGATAGTCGAGTTAGCTCCGGGAGTAATACTATCCGGGCCGACCTAGTATAATATAATAAGGAGGACCACCGACGGATAGATTATAATCCTAGGAATACCTTTAAAGAGGTTCTTTAATATTCTTAGAGAAAAGGCGCTAGTTATCTAGGAAAGTGGATAGGTAAAGCTAAACTTATAACTTAGAGGTTTAGTAAATAATTTAACTTTTAATTCGATTTATTAGTTTATATTACCCTTTTAATTATCTTATAACGTCTTTCTATTCTTTTTATAAAAGCGCCTAATAAATACTAGTTCCTAGGCCTTTAAAAGAGTCTATAATACGTAAATTAAGTAAATAAATAGCTATAGGTGAATAAATAAGTATATAGTCGGCTCTTTTATATTATTTAAATTACTTAAAAAGGCTAAAGTATATAAAATATAGCTAAGAACCCTAAATACTTATATAACCCTATCCTCTAGTATCCGATGGATTGTAGTAGAATCCGTTGCTTTTGTAAGGGGTGCACGGGCCATAATCGTACGGCATAGGGTAGACTTTGTTGAAATCTTTCCGAGTAGAAGTCGTTGATATTCTCGTGTTAAAACTAAATGAAAAGTATATTATTCGAATCGCTGAATTGAGATATTATATATAGTTAAAAATAAGGTTCGTACGAGCTACCCTTAATATGTTATTCGTATTTCTACTCCAGGCAGTATATACGACTTTGTCTTTAATGGTTGTGTCTATGGCGTCGTGCTATTAGCTGGAAATCTTATACCGGACTATACATATTTAGATATACCTGCTCTCCGTACGAGCATTATATATATCGGTCTAGGTTCCCTACATTCATTTTATTTCATTAACAGACATCTCGAACTTTATATATTATCAAGACTGGACATTGTACGAAGGTTCTTATATCGATGGTATAGTGTTATTAGCTGGAAATCTTATACTATACTATATATATTTAGATATACCTGCTCTCCGTACGAGCATTATATGCATCGGTCTAGGTTCCCTACATTTATTTCATTTTATTAACAGATATCTCTAACTTTATATATTATCAAGACTAGACATTATACGAAGGTTCTAGATATTTATTTTATTTATTTATAATTAGGTCTTAGTTTCACTACCCAAAGATAGTTACTTACATAGGATACCACGAGAAGGTGCCTAATATTATCCTGTATCAGTCTAGACTTCTAGACTAATACCTCTATATATTATTACTTAATAATATACTTTATAGGTCTATCTACTCGTATAAAATCAAAGTCCAGCTTTTCTAAATAAAAAAAAAAAACAAAAAAGAAAAAAAAAATAACTTACTTTTTTTTATGTTTTTATTTTTTTATATTTTTTTTATTTTTTTTGTTTTTTTTTATTTTTTTAGTTATTTTTTAGTTTAGAGGGTGATAGGGTTAAGGGCTATACCCTTATCCTTATTAATATTAATAGGATTATCTAAATTATCACCTAAAGCAGGCAGGCCTCTAGTATTCCCACCTCTTCGTATATTATTAGTGGTATCCAGTATATCATACTTAGCAGCGCCGTCCGGCTATTTATAATTACTATAGCAGCCACTAAAATAACCCGGTAAACGAAAGCAGACTAAAAAGGGATAGGTATACCCTATAACGTCCCTGCTTATCTTATATCGGTAAGGTATACAGGGCTTTTATACGCTAGCACCACGACTCTGGATAAGCCAGGCATTAACGTATAAGTCCCTTATACTTATAATCTGCCTAACCTAGTAGCGTCTAGTAATAAAGATTATAGGACGGCCAGGTAGTATAAGCACCGCACGCTAAAGGTTATTATAGATAAACCTTACTAACTATTAACCTTATACGTTAACCTAAGTTAGGCGAGGCTCGCTACGGACACCACGAATTAGTCTAAGGTTATTAGGGCGCTCCTCCTCGGCACTACCGCCCGGGTTCTATAAAACTATCTCTATATTATTATTAATATTACTATTCCTAAGGAAAAAAAAGAAAGTCAGTAAAGTTAGTATTATATAGTAAGTATTTAATTTAGGGGAGGAAAACGTACGCTATGGTTACTATTACTATTAGTGGTTATAGTGGTGGTGGTGGTTATTATAGTAGTTATTAGTATAGAAGAGGAAGAAAAGGAAGAAGAGTAATAGAGTAAGAGGAAAAAAGAAAAGGCGAAATATTTTTAATAACTTGTTATATATTTAGGAAAGAGCTAATAGAATATAATAGATCTATTTAGGGAAGGAAGGAATATAGAAGGCGCGTATTACGAAGATATATAAAAATAAATAATATATCTATAAAAGGATATAATATTTATATACGGAATAACTAGAATATTATAGAGTTATTAAAGAATAAATAAGATGCTATGTCTATAAAAGGATATAATATTTATATACGGAATAACTAGAATATTATAGAGTTATTAAAGAATAAATAAGATAAGATGTCTATAAAAGGATATAATGTTTACGTACGGAATGACTAGAATATTATAGAGTTATTAAAGAATAAATAAGATAAGATGTCTATAGAAGGATATAATGTTTATATACGGAATAACTAGAATATTATAGAGTTATTAAGGAATAAATAAGATAATATATCTATAAAAGGATATAATGTTTATATATAGAGTAACTAGAATATTATAGAGTTATTAAAGAATAAATAAGATAAGATGTCTATAAAAGGATATAATGTTTATATACGGAATAACTAGAACTTTATAGAGTTATTAAAGAATAAATAAGATAAGATGTTTATAGAAGGATATAATGTTTATATACGGAATAACTAGAATATTATAGAGTTATTAAGGAATAAATAAGATAATATGTTTATAGAAGGATATAATATTTATATACGGAATAACTAGAACGTAGTAGAGTTAGTAAAGAATAAATAAGATATTTCGTAACGTATTAACTAATACTATATAAACTATTTACTTTACTCCTCTTTAGCCTTTAAAAATTCCTTTAGTAAATAATAAGTAAAAAAAAATAACACGTATAGCCCGTTTATCTTTATAGTACCCTACCGGACTCGTACTTTTAGTAAGTCTTATCGCGTAACTATATCACTTACCTATACTCCCTGATCCTATACGAGTTCCTTAGCCTTACTTAAAGCATTATCGCCGAATCTAAACGTAAAGGAGATAGCGATTACCCACTCTATCACGCCTTCGTATAAGTATATCCTTATCTATACTATTTTAAATAAGCTATTATCTAAGTCCACTGCTATCTAGCGTGGATATATACTCTTTAGTACCTAGTAAATAAAGTAACCTGTATAGTTATATAGCTTACTAAGATCCCGAATCTCTTATATTAGCCTTATCCTCTCTTAGCGGATCTGATTTCGTACGGTGTCTATTAACTCCGTACACTACTAGCTAAGAGGGCGATATATGTCTTATACCTTTAAGCTAAGGCAGACCGGGTAACCTTAGTAAAAGCGGATAAAATATTCTCGAAGTTAGGTAGTGTCTTTACTTATCGTATAGCTTCGAGTAAGCTACCGTTATTAGGCTTAGTATAACTACCTTTAATATTATATAATAGTTATATAGTCGATTATAGGGCGTAATAGCTATAATATTATTTATAGCGTTAAAAAGTCCGATAAGGTTCCGTATAAGGTAACTAAGCTATTATTATAAAGGTTATAGCGCTCCTCGCCTTCCTCGTATAAAACACGGTCTATCCGGCTATCTATTATACGATCCAGGACTATCCGTTAGTAGGTTACTAAATCTCGTATAAAGTCTAGGATATCTTTATTATCGGGACTTACCTAGCTAACCTCTTATATCTTCTAGAGCTTTATTGTTTTTATAAATATAATTATTAATATCGTAGGCTTAGAATCCCGGCCTGCGCGCCCACTCTCTTATATAAAGTCTTATAAGGAATAAGGCAGGCCGAGATAGATAACGTGTTGTATATCTAGGATATCTATCCCGGCGCTAAGTGCGTTTATAGCTATAATAACCCTGTTATCGCGGATCTAGTCTTATACGATAGCGGACTTTATAGTATTCGAGTTAGTAACCTTATTATAGTAAAGACTATATCGGAGAAGGGATACTAGCTCTTCGGCGCGCCGAATCGTTATATAGTATATAATAAGTCTGGTATAACGTTATTAAGTTACGAGTTTCCGTACGGTGTTAGTCTCTTCCTTAAATATCGGAACCTCGAGTACTATATACTTAATATTTTTGCGTGTTGTTATGTCTCGTATAATAGTCGGGGTCTGCTCCTTTAGGTATAGAGTTATAATAAACTCGGCCTTATCTCTTAGAGTAAGTATGGCTATAAGGAATATAAGCTATACGCCGATAGAATATAGGAAAGACCCGATTATACGGAGCTATGCTCTAAATATATATAAGCTATCTAGGACCGTATAGTATTTATTAAGAATAAGCCTATTTAGTTACTATTATACGATAAGCCTATTAAGAAATAAGCGAAAGCCCCGAGTTACTGCCTTTTTAGGAGTAATAAGTATAAGTCGGGTTACTTATATATCCTGATTTACTTAGATACACGCCTTAATTAGTAGCGTATAGTATCTTTAGAGAATATCGTCTTAGAGTATAAAAAAGGGTATAATAATAATAGTAACCCTATTATATAAAGAATAGGCAGGGAGTATAAAAGATAAGCTCTTTTTACTACTAGTGCCGTAAATTTAGATAATTAGCGATAATCCCTATACGATAATCTAGATTATCTATAGCTGGTTTCCCCGGAAAACGGTATTAGGAATCCGGAGTATCTGCCTTAGCTACTTCTATAGATCGAGTTAGGTAAGGCGTTAAAGTTATATAAGGCGAAGGTTATATTATTCGTAGTCGAAAGGATTAGAAAAGTCGCTTTTCCTTATTAATAACTCGGGTATCCTAAAGGCAAAGAAGCGATACTATGCTATACTGATTTTCCGAAATTACTTTTATCGTACGGCTATTCTAAGATACGTATCCTGTGTCTCGCGGCTATATATTATACCGGCGATAAAAGAGGAATATCTAGCCTGGATATCCTAAATATCGTTATTAATATCCCCGCTATCTTCTAAGTTAGAATTATCGTATAATACTTGTTCGGAGTATGATATTTGCCTAAAGGCACTATTAAGGAACCGGCGGGAGATAGCGATAGTAATATAGCGCTAGGAGCTAATACCTAGCTTAACTCTAAGATATCGTACGGTGTTTTACTCGATAACTCGGCGTATCTTATCGGAAGCCTAGAGTAAGGAGATTATTTATATTAGTGTATCGTCCTTAGCCTTTATTATATCGATAAGGTGCTTAGCCTAAAGGAAAGGACTTAGCCGTATAGTATTATAAGTAATAGACTAGGCCTATTAGTAAAAGGGTAGGATAAGCCAGAGATATCGTATAAGCTTAAAGCCTACTTCCCGTGGTAAAAAGCGATAGATAATCTTTAATCCTCCTTTATTATTATAGCCTTTATAGTAGCTTAAGGCGAAGCAGATAAGGCCGTAGCGGATAAAGATATTCCTTATTCCTCTATACGATATATTTAGAAACCGGAGGTTAAGAATCTCTATTATACGTAAAGGTTAGCCGCTAAGTATATATATTAGGATAAGGGGCTTTTCTCGGAAATTATTAACTTTCTAAAGGTAGCTTATAAGTATTATTATATAGTAACGGAGCTTATTATCCTCTACGTATACCTATTTAGCTACTAGGGTAGGATTATCTATAATTCTTTATATAAGCTAATCCTTATGGCCTTCTAGCTAGGTATTCCGTGGCTCGGATAAGAAGCTATACCCAGGACTAGTTTCGGATAAGTCGTCGATAATATCCGCCTAAGGAACCACCGTAAAGGACTAATCGTCTAGGTGGAGGAAAAGGAGCTCTTATATCGTACAGTAAAGGTTATTTATAATCTAGTAAAAGTATTCCGATAAGTCCTTTATAGTAAAAGAGATATCACGGAAGGTTAGGCGAGTCCCCTGCTAAGTTATAAAGCCTGCTAGTGCTATAGTATACTGGATCTTTATCCCGTATAACCGGGTATTATAGATCTAGTTTATCGGGGTAGGAAGTTATATAGAGTGGGTAGTAGTTAGAAAGGCCTAGATATTTTATTATATAAGGTGAAATAGACTAGGTGGCTCTAGGGAGTCCTTCTTATCCTGCTATTATAAGAGTAAGTGCTATACGATAAATATCCTTACTAGCTTAATTACCGTAGAGTATACCGAAGTATAGTCTTTTATAGGGTACCAGCCTCTATCTTAGCGTATACCTATAACGGCAAGCGCGCTAAGTAGGATACTATTATATAAGGAGCCTAGTAATAGGTGGTGGAGGATAGAAATAAGTAAGTCGAGGCATAACCGGTTAAGTCTTATATAGTGATTTTCTATTAGGGTAGATAAGGGGGCGTGGTTCTTAAAGAAGTCGTATAAAGAACTAAGCGCGTTATCTTAGTTAGTTATAAGGTTGAATTTAGGTACGTTTTCTGGCTCCTAGTAATCCGTATAAAGGATATATATAAGGAGCCTTTTCTAGACTAAGGTATATCGAGTAATCGTACGGTCTTCTAGGTTAGTATTAAAGGGGTGGTTTAGCTTAACGTTAATAGATTTACGGTTAACCTCGAATAGCACGGTAATACCGATCTTAGTATAAATATAGTCTAGGCGCGTATTATATACGAGGCGGTTAAGTATATCCTAAATATACTAGAGGATTAATAGTGACTCGGGTTTAGTATTCTCGGGCTAGCCTTTATACGGCACTAGACTTATAGCCGTATAAAGATATTCACGGTTAAGGCTAAGTAAATACTCGGACTAGCTAATACGCTTTAACTAGGGGTTTAGCTCTAGCTTATTACTAGGGTTTTAGATAGATTATTCTATATACCGTACGATTTCCTAAAAGGCTTTAGTGTTAGATAAGATAAACTCTAAGGCTGGTGTTTAAGTTAGTATAGGCTAGGTTAATAGGCCAGATAGTGTATCGTACAGAATAACCTAGAACTAAGTACTTACTAGGCGGCTCTTAAAAAAACGCTAATAAGGTATATCCGTTTCCTATAGCATAGGACGAGGATATACAGCTTTCCGCTTTACGTCGCCGCCTTTTTACTATGGATTAGTCTAACTATATGCCATACGATAATAGTATTATATAGCCCGGAGGGACCGTACGATATATAGGCATTATGCATAACAGAGACTATCTAAAAATAGTCCTTTTAGTTCGCGGATAGCCGGGATAGGTTCGGTAGGAATCTAGAAAAGCTTAAGGTCTTATTAGGTTATATAAAGTGAAGTTAGTTAAGAGCGTATTTCTTATATAATAGCTTAGCGGCGAGGTAGCGGGATCGATCAGTGCTTTATACGAAGGTGGGTAGTAATCTTATCTCGTAAGCAAGCTATCTTATATTTAAGACAGATAATAAGGCGAAAGGTAGTATTAATCGTAAAGGGTTATATTTTCGTGTAGATAGGACTTATAGGAAAAAAAAAAAAAGATAGGAGGAGTAATAGTAATAGGATCGTACGGCTATTAGTGCCCTGTTTCCGTACACCAGGTATTAGGTTAGGGCCAGGCTTAGAAAAGCCACCGGTACCCTCTAGGGCTAGGCTGCAGATTATAAACTTAGTATATAGCCTTTTTAAATATATTTCTTTTTCTATTCTTCTTTCTTAGTCTTCTTTCTAGGCTATATATCTTAAAAGTAATATTACGCTTAGGAGATATATATTAAATATATATAAGTACTAATATATATAGAATTACTATTAAATAGCTATCTAAAATATGCCCCCGGGGGCATATCCAACTCGCCATCATAATTATATCCAAGCGGCCATCTGAATATGCCCCCGGGGGCATATCCAACTCGCTATTATTATATCCAAGCGGTTATCGGAATATGCCCCCGGGGGCATATCTAACTCGCTATTATTATAATCATATCTAAGCGGCCATCTAAATATACCCCCGGGGGCATATCTAACTCGCTATTATCACATCTAAGCGGCTATCGGAATATACCCCCGGGGGCATATCTAACTCGCTATTATTATATCCAAGCGGCTATCGGAATATACCCCCGGGGGCATATCTAACTCGCTATTATTATATCTAAGCGGCTATCGGAATATACCCCCGGGGGTATATCTAACTCGCTATTATTATATCCAAGCGGTTATCGGAATATACCCCTAGGGGCATATCTAACTCGCTATTATTATATCTAAGCGGTTATCGGAATATACCCCCGGGGGCATATCCAACTCGCTATCATTATATCCAAGCGGTTATCGGAATATACCCCCGGGGGCATATCCAACTCGCTATTATTATAATCATATCCAAGCGGTTATCGGAATATGCCCCCGGGGGCATATCCAACTCGCTATTATCATAATCACATCTAAGCGGCCATCTAAATATGCCCCCGGGGGCATATCCAACTCGCTATCATTATATCCAAGCAGTCATCGGAATATACCCCCGGGGGCATATCTAACTCGCTATTATTATAATTATATCCAAGCGGTTATCGGAATATGCCCCCGGGGGTATATCTAACTCGCTATTATGATAATTATATCTAAGCGGCTATCTAAATATACCCCCGGGGGCATATCCAACTCGCTATTATTATATCCAAGCGGTTATCGGAATATACCCCCGGGGGTATATCCAACTCGCTATTATTATATCTAAGCGGCTATCTAAATATACCCCCGGGGGTATATCCAACTCGCTATTATTATATCTAAGCAGCTATCGGAATATACCCCCGGGGGCATATCTAACTCGCTATTATTATATCTAAGTAGTTATCGGAATATACCCCCGGGGGTATATCTAACTCGCTATTATTATATCCAAGCGGCCATCTGAATATACCCCCGGGGGCATATCCAACTCGCTATTATTATATCTAAGCGGCTATCGGAATATACCCCCGGGGGCATATCTAACTCGCTATTATTATATCTAAGCGGTTATCGGAATATACCCCCGGGGGTATATCTAACTCGCTATTATTATAATTATATCTAAGCGGCTATCGGAATATACCCCCGGGGGCATATCTAACTCGCTATTATTATATCTAAGCGGCTATCGGAATATACCCCCGGGGGCATATCTAAGTCGCCGGCTCGAGTCTTTACGGTTTAGCTAGCCCGAGGAAATAACTAAGCCAGGTCTCCTTAATACCGGGGTGTATTACGTTCGGGGGCTTAGCAGGGTTTAATACCCTAGGACGTTTCGAGTCTATAAGAAAAGATTAAAGAAATAAAAAAGAAAGTCGGTAAACCCGAACCTAGAGATATTTATAGAGTCCCGTTATAAATAGTAACCGATTATAAAATAGTAACCGATTATAAATAGTAACCGATTAGTAGAACGCCTATAGCGATCTTATTTATGCTAATAAGTAGAGATACCATAGACTTAAGGTGCGGATAGTCTAGGGGACGGATAGTCTAAGTAACCGATACGAATATATATAAAATAAAAAAAATTCAATTACTTAATCCCGGGAAACGTTTACCCGAAATTAGTATCGTAATGGCTCTATCCCTAACTTAGCTATACTAATCGCGACTAATAGGATATACCGCTTATAGATAAGCTTACCTTAGTGATATTATTAAATATATAAAGTAACGCAGATAATCGCTATCTCGGTTATTATAATTAAAAACCTAAGACTCGAATAACCTCTTACTTTTAACCTATCCCTTATATAAGATAAACAGACTAAGGCGTTATAATATAATCACCCGCCTAACGGACCGGTTCCGCGGCTAAGCGCCGACGACTTATATTAGCGGGCGATAATAACCACGAAGAGCCTAGCAGGAAGAAAATACCTAAGGTTAGCAGGCGTAGTTAATAACCCGCTATAACCTTCTAGGATAAAGAGGCGATAAGAGAACTTATAGCCCCTTACCTCTTAGCTATCGTCGATCTCCCTTTAAGCAGGCTTAACCTATTATAGACCGATAGTAATAACCGGCCCCTCGACCCCCGTACACTCTTCTCGCCTCGCCGATCTTTTCTTATAGGGCGGGCTTAAACGGTTACTACCAAAGCATCGTATCCTTGGGCCTTTTCCCTAAAATCGCGTATTAAAGATATATAAAGGGCTACGGCCCTTACGTAGTATACAGGACGCGCTAATAACCGTAGAGTAATAGGACACGGGTTACTCGATATTAACTAAGACGTTTAAGCTTATCGCGGGTTAGC
>NW_027263534.1:0-627 GCF_042370955.1 Sodiomyces alcalophilus JCM 7366 | reverse complement strand
CGACCCGGTTCGAATAGTAGCTATAGAGCGGACTATTATAGGCCATAGAAGGAATAACCGGGCCTATACCTCGCCGGCACTAGGGGCCGGCTATAGATATAGCCGATAACGATAAAACGGCCTTTATATAGGCTCTACGGCCCCTACTCGCGAAGGCCGCTTATAGCATTACTACGTTAAAGCAGGTTATCGGGGACTTAAGGCTATAGAGCCCCGCTGCTAAGGAGAATCTTAATAGGTTGCTTATAAGAGCCGTTATAGCGTAGGAGCGATTATCCCGACGTCTCCTATCCTTAGCGTAACCTCCTAGGCGTACCCTAAACTCGGTATCACGAACGCCTACGCCCTCTCTATCGCCGGTACTATCCCTAAGGTCCTTATATACCCCGGTATAATTATAATCACGGTCGATATTATAGCCGCTATTATAGTCGCCGTCACGGTTATAGTCGCCGTTATAGTTACCGTTACTATTATAGCCACTGCTTAGGGTTAGCTTAGGGTTAGCTTAGGGTTAGGGTTAGCTTAGGGTTAGGGTTAGGGTTAGGGTTAGGGTTAGGGTTAGGGTTAGGGTTAGGGTTAGGGTTAGGGTTAGGGTTAGGGTTAGGGTTAGGGTTAGGGTTAGGG
>NW_027263533.1:9098250-9102672 GCF_042370955.1 Sodiomyces alcalophilus JCM 7366 | reverse complement strand
AAATATCAGGCTTTTTAATTTAAAAGGGCACTTTATAGCCCTATAATTAAATTAAGAGGATAAGCTTAATAGTATTTACCCTAAAGGTATTTTTTAACCTGTATAGAAAGCTAGGTTTTTACCTTTATAACTATACTAACTATAGCTTATAACTTAAGCTATATAGTTTATTCGTATAGGGGACTTAAATAGATAGAACGTCTATAACAAAACGTCTTAGTAAAGAGAGTACTTTGCTGCCCCTAATGATTTTTAAGTAATATAGTTTTTATATTTATAACTATAAGCGGCTGGTTATAGGTTAATCGCACTAAGTAAGGCCGAATAATTATATTAGCTAAAATTAAGGAAAGGAAAGGAAAAGGTCTATAAAGAAGTGTAGGATTTACTAGGTTTATACGAATCCGCGGTAAGGGTAACGCGAGGTCCGAGCGTCGGATCTACGTGCTAATTAGCGGTTCCGGCCTTATACCGGAACTATACTTTTAAGGGGTTAACCCGTGATATTACCCCCCTACCCCCCCCCTCTAGGGCCGTAATAACTAAGCGCCGAACCTATTGTTTTCTAGACGCGTCGCGAGGGAGGCGTGTATCCTCCCTTATATTAGATATATTCGAGTCGCGCGGCGTTCGTAGCGACTTCGCTCCTAGGTTACTAGCGTTCCGCGCCACGCCGAGCGCTTACCCTTTATATTAAAAACGCCCGGTTACTCCTTCCTCTTTATTCGTAAACTATTATAATCAATAGCTTTATAGGCTTTTATTATATTCCGTAGTTCGATATTATAGTATAAGCGTAGCTTTACCCGGTTTTTTATTTATAGTTAATTCTTCCTTTATAAGCCTATAACGTTATTTTAGTAATAAGCTTTATCGCTTATTCCGTGCTTAGGGCCGTGTTATTCTCCGCTAACTTATAGCGTAATCGTTCCGTGTTCCCCGTCTTTTTATTAATTTAATAAAAACGTCCTTTTAACTATTTAATCTACTATTATAAGTCTCCCGATAAATCCTTTTACTAATCCGGTTAGGTTATAGCTAATAGAGTGCGTCTATATATCCGCACCCCGCTATAACGCCTAATACGCCCGCGAGGGTATTACTAAGGTTTAAAAAATACCTTTAGGGTAAATACTATTAAGCTTATCCTCTTAATTTAATTATAGGGCTATAAAGTGCCTTTTAAATTAAAAAGCCTGATATTTCGAAGGAAAAGATTTTACTAGTCTATAACGTATTATATTATACTAACCTTAATCTTAGAAAATCAGAACTACGATTCTTACGTGGTCTATTAACAGGCTTATATAACTATACGGAGTTCGGTTTTTATCTAAAATAATAAACTTAAAAGCGTATATATATATATATATAATCGGTTTATATTTTATTATATAATAACCGAAAGTCTTTTAAGCAGCGTAAGGAGTCTAATTTAATTATTCTAAATTAGGAATAATAGACTATAACTTTCTCTTAAAAGCGATCCTATAAAAGAAAATTCCTTTATCCGAAGAAGATAAATAATAATAATATTAAACGTTATTTAATAGGCTACGACCTATACCGGTATCAGGGCTCTAACTAAGACTTAGTCGTATATAAAAAGACCCGCCGTATTAATAGGATCGTTAAAATTCCTCTATATATCTATGAATATAAGAGGTAAAAAAGGCATTTCTAAGTTCTAAAGACCCTCTACGCAATCTAGGGGTGGTGCTTCTGTCCTTTTTCTAAAAGGGAAGCTATAAGGACTTTATCTCTAAGTCCTAAAGATTAGATTACGATCTAAAAGTAAGGCCTTACTATATTAATTAGAAGATACTCTTTAAGGAAGTCTTTAGTAGTTTATTATAGAGTATTTACTCTTAAACTATAAATTATATACGAACCAGCTATCTAAGCAAAGTCTATAAAAAGCCCGAATAAATTATAAAGGATAGAGGCTATAGAAGCTAAGATTCGAAGAAAAACCTGGAATACTACTTATATTATATATATTATAATATCTCCTAAAGAGGATATAACGCTGCCTATATACCTATAGGGGGGTAGTAAGTCTAAAAAGATATAAAAATGCGTTAATACCGGAAAGCTAATATAAGGCCCAGTGGATTATATATAGTTTTAAAAATAGGCACTTAAGTGCCGTTAAACTATAATTAATCACCTATAAAGCATATAGCTATAGGTTAACCTATATCCTTAGAGTTTATCTCGATTAAATACTATATAGTTATAATCTACTATAAACTTAACCAGCGAGTATACGCAAAGCAGCTAATATACGCTATATAGTATATATATACTAAAATTAATATTATGTTATCTATATAGTCTTATAGTCTTTATAACTATTATAAGGCTTAAAGCCGTTATTATAGGCTAAAAGATAAGGCATTATTCGGGCTATAAAAGCCCGTATCACTAGTATTAACTCCTAATAGAATTTCTAATATTCTAGGGAGTATAATATCGCCTAAAGTAAAGCTACCTAAAATATTATAAGTCCTGCTATAAAAAGACTTAAGTAATAAGTTATATACTTATTAAAGGTTCTATCTCTATCTGCAGGGAGTTTTAAAAGACCAGTTCAGGCTATTAAACTACTATTAATTCTAATAGGAAGGTATAAGCCTATACTAATATAGTCTGTATAAGACGTATATATATATTCGGTTACTGCCAAAGAGTTATTAATATCTATACTTAAGACGATCTTATTTTAGATTCCGGTATAGAAAAAGCTAATTAACCCTTTATTATATTATAAGATCACGAGGGGGCTAATAGATTTACTTAAAATCCCTAAAGGTTATAAAGATATTAATAGATAATCTAATCACTATTAGTATTTATACTATAATAGGGATATAATAACCGTATATTTAAATACGGTATTATTATTATAACCAGGGCTATTAACTATATAATATAGGACTATAACTAGTATATAAGTATTTCTAACTAAACTCGTAGAGTTATAAGCTTTTATTAATAACTTATATTATTAAACCAAAAAGGCTAGTAAATCAGGGCGGTAATGGGTTTTCTTACCTTTCCAGGTTTTTATACTATATGGATTGTTTACCTTTTTCCTATTATAAAAGGCTTAGTGGGTTTTTTATTATATTATTTTCCTATACTCTAACCTAAAAGGTTTTTACCTAAATTATAGGGTTATTACCTGGGTATAAGGATTTTTACACTTTTTGCCTATTATAAAAAGTCTTAGGTTCTCTTACTTAGATTATAAGAGATCTATGTCGGAAGTAGGTTTTTACCTATAAAGGGTTACCCTATAGGTTTTCCTGCTATGATACTTAGAGTATTTCCTCCCTTTTATAAGGATTTTTACCTAAGTAAAAATTATCCGCCTTTTAAGGCGATTTTCTTAAGTAAAAGAGGGGTTTTTTAAAAATACCTTTTTCCCCTATAGTATATATAAAAGGCTACGGACTTATTCTTTGTATAAAAGAAAGAAAGTCGAAAAGAAGAGCCCTAATACCCTTTTAAGCAGCTATTAATTTAGTAATAAATACTATCTAAGCTAGATTATCTAGCTTACTAGGGGGTGTTAAAATCTGCTATTAATAACTATTATATAGTTATAGGCAGAATAATAAGGAGCATAAAGGTATATATTTCTTTATACTAACTTATATATATTAATAATATTAATATAGCATTTATAGCTTAATTATTAATATATAAGGTTAGTAATAAGAAATATAAGAAGAGGAGAAATCTATTATATAACGTAATATAGTCTATAACGTAATAGTAAACTATTATATAAGGTAAAAAGCTTATATTAAGTCTACTACGTAATATAGTATCCTTCTCCTCTTTATTCCTTCGTCTATATATATCTGCTTCTTCTCTCTCTCTCTTCCTCTCTTTATTCTTTTCTAAGCTAGTTACGATATTCTTAATATATACGGAGGTTATCTACGATAACTATTATATTCTACTAGATTATCTCGAAATTATTTATAAGAATAGCTTTACTCTAAAGGTATCGAGGCAGCCCTAAGTGGAAAAGAAGAGCTTGAACCTTTTTTATTATAGTTCTTATAACTCGTTTAATAGAGTCCTAAGCTTTATAAGTATACGGTGGCGTTATATTATACTTTATACCTATAGAGAGGCGTTAAAAAGAGGTGTTATTAAATTCTTTTCTATCGTCTATATATACTTCTTTAATAAAGAAGTGATATTTATTATTATTATTACTTTCTACCTAAGCTTTTTACTCTTTTATAGCTATAACTACCGTTATTTTAGACTTATCTAAGAGCAGTTATACCTATAGGAACCGAGTAGAACGGTCTAGTATAAATAAGATCCAACGCTTCTTATTATAAGAAAGAGGTTTGATAGGACCGTAAAGATCTATATACACCTTTTCTAAATAGGAAA
>NW_027263533.1:9074330-9098150 GCF_042370955.1 Sodiomyces alcalophilus JCM 7366 | reverse complement strand
GTTTTTATACTATATGGATTGTTTACCTTTTTCCTATTATAAAAGGCTTAGTGGGTTTTTTATTATATTATTTTCCTATACTCTAACCTAAAAGGTTTTTACCTAAATTATAGGGTTATTACCTGGGTATAAGGATTTTTACACTTTTTGCCTATTATAAAAAGTCTTAGGTTCTCTTACTTAGATTATAAGAGATCTATGTCGGAAGTAGGTTTTTACCTATAAAGGGTTACCCTATAGGTTTTCCTGCTATGATACTTAGAGTATTTCCTCCCTTTTATAAGGATTTTTACCTAAGTAAAGAATTATCCGCCTTTTAAGGCGATTTTCTTAAGTAAAAGAGGGGTTTTTTAAAAATACCTTTTTCCCCTATAGTATATATAAAAGGCTACGGACTTATTCTTTGTATAAAAGAAAGAAAGTCGAAAAGAAGAGCCCTAATACCCTTTTAAGCAGCTATTAATTTAGTAATAAATACTATCTAAGCTAGATTATCTAGCTTACTAGGGGGTGTTAAAATCTGCTATTAATAACTATTATATAGTTATAGGCAGAATAATAAGGAGCATAAAGGTATATATTTCTTTATACTAACTTATATATATTAATAATATTAATATAGCATTTATAGCTTAATTATTAATATATAAGGTTAGTAATAAGAAATATAAGAAGAGGAGAAATCTATTATATAACGTAATATAGTCTATAACGTAATAGTAAACTATTATATAAGGTAAAAAGCTTATATTAAGTCTACTACGTAATACAGAAAGCTTATATTAAGTCTACTACGTAATATAGTATCCTTCTCCTCTTTATTCCTTCGTCTATATATATCTGCTTCTTCTCTCTCTCTCTTCCTCTCTTTATTCTTTTCTAAGCTAGTTACGATATTCTTAATATATACGGAGGTTATCTACGATAACTATTATATTCTACTAGATTATCTCGAAATTATTTATAAGAATAGCTTTACTCTAAAGGTATCGAGGCAGCCCTAAGTGGAAAAGAAGAGCTTGAACCTTTTTTATTATAGTTCTTATAACTCGTTTAATAGAGTCCTAAGCTTTATAAGTATACGGTGGCGTTATATTATACTTTATACCTATAGAGAGGCGTTAAAAAGAGGTGTTATTAAATTCTTTTCTATCGTCTATATATACTTCTTTAATAAAGAAGTGATATTTATTATTATTATTACTTTCTACCTAAGCTTTTTACTCTTTTATAGCTATAACTACCGTTATTTTAGACTTATCTAAGAGCAGTTATACCTATAGGAACCGAGTAGAACGGTCTAGTATAAATAAAATCCAACGCTTCTTATTATAAGAAAGAGGTTTAATAGGACCGTAAAGATCTATATACACCTTTTCTAAATAGGAAAAATCCTTATATTTATTAACTAAATCTTTATTCGTAAGTATAATAGACTTATTTCTCTTATAGGTATTATAGCTTTGTATTTTAGTTAACTCTTTATTAGTTATATTATAATCTTTTAAATAAGTATTAGTATAAATCCCTTTTAAGGTAATAGGGTTAATATAACCTATCCTATTATGCTATAGCGTTATGTTCTTAGTTATAAAGGTAGTCCTTTAACGGTTATTAGGATCTCTTTATTTATAAAGCTCCTCTTAAGGTTAAAGAGGTTAAAGAGGTTAAGGTTTCTTTATTATAGTATTTCTTTATTAAGGTTTAACTAACCCCTTTCTTTATTTATTTAGTTTTTTTAAAGCCTATTCTTTAAACCTCTAAAGCCTCTTTATTCTAGTTAAGTCTTAAGACTATTCTTAAGGTAAAATACCTCTTTATAATAGTTTCTTTATATTTTTCTGGTATTTATTATATTTATTTTCTAAGACTTAACCCCCCGGTACGATAATACCCGTGTTATAGCCTAGTATAGCCCGTTATAAAGCAGGGCCATTATATAAAGAAAGAGGGGCTTTTGACTACTAAATAACAAGAGCTTTTTGTTTCTAGTAAGACCGCGAGCTTTACTATTAAGACGAGAGAGACTAATAATATTCGTGCCTATTTCCGGTATATAAAGGCACTCTTTTATAAACAGAAGCCTTTTAGTATCCCTGAAATTTATAATATAGTCTCCTTTACCTTATATCTTAATTTCCTTTACCTAACCCTAATAAATAGTTCTCTTTTTAGAATTATAAGTAGAAAAGAGTCTTTTATTTATAATAATATACGCCATAGCCCCACTATCTACACAGAAATTCAGATCTAATTTAATACTATTTTCTGCTTATATTTTATAAATCTTTTCTGCTAACTAATCTATATTAAGGTTAGTATTATTTATATCTTTATTCTATAAAAGAGACAATAAATACTTAATCTATATCTATTAGATCCTTTATAAAGGGATTCGGACTGCCTGGAAGAGGAAACAGAGGCGGGAGGACGTCTTTAAAAATAACGCCGGTCTCTTTATCTTTATTATCGTCTTCCTTTTCTTTTTCCTTTTCTTTTTCCTTTTCTTTTTCCTACGGTTAATCCTACGGTTAATTCTATTAATCTATAGTTATATTAACCGTAGCAGACTTATCGTTTTCCTTTTCTAAACATATATCTAAGGCGTGCTATTCCTTTGCCTTTAGTACGAGATTTATTATACGCTTTTCCCTTTAAGAGAGACGCGTATTTCTACCTCCTTTCTTATCCTTATCCTTTTAAAAGGACTACGATTTATTTACCCTATTCTAGGTATTTTTCCTTAATCCCGAATTATCCTTTATTACTTAATTCTTAGGTGCTTTTTTAGGATAAAGAAAATAGTAGTTAGTCGGTGTATAGCTAAGCTTCTTATAGTTCTTATAGAATAAAGCCTTAGTCTTTTTCTAGGGTTTTTTACTATTATTCTTCTATAATTTCTAACCTTATATAAGGAGGGTAGTCGACGGCTAATCGACTTTTCTTAAAGTATTTATTAATTTAGCTATTAATTTATCTAGTATATAATTAATAATATTATAACGGAGAGCTTAAGTTATTTACCCTATTATAGATTCGTACCTCTTATCGAGATTATTAAGAATCTAGGTAAAGATTATCTTATCAGAAAAGGATATACCTTTTTAATTTAAGGTAAGTAGTCTATCTTATATTTTATATAAATACGCTTTAAGATTAGGGAATTCGGACGGCGAGAGGTTAAAAAAAGACGTTAGGACGATATAATCGGCCTAGAATCCTTTTACTTTATATAAATCCTTTAGTTTATCCTATACTTTTAAAGCTTCGTTTATTCCTTAAACCTAGGTTAAGGGACTATCTAATAAAGCAGAGAGTATATCTTTAGCTGCCTTTAGAGACTCCTCTTTCTGTTTTATAAAAGGATTTACTAGAAGAGGCTTTATAACGTGGTTAATATATTTTCCTTTATAAGCAAAGTAAGCGTATAGTCCAGGTTTAATAGTCTATACTACCCTAGAGCTTCCGGACTAAAATTTCTTTACTAGTCGTTTATTAGGCTATTTTTAGGTAACAGAACGATATTTTTTATTATTTATTTAGGTTAGAATTAACTAAGTTATTTAATAATTTATTTTTTATTATTTTCTTTATTACGTTTTCTTTATTACGTTATCGATAAAGGATAGAAATAAAGAATACCGAGCTAAAGGTCTGATTCTGATTAGCCTAGCTTTAAAAGGTGGATCTAAAAGTGGATCTAAACGGTAAAGCTATTTATAGATCTCGCGACGCGAAGAAAAGCGATGCTCGTATAAAGCGAATAACAGGATTTCCACGGGCGGACATTTTAATAAAAGCTTATATACCATATTACGATATTCTATTATTATAGGTAGCGCGGTAAGTTAAATAGCTTAATTATTATAGCTATTATTTATAAAGTAGTTATAAAAGCCTTTATATTTAATCTATATATTCGTTATTTTTCTTCTTTTTTAAAAAGTCCCTTTATAAATAAAGGAATAGTATATCCGATAATAAGAAAGAGTCTTATTTCGATCGTATAGTTCTTCCGGAATAGGAATAAAGAGCTAACCTCTTAGCACGACTCTTAGCGACCGTATTAGGAAGAATAAAGAGCTTTAAACTATAGTATCGGAATAAACGATTCGAATCGATTAGCTATCTTCGGGAGATAAGGGGATTTTGTATAGTCGGAGATAAGGATCTATAACCGGGGGAGGATAAAGGGACGGCCTAAATAGGTAAAAACGGCCTAAAAAGGCAGGAGTCTTTTTAGTATTTCGAATAGAATAATAGTATAGAAAAGAGTAGATTTCCTTCTTTGCTAACCCGGGCTTATAACCTTTTAATAGATTAGGCTACGAGTAGTAGGCTATACGCGTAGAAAAGAGGAAAATTAGTAAATAGCTATTAAATTCGTAGAATCGTAGGATTACTGCTTATTTAACTTATATATAAAGAACTGACTTCTAGGATTTCTTCCTGGATCCGGGGCTAGTAAAAGACTCTAAAAGATTAGATAGCGACTATTATATTAATAGCCTATACGACGGTTATTACGCCACGTTATTAGCTTAAGTAATAACTAAGATATCGTATATACGATACCTAGTATATTTATATAATATATATTATAAGCTAAGTATATATATACGTATAATACGTATAGTATTATAGTATAGGTTAAGCTGTTTATAAAGTAGACGTCTAGTTATATAGCTATAACTATATACTATTTATCTTAACTTAGATATTATACTTATTATTATTATGATTATTACTTATTATAAGTATAATATTAATAATAACTAATAACTAAGGTAATATAGTACGGCCTAAGGTACTTATCCAAAAGTTTCTTACTAGGCCGTTTTTACTTAATATTCTTCGAGGAGACTAAGATATAGTCCCTTAGCTTAAACTACTATTAAGTCTGTCCGGTGTTATAGAACCTCTTATAAGACTCTAAAGCCTTCTAAATAAAAGTTTCTATTATTTAATAATCAGCGATTAGGTACTTTACCCGTTATTTAGTAGATACCGCCCTAATATCTAATACCTTAAATAACCGAGTATTATTAGGGCTATAAAGGTTATAGCCTATTAACGCTATAAAGGGCGTTTACTTTATTACCGAGTACTACGTAGTGTTATAAATAAACTATATAAGGGATATCTTATCTACCTAGTCGGTCTACTCCCGTAAATAATAACTATAAAGGTAATACTTAATACTCTAATTCTAACGCTTAGTCTATTTATCGGTCTAAGGATAAAATATAATAGATATCCTATAGTAAACACCTAAAAAACCATATATAGTCCTTTAAAACTTACTCGTAAATATAAAACCCCGATCCGAAATAATACTATTTAGTAACCCGTAAATACTAAAGACTATTAACTATAGGATATTAGCTAAACCTTTAGCGGTTAGTATACTATTATTAGGGATATAAAAGGAATACGTTATAGAACGGTAAACTATTATAAGGATTATATCCTTTTTCTTTCCGCCTTAGTTAATAGGAGGGAGACCCGTAATAAAGTTAATAAAGATCTCTTAGAATAGGTAAGACGGAACTAAAAGACTAGTTAATAGGCTATAAGGCTTATACTATCTCCCCTTATCTATTTAATAAACTCTATATATAGGTATAAACCCTTTTATATATCCGGATATATACTCCTAATAAAATAAGTCCGAAATACTATTAATTATTTTACCGAAACTATAATATTTATTAATAGGTTTATTATAAAAGGCCTATAGGATCTTCTTCCTTAACCCCTATATATCCGAGATAAAGAGGCGATCTTTAAAAAGGATTAGGCTATCCTTATCCCTTAACCACGGGTCGGATAACCGGTCCTTCCTAGATAAAGAAATATAAAAGGGATTATCCTTCTAGGTATTAGCTACCTCTTTCTTTAAACTTAGTAATAAGTCCTCGGAAACCCTAGGTGCTCCGCCCGCTTTCTCTATAACCCTTAAAACAAACCTATAGGTAAACCTCTTAATAGGCTTCTAATACTCCGCGTCTAGGTCCGCCTACCTAAAAGCATACTATAGCTTCCGCGATAGACTATTAGCCCGATTCTAAGCTCCTAGCTAGTACTTAATCTTAAAGTCAAATACCGATAGCTCCTTTAGCTATTATATATACTACGACTTAATCTTTAGCTTACCTATTAGGTACTAATAATTAAAATAGTTTATTAAAACTTTTACTAGGGTCTAGCTATAAGTTAGATAATCCTTTTAATACCGGAATACCTTAATAATAGTTATTAACTCCGTGTCTAGAGTCGAGTAATTTAACTTAGTACCCCTAAGCTTCCTTAAAAAGAATATAATACGGTATTATACCCGATTTATATACTAACTAATTACCGCCCCTAAAATAAACCCCGATATATCCGGCTTTAATTAAATAAGTAACTTAGAATTAAAATACTATAACACCAGAGGCCCCTAAAACCTTTAGTATAACTGATTAAAAGCCTTTTTCTCCTTTATAGATAATATAAACACCCCCTTTACTTTACTCTTCTTCGTTAAGTCTATAAGCGGCGCCGTAATCTTAAAGTAGTTCTTAATAAAACGCCGATAAAACCTAATAAACCCTAAAAGAATTTAGATAGTCTTTACTAAGTTAGGCTCTTACTAATCGCTTATAGCCTTAACCCTAGACTAATTAATATAAACCCTATCTACCCTAATAATAAGCCCTAGGAATTACACCTTTTAAGTATCGAATATATATTTCTTAGGATTCGCGTATAATAACTATTACCTTAACCTCCCTAAAAGCTCCTTAATATATACTCGATAAACCTTAAGGTCCTTATTATAAATTAAGATATCGTTTAGGTAAACTATATAAATCGTATCGACTAATCTATTTAAGGCCTAGTTAATATACTATTAGAAGCTAGCTAGGGTATTAGTAAGCCTTAATAGTATAACTAAGTACTTAAAATAACTATAACGGGTCCTAAAAGCTATCTTTTACTTATCGCCGGGTCGTATATAAAGTCGATAATAAGCGTCCTTAAGGTCTAGCTTAATAAAGACCTTTAACGATAAAAGCCGGTCTATTATCTTATATATTAATAGGAGCGGCTTACGGTCTTTACGGGTAACCTTATTTAACCCCTAATAGTCTATATATACTCTTAACTTCCTACCCTTCTTCGGTATAAAAAGAATAGGAGTACCCGTAGGGCTAATAGAATAATAAATCTAACCTTTAGCGAGGGCGCCCTAAAGGTACTCCCGTAACGCCGCTAACTCCTCCTCCGCTAATAAATAAATTAGCCTAAATAAAACCGTCTTCCCTTCTTCTAACTTAATTCTATAGTCCTACTAATAATACCTAGGTAGCTTACTAGCCTCCTTTATATTAAATATATCTAAGAACTTAGAATACTACTCCAGCACGGCTATTAATAACTTTTCTTAACCCGCGGGTAAAGGGTCCTTTAGGGTTTCGGGTAGTGATTTAGGTAAGGGAGTAGGCCTGGTCGTGTCCTCTAAGATATAAGCTTAAACGCGGCTAACCCGCGTTACCTAGGTCCTAATAAGCCTAATAGTCACCTTCGCTCTATTTATAGCCCTCTTTAACTCCTTTTATAAACCTATAAACTTTAGCCCCTCTTTCTAAATTCGAAACGTCTAACCCTTCTATACCTAGTTAACTATTAGATTATACTTAGTTAACTAGGGGCTCCTAAGGATAACCTCTAACCTATCTTTACCTAAATCTATAATATAGAACTTTATATACTATATCCGTATACGATTCTAACTATTTATAGTCCGAACTATTAATAAGATTAATCCGAGTATCTAGGTTATATATTCCTTATTTAACTACCTAAATTCCTTAGAAAGTCTAGTAATTATTTTATTAGGGGGTACTACGCGTTTATTAATAATATTAAAGTCGGTAGCGTTATCTAGAATTATAACTTAACGGTCCTATCCACTATTTAGTCGTATATTAAGCTTTGCCCTTACTAGACTAGGGGGAGGGGATAGCTTTAATAGCGCGTTATCCTAGGCCTAACCCTATAAGGCTTAGGGTAAGGCCTATACCTAACCTAAAGTGGGTCGACTAGGAGCCACGGCCTCTTAATTAGGGTTAATAGCTAAGGTAAAACTTTAGCCGGCCCGCCTATTCCGTAGATAAAGGTAAAAAGATTAAATATAGCCCTTCTCTTTATATTTATAATATTTCCGAGGGTCTAAGAATTCTAAGGTTCCGGTAGGGTTATCCCGCTACTAAGCAGGGGTAATAGTAGTAATAGCCGCGTTTATAGTAGAAAGGGGCGTAGGCGAGTCTTTATACAAACCACTAGCTTAGAATAATAAGGGTTTACTACTAGTTCCGCGCTTCCTTTTATATCCTAATAATAGGGTATATAATAGCCGTAGTCCTAATCGGATAGTTTACCCTTATATAATAATATAATCTTAGCCTAGTAAGCTATAATATTTAGCTCCTAGTAGGTCTTAGGTAAAATTCTAGTAATAATTTATTTATATAAAGGTCTATTTAATTTAGATATAATAAACTATATACGCTACTTATCGGGAAGGAGGATAAACACCTCGTTAAATAAGGAATCTAACTTATTAAGAAATTAATTATAGGTCTAACCGGGATACTAAAAGGTCCGTTTTAAAAAGATCTATTCCGTTACTAATAACTTATAGGTCTCGCGATTAACTAATTACTTAGTTAAGAAGGCCTTTAACTCGGCCTATATCGCTTTTATTAAAAAACTATAGGTCCTCCTCTAGTAGACTTATTACCGGGACTTTATATTCCTCTTAAGGCAGCTAGAAAACCGCAGATTTATAACGGAACTATAATAGGTATTAAAGTGATTAGAATTAGAGTGAATTAAGTCGATTAATACTCGATAGTATCTAATAATAACTATAGAATATACTAGCTAACTAGGGAAAGAAGATAGATAGAAACAGGGAGAGACATAGCAGATAGATATCTCTTTATGCTCCTAATTCTTCTATCTCTAGCTATATAATAGTTATTAATAGCAGGTACTGCTATAATATAGAGTATATATATAGAATAAGTATAATTAAGTATAAATATAAATATATAAGGTAGTATATATACTATATTTAGTAATATAGTTATATAAAACATTAAATAGTAAATACTTACTATCTTAGATATAAAAGCATTTACTAAGCTATTATACGTTTAAGTATTATAGACTCGCTATATAAAATATTATTATTATTTAGAAACTAATAGTCTAAGTATTTAAGATATTACTTCCTAAACCTTAGTAGACTATATAGTAAAGATCTCTATAGCTAGCTAGAAACAGAAACCTATTATTAGTTATAAGGTTATAGTTTATTATACTAGGGAACTAAGTTACTCTAATTAGGGTAGTACTAATAAGGCTAGATACTTGATACTACTCGTTATACTTATATATATACACTAATATATATCTTATTTACTATATTATATATATTCTAAATATTAACTAATAATATAAGTAAAATATTTATTTAATACTAGTAGCATTATACTTAGATACTATATTAATAATAGTAGTATATTAGATACTATTATATATATATATATATATATAATATAATAAGAGCGATATAAACTTAATGATTTGAATATATGTTTATAGAAGAATATATCCAAGCACTTAATCTAAGCTCTAGCAGTGTTACCTTATTTAGAAGAGGTAAGTATACTAGGTAAAGAAGTACTATCTTATTATATAAATTAATATATAGACTAAAAGAATAAGATATCGATATCGTTTTATATATTTTTGTCTTAGTAAGTTAAGATAGTATAAGAACTAATATATATATTAAAACTACTTTTTATTTAATCTTAATATATCGGGTAATTCTATATCTATAACTATATTATTTATTCTTATTTTTAACTCCTAATAACCTTAGCGTATATAATATTTTAGGACTAGATATATAATATTATAAAGAAATATTATACTATCTAAATATACGTATTATAGAACTATTAGAACTATAGCTAAGTGGATATAATTATTATTATTATTATTATTCTCTTACTCCGCTATCCTAACTAATTTAGGTATCCGGTTCAGGCTATACGGTCCTTCTTAGCTGGTTATAGGGGGGAAAAACCTATACGAGTAGAAAAACCCCTATACTCTCCTTATTAGGATTAGTGCCGTGTCGGGGCCTCGGGGTCCTGGTGGTGACTCGATACGTATCTGGATTATACCTTTAGTTTAGTGGCTAATAGGAAAGTAGCAGGCTAGGGATTTAGGTTAGCCTAGGGTACGGTATAATATACAGGGAGCTAAAAGAGGGCCGTAGCGGTTCCGTTTTTTAGGGATTCTCTTTATATTAGCGTGGCCGGCTTTATTTATACCTTCCCTTTAGGCGGGGGGTTTAGTAAGAGCTCCTGCCTTTATTATATATACCTGCCGGATTTAGCAGCCTCCTATAACTATAGTTAGGTTAATTAAAAATTTTAAGGGCCTCCGCCCTTCTTCTTATTTTTCTTCCTTTAACCCTTTTATCGCGATATTATAGGTTTACCTATAAACCGCCCGCCCCTTTATTCCCGTCTCCGTGCCCGGATTTATACTATAGTTACTAATAATATGTATCTAGGGCCTATAAAGATATAGGGTCTTTTTTAGGATTATTAATTTATAAGTGGTAGCGTGGGCGGGAGGCTAGTGGTTTAGGGCAGGCTAATAGGATAGGTTATAGTTAATTATATAATAATAATAGTTAGATTAATTCATAAAGGGACCGCTACTATAAGTAAAGGGGTGCCGTAGGGGGTGCGTATTAGTAACGGGTCTAGTATTAACTATCTTTAAGATACCTCCTAAGAAGAAGTAGTCTAAGAAAAAGAATAATACTTATTATTAGGAGGCTAGTGCCTTATAAGTCCTACCGTGGGTATTCCTAGGGGCGCTTTTAGGGTGCCGGTATAATACTAATAGGTAGCCGTTTCTAATTATAAATAGTTATCTTAGATATACTAAACGTCTTAAAGGGAAAACACCTAAGGATATAAAAGTATACGCTAATACTATTAGAAAAGTAACGGCGTCCTATTAGTATACTAATAGTTATCGAACTTATAAGGATATAAGTCGTTCCCGTGGTAGTATCTTAGTGGTACCGGGGCGGTAATAATAGGGTTCTAATAATTAATAGGTCTTAGTAGGAGCTTTAAAGTATTAATAGCGTGTTTTAGAATATTACCAGGAGCTTATAGCGGTTATTAATAAGGGTAGAGACGGCGCGGTTATAACTTATATCCCTAGGGGTACCGAAACTATACGGCGCTAATTTTAGGTAGGCTTATAATCGGTTTATAGCGGCGATAGTATCCTTTAAGCGCGCCGCTAGGCGTGCTCGCCCCGCCGGCTATCGCCGCGGCGGTAACGCTATATTAGCTAGATTAGAGTATTAATAAAATAGGCTAAAAGGAATAATCGCTATCTTATTAAAGGTAGCTATAAGTCCCCCGTAGTCTTATAGCGATCTTTTAGCGGTATAGTAATACTAATATAGTAAGATAAGGATATAAGTATAACACCGATAAAGATAATACCTTTAAAAGTAAATATAAGGAGGACAAAGATAGTAAGACTAAGGCCTAGTAGAGGATAGATACCGTTATAGTATATCCGTCTAGTACCGCCAGGGCCCCGGCTAATAAGGCCTTAGAGTAAATACGAAAGTCTAGTTTAGGTGCTATCTTTATTCTATATATACTATACTAGGGCGGTCCCGCTATAAGGTCTTTAGGGCGTATTTTCTTATAATTTTCTAGGGTAAGGCGGAAGTTATTAAGGCGACTAAGATATAGGAACTACTTCGCGATTACTTTTACTTTTTCGGGGTGGTTTAGGGCGTTAACAAGGTCTCCTCGGGCTAAGATCGGCCTCTTTATAATATTATAAAGGTCTTTATATAACACTAGAATAGTATCTTAGTATTATAGGATAATATACTCGGCTATCTCCGCCCGTTTATCTCTATAAGGGCACCGGGCGGTAACGAAGCCAGGGATTCTTATTTTAAAAAGAAAGGCCCTAAGGCTAAGTTTCTTAGAGCGGATTTAAGTAAGGATAGAACTTTATGGCTTTAGAAGACCTATATATTTTTAGAGGTTTCTTTTTTAGGGGTTTTAGTTTAGTACCGCTATAGCGTATATCGGGTTCCGTATAGGCCCTATATCCCTTTATCTTTTCTTTTATTCCTCTTAAAGGGCGGTATCGGGGCTATTAGTATTTATTTAGTTTTAGGCGGTAAAGGATTAAATAGGCTAGGTAAGTACTTACTAGGTAATATAGCGGCGCCTTAGCGCCGCTAATACTTTTATAGCGGCCTAGGTGCTAGCTAGGATAAGCCCCTTAATTCCGGCGTTTTAGTAATTAAGAGCTCTTTTAGCTACGAGGCGGGTAAGATATAGATTAAGGGGGGGGATATATATCTCTTTTTCTAGGATCCGGATCGGTATAGCTTTATAGGCTCCTATAATAGTCCTAAGGTACTTATTCTAGGCTAAGCTAAGGTCCGTAGCGAGGCTATAAAGGGGCCTATTAGTAATTCGATAAAGGGTAAGGGTATAATAGGAGATAGCTAGGCGGATTACGGTAATATAAAAGCGCTAGGTGTCGGCGAAGCTATAGCCCTAGGCTACCGCGGTAAACCGGGTTAGGATATAATTCTATATCTTTAGTTTACTTTAAATATCCTTCCTATACCGTAAAAAGTTAAGTTTCTAGTCTAGCTATACCCTAAGGAACCTAGCCTCCGTTAAATAAGGAACTAGTATAGTATTAAGGTAAAGAGGCGATAAGGGCGGGGAATAGGATTTTATAAAGGGTATAAATATATATTTTAAGGGCTCGAATTAAAGGCTACTCGTATAGGACTAAGCCTTATATATTTACTAGGCGGAGGCGAGGCGGTGCTATATCTAGGTCTTTATACGATTAAAGGTAATAATATTCGTGTTATTAGTAAAGCTAATAATAATAGTTCTCGCGGCGTGTTTAAGTTCTTTATATAGGGTGAATATATATAGAATAAAGAGAATTAGGGAGACTAAGGACCCTTATAATACTCCGGCGCGGAGGGGCCACGGGGTTACCGCTTAGCCGTTAAAAAGGAGGTAGATTATCTGGTTTTAAAGGAAGCTATTAGTTAGCTAAATAGCCTAGTCTAGGAACCCCTTATATTTAAGGGACTTAAGGAGTTTAGTATAGGGGATAGTATTAAAGGCCCCGCGTATATCTAGCTAGAGTATCGCGGGGGCACCGCCTAGGGCCTAGGCGGCTTTAACGGCCTCTATTACGCGTTATATAGCCGTTTTTATACTACGCCCCGGTCGGTTTTTTATTTAGCTACTAGGGAGTAGCCGGTGCTTTTCCGCTATAGCCGCGAAACGGTCCGCTATAATACCTTTAAGCAGCTTTTTAATTATATTAAGGAGGGAGATCGGCCTTTAGCCTTTAGCTATCTCGTAGTTACTTTATAAGCGGCCCTTTTTTCGAATAATTATAATAGTAGCGGTATAATAGTAGCGCGGGAAGTAACTTAGGGATAGGAAGGCTAAGAGGATTATAGCTACGATCTAGTATAGGGCCGGGCTATAGGCCTTTAGGAGGCCTATTAGGAAGCCGTCCGGGCCGAAAGCGGCCTATAACTTAGTTTAGCGGAGGCGGCCTTAGATATCCGCTATAGTAACGCTTTAGTCTATATTCTATCTAAAGGGGTACTCTTATCCTAGGGGCCTAGGATCTAAGACTTTAGGGGGGGGGGGGGAAACTTAGCGTATAGGATATCTGCTTTTTTAATTTAGGAGGTTACTAGGTCGCTATAGTCGCGGCGTAGCGGTGGTATAGTAAGGGGTCCGGGTAATTAATATCCCTTAGTCCGGGCCTATTTCTAAAGCCTTTAAAGGAGCTTAGTATTTACTTAGGTTAAATAAAGGAGGTAGCGCTAGTATTACCTTTTCGTTACCGCTATAGCTTTATCGCGGCGGAGCTTAGCTTCCTTATACTCTTCCTATCTATTCTATAATTTCCTTATTATATACCGCCTATATAATCTACGCGCTTCTTAGGTTAGGGATATTAGCTTATTAGTTTACCACGGGTAAGTCGGGCGGCCGGGGGGGCCGGTTTAGCGATACGGAGCTATCTAATCGGTAATAGTAATAAGGTCCTAAGTTAGTTAGTTAAGGGCCCTATTATTATCGTAGGGCGTTATTAGGGGGCCCGGATATATAAGGATCCCGGGAGTAGCCTAATAGGCGAGGGAGGGAGCGAATTCGTTTTAGACCTAGTATAAGTAGTCGGGAGGCTATAGCGGGGCCGTGTCGGTAAGGCGGTCTATATTAAGGAGAATAGTTACGATTTAGGAGAGGTAGTTTAATCCGATAACCTTAGTATCTATACCGTTATAGTTATAGCGGAGTCCTTATAATACCTAAATAAGGTTAATAATATTTAGCTATCGACCTAGCCTATACTAGGTGGTTATTCCGGGGGGGGGGGGGGATATAAGGTTTAGGTTTTAGCGGGTAGTTAGTTCTAGGAGGGTGCTAAACCTAGGGTAGAATCTAGGGTAGCTAGCTTAAAGGGGGTAGTGGAGGTTAAAGTCTCCGAGGAGGATATAGCGGCCCCGGGGGGGGGGTGTTTATAAGGTCCGTGGTTAAAAGGGTATACTATAGGGTAAAGGCGGATTAATAATTCTTAGAGTAGATAGACTAGATCGTGATAGCTTAGTCGCCTACGCCGAAAGTAGCTATATAGGTATCCCGGTAGGCCCGTTATATTTATATATTAGGGGGATATCGTTTATAGATATAAAGCAGGGCTTTACTACCTCTCTAAATTAGCAGGTATAGGGCCCTGCTTAGGGCTTTTAGACCCTTTATAAAGGGGTTAAGCCCTAGCTCTTAGATAGCTATTATATTATATTTAGTACGGGCCTATAGCAGGAGCTTAGCCTAGGCCTATCTAGCTCCTATATTCTAAGATAGGATATAAAGCTTTATTAATAGGAGGGGGGGTTCGGGGTTAGATTAGCCTAAATAGCTCCCTGGGTATCTTATATTAGGGGCGGGTCGGTCCTATAAGGAACTAGGAATAGTTCTAGAGGTCTAGAAACCGGGGGGTATTTACGGGGTCGCTTTAGTAGGCGGCCGGGGCTATAGCGAGTATAGGCGGCTTATAATAGGGTAATAAAGGATAAGGGCGAGGGCTAGCGTAGGCGGGATTATTAGTACGCCGCTTCGGTCTATCCTAAGATATTAAACTCTTTTACCCAGTACTTATATACTTCCTAGGCTCTCCCCGCCTCTTATTTCCTAATCTAGTAGGCGTTATTAAAAGCTGTATAGTTCCTATTATAGGCGGTATACCTCCGGGTAGACTTTCGGGGCTAATACCGGGTAGTTTTTTAAAACTATTTTAGTAGGTAGACTTAGGTTTAGTATAAATAACAGCACTATTTCTTCGCCTTTAGGTACTAGGCGGCTCTATAACCGAACTATAAGTAGGTATAGTATTATAGGAGGTTTTTATTAGTGTTATAGGGCTTATATAGGAAACTACCCCTTTTAAAAAGGAGGCTATTCTATATACGGCTTTCCGTGCTTTCCGGTATAATAGCCTTAATAAGTAATATCGCTACCTTACCGGTGCCGTACCTTAGGTGCTAAGTCCTTACTTAGTGTATTTTTATATCGGGATTAGTAGCTTATAGGGTCTAAAGGAGCTTATTTTTAGATAAAGGGCTTAGGATTAAATAGGGGATAGCTTTTACTAGGACTAAGTAGGATTAGGCAGATATTTTAGCTCTAGCGCTAAAGGCCTTTTTAACCTAATAGTCGGCGAAGGTAGACTACTATTATACCTCCTTAGTAAAGGTTAGGTAGATATCTTTATTAGATAAGCGCTATACCGCTATAATACCAGAGCGGCTAATAGTTATATTTATTACTTAGATAATCTCTTTTAGTAACCGGGCTAGGAGTGCTTAGTCGGGCTAGTCTCTATATTTAATAATTAGTTCTTTATAATACCTAGCTAGGATTATTTTAGGGCGGGCTACGTCCCGGGGAGGAGTTATAGCGGGCGGTGCTACGGCTATAATAGCCTAGGTCGGCTTTATATTATTCCGGAGCTCCTCCCTAATCGCGCTTTATATAGTAGCGTAGAGGTGTATAATTAGTATCGTTATAGCACTCTAGCTATTAAGGCAGCGTAGTTTAATAAGCTTTTCTATTAGCTCCACGACCTAGTTAATTATATTCCTATTAGCTAATAGACTTTAGATTAATACTATAACTTACTGGATTTTTATTTTATAGGCCCGTATTACCCCCTTATCGGTCTTAGTTCGGTTATATATAGGAATATTCTGATTCGGGCAGTAAGAGTTAAGTAGTGGTCGTTATCGGCGGGGGGCGGTTTAAAGAATTTTTAGGTAGTGGACTAATCGCCACTACCCCTTCTATTATATCCGCCCCCGTGTCCACGCTATAGCTTCTACTCGGTATTATCACGGCGTAAAGGAGTGAGTTAGATTCCTTCTTTAATTAGTTTTATTATTTTTACTTATATTACGCGGCGGTTATAGTCTAATTAAGTCTAATAGTATATATTAGCGGCTATAAAGTGGATACTATATAAGCTAGTAAAAAGATATAGGATTAAATATAAAATAGTAATAAGACTAATTCTAAACCTACGCTATATAAATTATTATTTTAAAAGCATTAAGCTATACTATAGGGTATTACCGAAGAACCTCCTACCGCTAGCGATATCGCCGCCTCCCCCTCTATCCCCCCTTCTCCCTTTATTAAGGAAGTCGTTAATAAGGCCTTTGCTAAGATAGCGAACCCTGGTAAGTGTCCGGGTAAAGAAAAGGTATACGATTATAGTCTATACTTCGCTATAAGGGCCCTATTAATACTCCGGTAGCCTGCCACGCCTAATAAGCGGTAACACGGTCCGAGCCACCCCCCCGGTTATTACTGTAACGACTTCTACCGCCTATACGCTAATCGTATCGCGGGTATTAAAATAAAATTTAACTAAATATATTATAACTAGTCCGGGCCCGGCGCCGCCTATAAGAAGCCTAAGTGTTACGAGTATACTATTAGATCCTATGCCTACCGCCTAGTAAGTTCCTTATAATCTATAAGCTAAGTAGTTATAACTAACTTCCTTAGCTCCCTCCCGGTACCGCCTAGTTTATTTATCCTATAACTACTACCGGTCGCGCTATATATAATAATCTAAACGACGATAATATAAGTGTTCCTAAACCTTCCTTAAGGTCGCTACTAACTCCGGTCTAGCTCCGCGAGGCTTTTAAATTAGCTCGTAGCGACTATTATACCTTATTATCTAAGGAACCCCCCGCTACCACCGCTATTACTACTATTAACGCCGCCACTACTACTATTAACGCCGCCTCCGCCCCCGTTAATAATAGTAAGGGTCTCCGCCGCGAGGTAAAGGCCCTCTACTAGGAGGTTTAAGGCCAGGGCGCCGCGATAACGCGCCTCCTAAAGAGTACTCTCGCCGCCCTTTAGGGAGGTGGTAATCCAGCTACCGGTAGTAATAGTAATAAGGGCGGTTCGAGTAATAATACCACCGACTAAAGTCCTTTATAGAGGCACTATCTGCCGTTTTAGAAACCGGCGGGGGGGCTAGTAAATTCCCCCCCTTTAATTAACGTACGAATAGAGATTATTCTCCCCTTATATTTAGGTCCCCTTATCTTCGTGTATGCTTCGTAGTATAGTCTTATAAAGGCCCGTTATTCGTATCGGCTAGGCCGTATTTTACTTTAAAAACGTTTAACGCTATAGTGTCTTTTATAGCGTCTAATAGTTCCTAAGTAGGTTCTACGTATACTGCCTAACGTACTAATACTTTATAGCGTATACTATAACCTTATCGCTTATTCCGTGCGTATAAGATACTTTCTACCTCCTACTCTTTATTACTATAAAGGGCGTCCCGGATCGGTTTAGGCTATAGGTCGGTCACGACCTATCTAGGGAGGGGGTCGTGGCTAGCTCGCTTTAGGATATCGACGTGGAAGCGGGGATATATTCCTAAAGGCACGTCTAACTCGACGATATAGGAGTTAATTACTTTTATTACTCTATACTTCTAGTATAGCCAGCTTAGCTTCTTTAAAGGCCTAGGTATAGAGTAGTTAGCTATAAAAAGCTAGGCGAGGTCTCTTACCTTAAAGCGTTTAGCCGGGAGTCGCCGTTTATTCGCGGACTCCTTATCCTATAGTTACTTTAAGGCTATAGCTGCCTATACGAACTCTATAGCCCCTTATAAGCGACTTAGTAGGTTATAAGCGGCGGCTTTTTTCGGGTATACGGGTATAGGGTCGTGGATTTAGATAGGGTCGATATAGAACCCGTGTTCTAGGAAGAAGGGGCTTAGCTAGGTTATTAAGCTCTTCCTGCTATTAAGCGATAACTATACGGCGGGTAATAGGCGACCCTAGTTATTCTAGGAATAGTATATATAGGCGCGGAGATAGGCCTAGATATCTTAGTTTAGCCTTTTAGGTCCTTTATCGGTTTAAGGGTAATAAGCTATACTAAATCGCTACTTAATCCTAATAAGCTTATAGAAGTATTACTAAAACCTCTTAGTCTAGTTTAAGCCTTAGTCGCTAATAATTTAAAGGGGTATACTATAGAACCTAAAGTGGTAGTTTAGATAGCGTTCCGTATAGGCCTCCGCTTTTATCGTTTTTATCGCTTTTAATATTACTAACTTTATTAGCCGGTCTATGATTACCTATAGGAACCGCGCCTTATCCTCGCCGGTAAGTAGCAGGTCCGTTATAAAGTCTATCGCGAGGTGGCTACGGATTTACTCGGGTATAGGTAGTGGTTTTAGTAGTCCGCGCTTCGCGTTCTGTTATTAATTACCCCCGTTATACGGGTTATAGTTATATATAAACTTCTATATATCCTTATTTATACCGGGCCAGAAAAACTATTAGGCTACTATAGCGATTATATTCTCTTTACCCGGGTAGCCGCTAATAGCAGAGTCGTGGATCGCCTATACTAAGTGTCCCCTTAACGGCGAGTCTTCTCCGGAGCTCGGAACCTAGAGATAATCCCGGAAGGTTATATATCCTACGGGGTTAAGAGAATATTCCGCGATCTATAGCCGTAGCCTAAGGGATAGGTTAAAGCTATAAGCTCTTATAATAATCACGGTAAGGACTGCTTAGTATTAGGGGTCGGTTATTATAGTCTTATCCTAAAGTCGTTAAAGGTCTTTATTTACTTTGTATACACGCTTAATAGACGTTTTCCGTATTATCGGCTTAGGGATTATTTTTAGGATCGCGGAGTTAGGTATTAATTAAATTACTCGTCCCTATTTCTAGTCGTCTAAGCTATCCTTTAGGGCGTCCTATTCGTGATAGGAGAGTGTATCCGCCGCGAAGTTCTTTATACCTTACCGGTACTTTAGTATAAAGTTAAACTAGGCTAATTCGCCGGCTTAGCGGCTTTGCCTTTTAGTAAGGGACCGTTTAGTTATAAAGTACTTAAAGGCCTTATAGTCCGATAATATTATAAATTACCCGTAGCTAATTAGTTCTGCCTTTTAGGCGAGTATATAGCTTATAATTACTAATATCTCTTTATCGTGAATAGGGTAGTTATATTCCGCCGGGGTAAGCTTATACGAGTACTATATAACTATATAGCGATATCCTAGCTTATCCACCTAGGATAGGATACCGCTTAACGCGTAGCCCGTATAGTTAGTCTTTAACGTGGTCTTACGGTCTAGGTTCTATAGCTATAGAATAGGCTCTATCTAGAAGAGTCGTTTTAGCTCCTTAAAGGCGGCGTCTTCTTCGGCCCCCTACCTAAAAAGCCGATCCTTTTTTATTAGTGCCGAGAGGGAGGCCGTAATACCTATAAAGTTATAGATAAATATCCGGTAATAGTTCGCGAATCCTAAGAAATCTTATACTCCTTTTACCGAGGTAGGGGCCTCCTAGTCGCGGATAGCCTTTAACTTCTTAGGGTCGTAAGATACTCCCTTATCTATGGTAATAATAAAGCCTAGGTATTTTACTATCGTTACGCTAAACTCGTACTTAACTAGGTCTAGGTTTAGGCCGGTATCTATAAGCCTATATAGCATTAGCCGGAGCTTCGCTTCGTGGTCCTTATAAGATCCGCTAAAGTAGATTAGTATATCGTTAGTATATACGGTAATAAAGTCGTCGAGGAACTCCTATAGCGTTTAGTTAATATAGCGTTAGAAGGTAGCGGGTACGCCGCTTAGTCTAAAGGGGTATACTAGCCACTTAAAGAGACCGAAGCGTGTCCTAAAGGTAGTCTTACTCTTATATCCGGGAGCTATACGGATCTTATAGAAGGCGGCGACTATATTAAGCTTTATAAACCACTTAGCACTAGCCAGGTTATATAGGGTCTCGGTGATTAAAGGGAGGGGGTAGCGATCTTACTAGGTAATCGCGTTTAAGGCTCTATAATCGTAATAAAAGCGTAACGCGCCCCCTAGTTGCTTCACGAATAGGACCGGCGTAGCCGTAGCTAAGCTACTAGCTCGTATAAATCCCTTATCTATCAGGTTATTAAGCGTCTTCCGGAGTATTAGTAGCTCCTCTTTTAATATACCGTAAAGAGGCCCCTATAGTAGGGTCGGCTTAAGTCTATTAGGACCTTGTTTTAGGGTGATTTTATAGTCGACGCCTAATCGGTAAGGGGGCAGGTTATTAGCTTTATCGGGTATAAAAAGGTCGCCGAACCTTTATAGTATATTCGTAGGGATATAGTCCCGAGGATCTATTAGTTCCTTTTTACGGAGGGCCTTATCGATATCCCGTATACTAAGAGTATGGATTAAGATATTAAACGTATCTCTTTTTTTCCCTTTTAACCCCCTTTTTATTTATTATATTATAGCCGTAAACACCGATCCTAAGACTAGCCTTACTACGTGGATAGCTTATATATCGGCTAGTTCTTTTTCGCCTATTAGTCGTAGGTTAATATTAGTGACTCTATAGTATAATATATAAGTCTTTATATAATACGTAATATCGTTATATTTTAGCCACGGCTTCCCTAGGAATATATCCTAATCTAATCCTTTTACTATATAGGCAAAGACTTATTCTATATAGCTACTGATCTTAAACTTAAACGCGGCGATCCCGGCGCTAATAGCCCGCTTAGACGTATCCGAGAATCCTTTTAGTAGTCGTTTTCTCTTATCGACTAATAGTAACTAAAGCCTTTAGGTAAAGCGTTTATTTATAATAGCGTAGTAGTTATAACCCGTACCTATTAAAGTATATATATCTCCTATTTACTTATATTAATATTAGGGCTAAGTCGCTACTAGCTAGGTATTTAAACGCCTCCTACTCTTACCGTTAAGCTATTATCGGCTCTAATACCTATTTTCGCCTTAAAGCTATTCTTTTTCCGACTCCTTATTATCCGAACTATCTAAGCTTATAGTAATATCGCTATCCCCGGCCTAAATCTTCGCTACACGGGCGCCCTTAGCCTTAAAGCCTTTATCCCGGGACTTATAGTTTATACGGATATATCGCGTTTTCCTATACCCCTAATACTCCCGGTTATCGCGAGGTTAGTCTATAGTCGTATCGGGCCTAACCTGATTAATCCCGGTTATTATAACGTCTTTACTAGCGTTAGTCTTTTAGTTCCGGGTTTAGTTCGGTATATAAGTATTCCGGCTAGTTAGGCGTAGGCTTTCTAGCTTCTAGGTAATACTCTAGACCTTAGTAACCTAGCTTAGATAATTATAGGGTAACTTCGCGGTAACTAAGACGCTACGTAGCTTCTAGCTTAGGGCTCCCTTTAGGAAGGTAATCTTCGCGCAGTCTACCTACTCTCTACTATCTATATAGGCGATCTATTTCTTAAATTTTAGTGGGAACTACGCGAAGGTTTATTCCTCGCGTTATCTTAAGGAATATAGCGCGAAGGCTATATAGGGCTATTCGTTCTAGTCCTTATATATACGGTCTAGGTAGGTAAGGAACCACTCTAGGTCGCGGGTACCTCTCGGCCCCTTAACGGCTTAGAAGGCTAATACTATTTACTAGGCACTGCCTTCTAAGTATAAGTTAATATAATACTATATTTCTGCTTAGTTATTAAATAAGTAGTTATTTTATAGGAGCTTATAATATATCTACTATAATTAGGTAGTATACTTTATTTACTTTTTATTAAACTTCGCGGGGTCTAGTAAAGGCTTAGTATATAGCGGATATAGTTTATATAATTTCTATAGGACCTTAATCTAGGGGGGAGTATAGGTCGCCGGGGTTAGAGGACCTGCTACTAACTCTATAGGTGGGTTAATAGGGGCTCCCTCTAGGGAAGGCGCGAGGTTAGGGGTAGGTTACTATAAGGCCTAGGCGCTTATAAGACCGTTCGTAAGTCGTTAAGGTAGCTCTTATTATTAAGCTATCTATTCTTATAAGGGACTAAGCGTCGTATTAATAGCTTCGGTAATCCTTTTATCTATCTACTTAGCTAGCTTAGCGGGGTTTATAGGACCGCCGCTACCTAACGGCGTATTCGTATCTAAGTCTATACTAATATAGCGCGTAGGGTTTACTAAGGTCTAGCTATATAAGCGGCTAGTTATAGGTTAATCGTACTAAGTAAGGCCGAATAATTATATTAGCTAGAATTAAGGAAAGGAGAGGAAAAGGTCTATAAAGAGGTATAGGATTTATTAGGGTTATACGAATCCGCGGTAACGGTAGCGCGAGGTCCGAGCGTCGGATCTACGTGCTAATTAGCGGTTCTGGCCTTATACCGGAACTATACTTTTAAGGGATTAACCCGTGACACGTATCCTAGGCTAACTCGAAACCCCTAGCCTGCTGCCTTCCTATTAGCTATTAGACTAGAGGTATACTCTGGATACGCATCGAGTTATTACCGGGACCGTCAAGGCCCTGACGCGGCACTAATACTAGTAAGGAGAGTATAGGGTTTTTTTAGCTGAACGTCTTTTTCCCCCCTATAACCAGCTAAGAAGGACCGTATAGCCTAAGCCGGGCTCCTAGACTAGTTAGTATAGCGGAGTATGAGAATAATAATAATGATAATAATAAGATTAATAAAGCTTTATACGGGTTAAAATAAAGTCCTAGACTCTGGTATAATCACCTGGTTAAGATATTATCTAAGCTAGGTTACCGGGTCTCTGAATATAATAGCGGACATTTTACCTTTTATAAATATAATAAAATTAAAATAATAGCAGAATAAGCTACTCTTTTATGCCCCGTTAACGATATAGTGGCTCTAAGCCCTTCTAAGAACACTTTAGACTATTTCTTTAAGGAGATATCTAAAGATATTACACTTAAAGATTTAGGTGAAATAAATACCTTTCTAGGCTATATAGTAAAAGAAATAAAGAAAATAAGACTCTTTTTATAAGCCAGTTACCTTAACCTGATAAGATACTTAAAAGGTATAATAAACAAAGTCTAAACAGGGGTAACATCTCGTATATACATAAGAAAGTCCTAGTACTAAATCCTGAATAAGTAATAGCTAATAATATAAATAAATACTAACAGGAAATTAGGGCTTTATTATATCTAGCTTTATATACTAGACTAGATATAACGTACGCAGTTAATTATTATTCTCGCTATATAAGTAATCTCTTATAAGACCACTTAGCTGCGTTAAATCGAATCTAGGCTTATAT
>NW_027263533.1:9053222-9073709 GCF_042370955.1 Sodiomyces alcalophilus JCM 7366 | reverse complement strand
ATAATAATAATAATAATAATAATAATAATAATAATAATAATAATAATAATAATAATACTAATAATAATAATAATAATAAAACTCTCGAGATTCCTATTATCTTAATAAATAGTGAGAGTGCAAAGAAGGTCGCCGCAAACCCTGAATTTTATAAAGGGGTAAAGCATATCGATAGGCAGTATCACTACTATAGGCAATAAGTACATAATAAGAACATAAAAATCGTATATATAAGTAGCACATTTAATATACCTAATATAATAACTAAAGGTTTAGTAAAAGAGACTTATAATACTCCTTGCGGTTATATAAACCTAGGTCATAAGGACGATACGTTGCCTGAGTATAATTTACCGCCTTATAATAATCTTAAAGAATTAAAATACTAGGTTTTAATACTCAGTATTCTTAGTTCTTTATAAGGGGATATAACTAGGTTTTTTACCTCCGGGTTTTCCTAAATATTAAAGGTCTTTCTGAATTTTCCTTTAAATAAAAACTATAATAATAACAAGGGTTTTTTAATTTTCCCTTGACTGAAAAAGAAGAAGTGTTTCTAATTTTTCCTGTATATATTCTGGTCTAAGATAGACTAGGATTACTACACTATAATATAATATAACTATAACTATGACCTGACTAAGCTATACTTCTTATATAAGGGTGCTTTCGGTGGAGTATTAATATTATACTTATACCCAGTAATAATTATAATAATAATAATAAGTATAATGTCTAAGTCAAAATAAATAGTATATCGCTATAGCTATATAACTAGACGTCTACTTTATAACTAGCTGAACCTATACTGTAATACTATATGTACTATTCGTGTATATATACTTAGCTTATGATATATAATATATAAATACACTAGGTATCGTAAATACGATATCTTGGTTACTACTTAGGCTAATAACATAGCGTAATAACCGTCGCGTACGCTGTTAACGTAATAGTCGCGACCCACTCTTTCATAGTCTGTTACTAGCCCCGGATCCAGGAAGAAATCCCAGAAGTCAGCTCTTTATATATATATAATATCAATATTATTATACGCAGCTTCAAGCTCGCGTAGTAAGCAGTAATCCTACGGATCTACGAATTTAATAGCTATTTACTTGATTTTCCTCTTTTCCGCGCGTACAGCCTACTACTCGTAGCCTAATTTATTAAAAATATTATCTAGATAGTTTCCTATATAAGCAAAGTAAGTGTATATTCCTATTACTCCGCACCGCTATCCTATACTATACCGGCACTAAAGCCCGTATAGTACTAGATTAGTGCTAGCACTATACCGGCACTAAAGTCCGTATAGCGCTAGATAGTGCTAGCACTATACTAGCACTAAAGCCCGTATAGCGCTAGATTAGTGCTAGTACTATACCGGCACTAAAGCCCGTATAGCGCCGGATTAGCGCTAGCACTATACTAGTATTAAAGCCTATACGGCGCTAGCATAGTGCTAGTCCTAACTAAGTCCTAGATAGACCGAGGTTTCCCTGTCGCTATATAAAGCGGGAACTTCGCCCTCTCATATAAAGAATATATTCTATTTATATATTATATACTATACCCTAAGGTTACCTAACTTAAATCCTTTTATAGGTCCTATAATACTAGCTAGCCAGAGATATATACGGTTAGTATATATGAAATAGGGACTAACTAGAAGGCCTAAACAGTTTAATATTTGGCCTATAATCGTGGCGTGGAAGTGGGGCTATAATAAATTTATGAGCCTCCCGAAGTACCACACCTATTTTCTGCGTTATATATATATTATCCAGCCTTATCACCTATCACTTAGGCGTTTACTACCTCTAATTTATTTAATCTATCTGCCTTATCCTTATTATATTAACGGTTACCACTAACGTATTAATTCTGCCCTTAACCTTAGCTAAAAAGGCTCGGAGTTATGATCCTACGAGTACTACTTAAGATATACCTATGTATACATGTTTATATATATATAGGAGGTATAGTACTTAGGGAGCTTAACCGCTCTATTATACCCCACGAAAAAGCCACGATTATAGGCCAAATATCAATTCGTCTAGGCCTTTTAGTTAGTCCTATTAAATAGTAGTAACTAAAATAAGATTATTCGATCTTAGTAAGGTTCGCGTACCGATCCTATTAAACGACCGTAGAGACTATTCTAGTTACATAGTGCTAAGGTAAGTAACTATCCGTTATTATTAAAATATCTCCCCTTAAATAGGACTAGGCGATAAGCAGCGACTATTAAGCCATAGCCTAATAACGCCGATAAGGAACTACTTACCTATACACCCCATATTACGTTTACTAGCCCCCTAGCGTAATACATAGAAGTCTACGTACTAAACCCCTATTTAGTTAAATAGCTATATATAGCGCCTTAAACGGACACGTAGCTAAAGCGGTACCGGTTACCCGTAGTCCACTAAGTAAAGCGCCTCCCTTTATTAGGACTAGGCGAGTAAGCGATAAGTATAAGAGTCCACGAGTACTAGTTATCCGATAGGCCTATATCCTAAATAACCTATTAAACACTAAATAGCATTATTATAAAACCCGCTTAATAATAACCGACGCTCTTTACCCCGTTCTCCTAGACTCTGCTTTAACGCTAAGGGATCTAAAAGGCGTACGTCCCCTCGCCGTAATAGCGAACGCCTATCTAGATATAGCTGGAAAGGTTCTCTTACCCGAGTATCGGCTACTCCTCTTTATAGCCGAGTAAGCAGGGAACCTTCTTAGTACTAGCGGAGCTAGTTATAATAGAACCTCTAAAGGAAGAGTCTCTAAGGCTATCCTGCCCCCCTAGCTAACTTATTCTACTAAGTGGGTTACTTATCACGACTCTTTCGTAAAGGTATTCTATAATAAGCTTAAAAAGGAGCCCAAATATATTAACCTTTATAAGTCTATGTTTATACCCTATAGCGTAGCTAAGGGAAAAGAGCTAGCCCCTTCTACTACCGGCCACGATTTTCCGCCGGTAAAACTAAAAATTAAGATTAAGGGATCGGAATCGCTTTTATTCCGCCCCGCTATAAGTATAGTCGAACTGCTAGTTAGAAGTTTCCCCGAAGATATAGCAGAAAACCTTTCTTTAGAGTATACTAAACCTTTTAAAGGAACGCCTAACTACGCCCTAACGCCTGACGACTATATACTATTTTCTAACTAGGAGAATTAATAAGCCGATACTATACGCCACCGCGATAAGCGTATAAGCCCCACGCCCTCTAATATTATACACTACCCTCGCGATAAGATAGAGGATATCGGAACCGGGAATAGTAGAAACCCGGGACGCTAATGGCACTATATAGCCCCCCCGGGTAATAGTCCCCCCGGGCATAGCCCTCCCGGTATAGGTCCTCCCCTAGGGAACGCACCGGGTATTAACTACCCGGAACTATACCTATATATACTATAATCGGATTTACTCGCTATCCTTAGCCAGCACGATAATTAGACGCACCGATTTAAGGCCGACGACCTAGGCTACTTTAAGCCTTCCTTATACTTTATTACCGATTATGATCTCGAGACTAAAGGAACTAAACTAATCTATATAGATATTTTCCGCTTTACCGATATAATAGACTAGTATACCGGCCTAAGCGCCTAGCACCGCGAGTCCCTTCCCGCGGACCAGCCCCCTATTTATCAGGCGAGGCCTCTATATAGTTTATAAGCCTTAATAAGGGATAATATTCGTACCTTACTATCATAATAACTATTATAGAATAGAAGACCGCCTCATAGGAAAGGTTCCGATTACTTTAAAAGAAAGCCGAGTATAAGCTAAGACGCGAGCGATATACCCTAAATAATATAATCACCTACTATAATATCTATGTCTTTATAAATAAGGTAATCCGATTACCGAAGGCGGCTAATAAACTTAGAGGTAAGTATTTAGCTTGTATATAGGGTCGCTTAGACGCTAAGCTAGTAAACACTATTCCCTATCCCGGACCGGAAACTATAATAACCGACTTTATAAATAGCCTAGCTAGTATAATACCAGGATAATACCGGAACTATACTAATAAAGCCTAGAAGGTACTTATTACCCAATAAACCCTGCTATAGATTAAATAGATATTAATATTAAACTAATCTTCCTAGGTATATTCGCCTTTCCCTTAGTACCCGGATCGACACGGCAGCCCGGCTCTACGCCGCTCGCTATAGCCCGAAAAATATTCTTTAGCACCGGATCGTCGTTTACTATTTCCGGAATATCGCTCGCTAGGACCAGGACTAGGATAATTCCGCTAGAACGACCACGCCCTGCTAGCCCCAGGAACGCCTAACCGTTATGTAAATAAAAACGGCTAACGGCTCTTAGCTAATAATATATCTAATTAACTAGCGCACGGTAACCGGAACTTTTACCAGGAATAATCCCGGGACCCGAAAAATACTATTACCGATAATAAGATCTCTAATAAAGGATACGAAAATAATAAGGAACAAGAGAACCTATACTATTTTAAAAAGGAGTCTAATAGTTCTAAAGACCTTATAGATAATAAAGCCGAGACTAATAAAGGCAGTAATTAACTATACTAGGTCGCTATTAAACCCGGATTTATACCTAAGTCCTATAATCGCTATTAGGTATAATAATAAAACACTAAGTATAGATAACTAATAAGATCTAATAATAAGGCCCTCCGCTATAAGAAGTCCTATTCCTACCTATTCTTAATAAAGCAATATAGCGGTTAGGACTCCCTGTTAATTAAAGACGCTTTATAGGAAGTAATAGACCCCGTAGCCAGCCTATGCGGTTATATATACGTAAGGGTCTAAGTCCGAGTAACCCTAGATAGCTCTTATTTTGAAGAATATATTAATTTAGGTACCTCGCGATACGTCATAAGCTAGCACTTTCTCCTTTACGTCTCTAATATAAAAGTTAATATATCTAAGAGATCTACGCTTCACGGCGTAGGAACCTCGGATATCAGATAGGCTTTATTTACCCTATTAGTATAGGGCATAGTGGATAACTAGCCCCGAGTCGGACGGCTATATATAAAAGCTTAGGTGGTTCCTAAGCTAGAAGCCGGTCTACTCCTCGGGCAGGAATTTAATTATCTAAATAAGGTCTATATCCTTAACTTATAGAACGCTATCTAGATAGGGCCCTATAAAGGTCTTATCGCCCCGGCGCGTATCTTCGCTAAACGTTCGCTAGTTAAACGCCTATTAAACGCAGCTAAGAAAGTCACTATTCCGCCTTATTAGTGTAGATTCGTCCTATTTAAGGAGCGGGATATAACCTTAGACTTTATAGAATTCTAACCGGATATTAAGGGTTTACTAGACTATACCCTTAGCGAAGGGATATTTATCCTAATCTAGAACGCTAGTAACTAGCCGCTATTTATTTCCCGGGATAATAAGCTAGGGTATATAGATCCCTTTTACGCGGACGGATACTTTAATATAGAGCAGGATAATACCCGCGATATTCTAATAAAACGGCTAGAGACCGCTAAGAAGTCCCTAAGTCTAGAAGGATAAGGCGATATCTTTAGAGGGTATTTACCTATTAACGGGAAGCTCGGAATCGCTAAAAGCCTAGATACCCCGACTAAAGCGACTCTAGAAGGCGTGACTATCTATGACCACGGAGCCCGCTTTATATAGCTCTTTACTAGGATTATCGGTAATTATCCTAAGGTTTAGATAGACTAAGGCGTTATTAATATAAATGAAACGAACTATATACGCGTTCCCCTAATTAACGGGTAGTATACCTAAAGGATTAGCTAGAAGCTATATCCACTTAGCTATAAAAATTAACCTTTTCTGGACTAGACCCTAGATAAACTCTATAACTAGGACTATATAGAATAAATATTAGTATTAACGCCCATTAATACTCTAGTTTTTATTATATAGTAAGAGGTAAAAGATAAATATAAAGGCCGTATAGTAGTCGACCTTTATGCCTTAAATAACGTTACTATCCTAGATATATACCCGATACCGCTCTAGGATAAAGTTATTAAGCTATTTTAAGGGAAAAGGTTTATCTCCGTTATTAATACCTAGGCCTTCTTCTACTAGTTCCTTATATATAAACTATATCCTAAGCGGTTTACTATATTTTCTTAATAAGGATAGGAACGGCTAAAGGTCGCCCTAATAGGTTTCCGTAACTCGCCTATACACGTCTAACGCTATATACACTAGCTTCTTTACTTATACTAGGACTTTATCTCTGCCTTTATCGGCGATATTATTATTATATATGATACTAAGGACGACTATACTAAGCACCTAAACACGGTACTCTTCCTTTTTAATACAAAAAGGCTTAATCTCTTTCCTAATAAGTCCTTTATCGGATATCTATTAGTTTAATTATTAGGATTTAAGGTCGATACCCTCGGGCTATCGAATACTAAAGAACGTATTAAGGCGCTATAAAAGATCCGCCCTCTAACTTCTCTTTAGTCCTTAGAACGTTAGATCGGGATAATAGGGTGGCTTCGCTATTTTATTCCCCGATTCTCTTATCGAATCGCTCCCCTTTAGTAACGGAAAATAACCCTTCTCGCCGAAGCTTATTAAATCAGAAAAGATAAGGGATAGGCCCGTAAAGCGTATACTAAACATATAATATTTAAGGTTATTACTAAAGATTTAGCTACGTTCTATAATATTACCGGCGCTTTTACCCTAAACGCTTACCTGTTCTACTATATCCCCACTAAGATCCCTTTTATCTAGCTAAACGCCTTTATAACGCAGGGGTTCTCCGCTATACTCTTCTAGTTAGGTAATAAGACTAAATAGCTTATTAAAGGAACCTTTAAGAACACCGATATCCGACTAATGCTTTATATTAGTAAGGGGCTTAACGCCGCCGAAAAGAAGTACTAGCCCACGGAGCGTAAGGTCGCCTGCCTGGTATAGGCCGTTTATAAAACCTATACTATTATTAAGTCCGCTTATTATAACCTAACTATAGTCCTGATAAACCACGTAGCTATTATTGGCATTATAAAGTCGATTATCCTATAATGATGATAATGATATTATTTAACGTCTAGGGGATCTCTAAGAAGAGTAATGGACGCCTAAAGTGGTCGTCCGCCTTTATATATAATTTAAGTATAGTGTTTATATAGTGGTGCGTATATACTATAATAATATAAAAGAAAGAGTATAGATACCGGAATACACTATATGCGTTAGTGGATATTTAGGGGGTTCGTGGTTTTATGGTTTACGGAGCCGCGGGGCGTTAAACGCCTACTAGCTATAATTTTAAAGTAGGCCGTATAGTATCCCTGCCTATAGCAGGAGGTGCTATACGGGTCTTCCGCCTACGTGGCGGTCGTTTAGGCCCGTGTCTTAAGCGGCTGCCGATCCCTTCGGGGAGGTAGGTAAGATTAAAGACGTCCCGGGTAATTAATCGAGGCGAGCGCCCGGCGGCGTTATAACTTATCGATAGCTCGAGTAGGTATATTATACTATGGGGCTAGAACGGGGGTAAACTCTTAAAAAGAAGTTTGTTATAACTAGGTGTTAGATAAAGCTAGGCTATTCTGGGCCTAGCTGTTAGGAGACGTGTTAACGGCGTCCGACCTATAGGGCGGCCCGGCCTCGGGCTTTATAGTAGAAGAGAGGGTGGGCGGGGGTCTTATCTTTACTATAGGAGTATATTAGGAGGGTATCCTCGTGGTTAAAGCGGGTATAATATATGGTAAAGTCGCCGTGTATTATACAGGCTGCTAGTAGCTAGTAGAGCTGCTAACGGTCTAGGGTCAGGAGCTCCCCGGTAGGTTTAGTGGACGTATCTAGGAGCAGATCGTTATAGCTCCGGGGCTTATTCTCTTACCACTAGGTTTAGAAGGCTTCTTTACGGGCTAACCTTACTTATTATTTAGCGTGGCTATATATAGGCTTAGGTTCGAAGTGGGGGCGTATATAGCCGCCTTCCTTCATAAGCTAGTCCGTAAGTTTATTACCCGGGATCCTTATATAGCCGGGTAACTATCGTACTAAGATAATAGGATTACGGACTTTCTATCGGAAGTCCAGGAAGGCTTCTTATAATAAGACCGGGGTAAACGGTCCGTCGATACCCTGGATAACCGAGGTGTTATTAAGGTATACCGTAATAAAGCTGGTCCGTGTATCTACGATAAGGAGGGTAGCCCTTAGGCCGGCCCTAGCGCCCTTAATCTCGGCGTTAAAGACTTTAGCGTTTAGAAGGGGGCGCTTACCTATATATATGAGGTTAGTGCCCTTATACACTATATATCCGTATCCCGTCCCTACTCTAATAGCAGAGTCGGTTTAAGACCTATCGGTATATACCGTGATATCCGTCTATACGCGGGCGGCGCTCTAGGCCTTAAAAGTCGATATAGCGGCTTCCTTATCCTTTAGTGCCCATGGGGATTCGGGGACTCCGTTATAGACCGGCGGCGTGAGTACGGGGGCGGGGAAGTTAGGCGCTGCTTATAAAGCGTCCGTGAGGGTAGTTAGGCGTGGTTTATTACCTTTATTCCGAAGGGTCCTATAGGTGGCGATCCTTATACGGAGTGGGTAGGCGCTATCCAGGGTTTATAACTGTATATAACGAGATAATCGCAGACCCATCGGTATATAGTCGGACCGATAGCCGCGCACGGACTAACGATCCGAACCTATCTTTATGCGTACGTTAAGGGACTAGTTTAATCCCTTAAGTTAAAGTCTTAGTTTAAAGTTAGCGCTTAGTTAATAAATATACTATAGATACTCTGCGATACTAAGCTATCAAATCTTTTCTATAATATCTTTTCCTTAACTAAAGTCTATAGACTTTCCTTTTATTATAATTCTTTAACTTCTATACCTTTAAGGTAGTTAGGCCGAAGATACCACCGAGAAGGACTTAAGAAATAAGCGTCCCCCCGGGGGGAGCTAGCGAAGCGGATACCGGGTAGCCGCCCGCTATACCGAAGTTAATAATAACGGTGGCCAAATAGGGACCGTCGGATAAGAACGAGGGGTTAACGGATACGCCGGTTATGCTCGGTCCTAAAGATAGTAGTTTATAGGTCGATTAGCGATCCGCCGCCGGCCCCTTAACGTCGACGTAAGAGGCGTTAATTACGATATTTTCGTAGTATCTCTAGTAATAAAGCGAAATTAATCGAGTAATTATAGAGAAGCTAGCTAAACGACTAGCGCCCAGGCGCGATTATAAAAAACCGCCGGTATATAATTATAAGCTAATTAAAGAGTTATTTATAGTTATAGAAATCGACGATTAGTTAGTAGCGATTAGGGCTAGGAATTAGTTTAGACCTAGTGCCTTAGTGCTATAGTAGATCGAATAGGCTTTAACGAAGCTCGAATATACCTTCTAGACGTCCTAGAGGCATTATACTAGGAAGATCGCTAACCCGAATTAGAACGACTTTACGGCGTTTATTCGGCGAGAGTATTTATCCCGGGATATATAACGGTACTATTACCGTAAGGAACTTCGTAAGCTACGAATAACCGGCGATATAACGCCGATAAAGCTATTTAAATAGTAGGATAACCTATATAGGCTATTAGGCTAGGAAATAAGCGGAAGCGAAGAGCGTGCCTATAACTAGTTTAGTTAGCTGCCTTTACGTATTAAGGATAAGATAAAAGAGCGGAGGACTAAGTTAGATAAGGCCGTAATGCTAGCTTAAGAGGCATAGCTATTCTAGGATATAAGCCTTATCGAGAAGGTAAGTAGTAAGCGATCGGATACCGGCTATAAAAGGACCTTATCGAACTTCTAATATTCGGATAGTCGCTTAAGCCGGGTAAGCACTCCGGCGATTAGTCGGCGTACGCCCGCCGAACCAGGTAAGACGGACTCGAAGGGGGCGCCCTTAACGGGTTAAAAGGTATCGGGCTTAGGTCTAGAGCCTTCATAAGCGTAGCCTAGCACGCGTGCCTTTATAGGCGAGTGCTATAACTACGGTAAAAAGGGCTACTATTCTAAGGACTACTATAGTAATAAGGAATAGCGGATAACGGCTAATAACGGGGCGGCGAAGAGTTATACCTGTATTAGTAACGTGCACGCTATATATAACGACCTTAATAACGATATTCGGGTTAAAGAACTCTATTTATTAGGAAACGAGTCGGCGTAGGTAATAAGGGGGCTGGACCTATACCCGATAACCGGCCGGCGATTATAATTAGCGAGGTAGCGAGATCTATAGCGATAGTGATCCGTCACGGAAAGGAGATTAAGTTTAGCGTGGATTTAGATACCTATATACAGGTAGATATTATTAGCCTAGCGTTAGTAGAACGCCTAGGGTTAAAACCGCTCTTAGAGGTCGAGACTCCGGAGATTAAAGGCTTTGACGGTAGCCCGGTAAGGGTCCGCGGAGCGTATAGCTTAGCTTTCTATCTACTAGACGTAGAGGGGCGGCCACGCTTATTAAAAAGGGTCTTCCTATATACGGATCGACCTAAGGGTACCGGATAATTATAGCTTTTAAACGATGGTATAGGTTAGGAAGGTATTATAATTAATATAGCTCGCCGAATATTCGTCTACGGGCCGATCTTTATTATAGACCCTAAGCTATAGGCTTGCGAGGTTATCGAAAAGCGGGTAAAGGTATATATTATATATATCACTACCGCTACTATTATCGTACCGGGGACGCCGGATATAACTATTCCGTTTATAGATAACGATAAGGTGATATACGGACCAGTTATCGAACTATTACCGGAAATCGCTAACTACTAGGACGTGTTTTCGGAGCAGGCCGCGAAGGAACCGCCCTTACTAAAGGACGCCGAATACACGATTAACTTATAAGATAGGAGGGAACCGCTATTCGGGCCGTTATATCCCTTATCTAGAGCCTAGCTGGAGGAGCTAAAGAAGTATATCGCTAAAGGGATAGCGAGCGGTCGTATTTAATAGTCGATAAGCCCTATAGGCTTATTAGTGCTACTCGTGCCTAAGAAGGATAGTAGCTTATAACTCTATATTAATTATTAAGGGTTAAACGCTATAACGATTAAGAATAGGTACCCTCTGCCCCTAGTCGGCGAGCTATTAGATAGGCTCGCCGGGGCGAAGTACTTTTCTAAGGTGGATATCCGAGATACCTATTATAGGATCCGGATTAAGAAGGAGGACCGCTAGAAGACGGCGTTTAGAACGCGATATAGCTACTACGAGTATACGGTTATATAGTTTAGGCTAATAAATACTCCGGCTACTTTCTAGGCGTATATTCACCGAGTACTCGCCGGTTTACTAGATATATATTATATCGCTTACCTGGATAATATCCTTATATATTCTATATTAAGGGAATAGTATACGAAGGACCTAAAGAAGGTCCTGGATCGGCTTTATAGGGCCTAGCTATACGCGAAGCTATTAAAGTACGAATTCTACTATAACCGAGTAGACTTCTTAGGGTTTATAGTAACCCGCGAAGGTATCGTGATAGACCCGGAATATATATATGCGGTCGCTAAGTAGCCGGCGCCCGAGTTATTCTAGGATATCTAAGTTTGCCTCGGTTTTACTAATTTCTATAAGAGGTTTATTAAGGGATACTCTAGAGTTACTATACCGTTAACTATACTATTAAAAGGCAGTTAGGCGGGTAAAAAAAAGGGACCTTTTAATTCCCGGATAACGCTAAGAAGGCGTTTAAGTTACTAAAAGTCGTATTCGGGTCGGTGATTATTCTACGGTACTAGAATCTAGTGCTAGATATAAGGGTTAAGACGGATACCTTAAATAAGCCTATTTCCGGGATCCTAAGTTAGAAGTATAAGACTAGATAGCGACTAGTCGCCTACTTCTCGCGGAAGCTTTCCGAAACGGAGTAATGATAGGGTATAGGATAGTAGGAGCTATTAGCTATAGTGGAGAGCCTTAAGTATTAGCGCTATTATCTCGAAGGCACGGGATAGGCGTTCACGGTACTAACGGACTATTAGGCGCTTAAGGGCGTACTAAACGCGCCGGCGCGGGACCTTCGTGGAAGGCTTATTAGATAGGTATACCGATTATCGTTATTCGACTTTAAGGTTTAATACCGCCCAGGTAAGACGAACCCGGTAGACGGCCTATTAAGACGGCCGGATTATCTAGTGGATAAGACGCCGTATAATAATATATTCCCTACCTTATCGTAAAGATTATAACTAGTTAGCGGCCTCCCGATAAGCGTTCGCTAATATATCACGAGTATCCACCTTACCCTAATAAGTAACGCGGTAAAGATCGTATATATTTAAGCCGCTCGGGTAACACTACCCGAATATAGGCCTAATAAGCGTAAGCGGGCATAGACTCTATAAGAGGGGGCCCTACCTAGCTTAAAAGATAAGGACGGAAGAGGGCTATAACCCCTATATCCTATTAATAGTACCCGGTGTGTTATTATCGCTGCTATTACCCGCTCCCGAATATAAGATATAGGGTATAGGGCGACTACCTAGCGAAGGGTTACCGATAAGATATCGCTAACGCCTAAGGCTAAGGCTAGGGTTACTATAATACCGGATTAGTATATCCTATATTCTATAGCCAGAGAGCTAGCTAGGAATAAAACGGCAGGTTAGTATACTATTAGTAAGGAACTAGAGGATCTGGTTAGAGGGCTATAGACTATTAAGCCGGATTATATATCCTTAATTAAGAATATCCGCTAAGGGACCGGAAAGAGAGCGGGGTACTCTCTTAGAGATAAGGACGTGCTATTATTTAAGGGACGGTTAGTACTGCCTGTATAGGGCGCCCTAAGGGCGGAAGTCCTATAATAGTACTATACTAACCCTAGAGCCGGGTATATAGGAGCGAATAAGATACTCGAGCTGATTTTAAGAAAGTTCTACTAGGTGGACTTAGCGGTGGACGTTTATAATTATATCGCCGTATATTCGGTGTGTTAAGAGGTATAGGTGCCACGATATAAACTATACGGATAGCTATAAACGCTACCGTTACCCACGTATCCGTTCTAAGAGATTAGTATAGATTTTATTATGGGTCTACCGCCTATAAAAGGGGCCGATAGGCAAATATACGACGCTATCCTAGTAATCGTTAACCGGTATATAAAGTACGCTCTATTTATTCCTACGCGGAAGGACCTAATAATACCCTAGCTAGCAGCGCTACTATATAGGGAAATTAAGTGCCGATTCGGTAGCCTAAAGGGTATAATAATAGACTAGGATAAGCTATTTACTAGTTAGTTTTAGATAGAGTTCTGCTATAAGCGGGTAAACGCTTAGCGACTATCCACCGTATACTACCCGTAAACGGATAGTTAGACGGAACGAATATATTAGTTCCTAATTAAGTATCTACGAATAATCGCTAGTAACGCGATAATATAGTAGCCTATTTAGTTATTAAAAGCAGGGTTCGCTTATAATAATAGTAAGCACTCCTTACTTAGTATCTCGCTATATAAAGCGTTATACGGGTACTATCTATATATAGTAGAATATATCCGCCTTAGGGATAATACCCGGGTATAAGGCGTTTAAGAACGTATTAAGAAACTAGCGGATATTCGGCGGAAGGTCCGCGAATACTAGGCGCGTGCTATAAAGCACTAGGCTCGGCACTATAATAAACGCTACTAACCGTAATAGTATAAGGTAGGCGACGTTATTAGACTATCCACGAAGAACTTCCGATTCCGGTAAGGGTCGAAGCTAGCACCGCGATATATTCGGGTATAGGTAACCGAGAGGATCGGCGAGTAGGCGTACAGGGTTCGCCTTCCTATATAGTATATAAGGATATACGATATATTCCCGGTATCCTTATTAAAACCGTGGAAAGACTAAGTAGCCGTAGAGCTATCGGCGAAGGATCTCCCGCTTCTAAGGAGGAGTAAGATAAATAGGAGGTAAAAGATATTATTAATTATAAAGAAGAATAAGGAAAAACGTTTTATCTTATAAAGTGGGCAGGCTAGCCGGTAGACTATAATACCTAGGAACCAGAGGACTACCTAGAGAATACTCTAGGGATCCGGAAAAGGTACTAAAAGCATAAAAAACATATATATAAGAAGTGGGACGACTACGAGATAGTATAAGGCGCCGAAGAGTCGTCGGATATAAAAATAAAAACTTAATTATAGGTTATAATAACCTTTTCCCTTAATAATAACTAGATAAAATAAGGCTAAGCCCTAACTAATCCCGAAATCCTAAAACTATTAGTATAAAGTTTAACGCTATTATAGGCGATTACTATTACCGAAGGCTCGGCGTATAAAAACTTCCTTAATCGTTAAACCTATAAAAAGAATCGTTAAAATTACCGGATAACGAAGCGCCGGACGTATAACGCTAGCGGTTAGGCTAGAAAGGGCCCGGAATACCCTTAGTATCCTTATCGGTATTAATAGCCGCTAAAAACGCGGCGGAAGAGCAGCGATAAGGAGTACGAACACGGTAGCGGGGAGGCTTATTATCGTCGTCGTCGATAAAGGATTTATTAGCCTAAGGACCGGGGGGCGTAGAATAGTCGGCGTTGCTAGGAGGACTAGCCTGGCTCTAGGTAGGCGGAGCGCGAGGAGCCTAAGCGCGATAAGGAGCCGCCGGGCGGCTAGCGAAATAATAACCTAAAAAAGGACGGCGCGGAACCTTAACTACCGCTAATAGGTCGGCGAGACCAGGGAGGGATAGGAAAACCTCTATACCTTCCTACTAAGCCTTATCGCGATATTCACGATAATATATTATCCGTAAATCGGCGATATAACGGCGAAGGGATATAACGTCGCGTAAGTTATCCTTACGCGGAGGGCGAATTTAGTTTAAGAAGACTATAGTATCGTCGTCGGAGATACGGCTAGGGCAGTGTATAAAGTCTAGGGTTATAACCGAATAGAGGGACGCGACTTTATCTAAAAGAAGTTACCGGTTCTATTAACCTATTAGCTAATTATCGCCGAATATTCGGCGAAAAGTAACTTATAGCTATAATAGGCAAATCACGGTTACCCCGGAGAATAACCGTATAGAACTATTTATAAGTAACTGAAATACGCGCGTAGGAACGCTACCGCTTAATCGGTGTTAATAGAGTATCCCGCTCTAGGACTTACTTACTATATTTCTAGAGTAGCTAAGTAGGTCCTAGCAGGAACTCGGGAATCTAATAATTTTTCTTTTAGTAACTAAGGACTATAGAACGCTAAGGCATCGTCGAACTTACGCCGGAGTATTATTATTAATCGCGGGCGTAACTAATATAGCGACTAGCGCTAGTAACGCTATCGGACTTATTAAAGTACTCGATCTCGATATACCGACCTAAGCTAGTAACGCAAAGCTAACAGGGCGCCTTATTAGTAAGGACGGAATACTATCCTCGAGTAGCGTTATACGGACGGCCACTTATAGTAAGAACGACTTATAAAGAGATATCCGATATAATAACGGTTTAATAAACGGATAGCGAGAAATAATAATAATTAAGGGATAGTAAATAAAGATTATCGCCGTATAATCGGCGATATAATAATAATAGAAGTTGGTTATGGAAGGAAGGTTAGAATTACTACGAAGAGAATTACGTAACGGAACTATATACCTATCGCTGAACGGTTTCCTAAGGCTAGGCATAATATCCGCGAAAGGTTAGATAACCATAAGTAATAATAATAAGTATCGCGGAGTTTCTATAGTAATATTCGGATAAATCATAAGGTATATAGTCGTCGATAGAACGCCGATAAGCAGGTAAATAAAGGAGCGGCCACTCTTTTTTCCTACGGGTTTTTAATAAGGGCTCGTGTAGAACTAAATAGAGAGAGATAATTAATCGCGAGGAACGCGTAATTAAAGGCATCACGATAATATAAGTCTACGGGACCAGACTTATTAAGGGGGGGGGGCAGTGTAACGAGATAATCGCAGACCCATCGGTATATAGTCGGACCGATAGCCGCGCATGGACCAACGATCCGAACCTATCTCTATGCGTACGTTAAGGGACCAGTTTAATCCCTTAAGTTAAAGTCTTGGTTTAAAGTCAGCGCTTAGTTAATAAATATACTGCGGATACTCTGCGATACTAAGCTATCGAGCCTTTTCTGTGATATCTTTTCCTTAACTAAAGTCTACGGACTTTCCTTTCGTTATACCGTATAGCGTGGCGGGTACGGGCGGTATCAAGGAGCAGTCCGACCAGGGGAGTGCTGGCTTCCCTAAGCATACCAGGGATTAGGGTTGTCTTCTAGACCGGGAGGCAGCCCCGGAGGGCGAGGTTTATCGCGATATAGAGTTTATTAATCTAATCTATAAGCCTAATACCTACCCTAGGGTAGCCCCTGTTCCTACGCTTTATACTAGGTTGGGTACGGCCAGGGTACTAGACTTTAGACGCGAAGAGGGCTTTCGGGAGGATAATAGTATAGATAGCCTTATATATTATAGCGGGTGGTGCCCCGCTAAGGACTCGGTTAAGGCCCCGGATATAGCCGGCGCTAAAGCGGGCCTTCGCCGCTCTAGTCTTAATATAAGACTTAAATAAGAGCGTCTTATCTAGCCGGACTCCGAGCTAGTATAGGGACTAGCTTAGGGTAACCTGGCGGCTACTATAGGTAATAAAGGGGAAGCTAGGTTCCTGTTTCCGGGAGAAGTGGATAACCTTAGTTTTACTAGGGTTAAAGGTGACTACGTTCTGGCGGCCCTATTTAATAGTATCGTCGAGGAGTGCCTATACCACGGTGGACGTCTTTTCTAGGCTCTTTCCGATATATAGGATACTATAGTCGTCGGCGTAGCCTAATCGGGTATAAGTCGGGCCTATTCGATAGATAGGCTTAGTATAAAGGAGGAAGAGGATAGGGGAGGCGGGGGATCCTTATAGGAGGCTGTATTATAGGGGGGATATTTAAGTGGTATATCCCTTATATCGTACGCGGGCCTATCTACCTTCTATAAAGCTTAAGACCCAGGTAATTAGGTTATAAGGCTAGCCTTACTCCCTACGCCTATAGCAGAGCCGGTGGCAGAGTATAGCGTTAAAGGCCCTTTCGATATCCAGGGTAATAAGTATAGCGATTTATTTCCTAGTAAAGGCGGCCTTAACGTTATACGTTAAGGACCCGATAATATTAGTAGCGGAGCGTTTTAGGAGGGCGCTGGCTATCTAAGTGCTTAGCACCTTATTTGAGATACTTACCTAGGCAAGGCGGCGGCCGATTAGGCGTTTAAGTCCTTTCCTAAGGCAGGAGAGGAGGGCGATAGGTCTCTAGCCCTTATAAGTGCTAGCGTCTTTATTTAGCTTAGGGATTATCACTACCTCGGCTTCCCGAAAGGGTCGGGGGTGGTATCCTAGGGTAAGGTATTTATCGTATAGCCTAGTAACTGGTTCTTTAATAGAGGGCCAGGCTACGCGGAGCATTATCACCGTGATCTTATCTACTCTAGGGGTGGTATTACCGACTAAGAGGACTGCCTATTCCACTTCCTTATAGTGCAGGGAGTTATCCTAGGGGATAACCTGCCGGGGGTAGCTTAGGGTTAGCGGGTATATATTATTAGATAATAATATCCTCTTAAGTAGTCTCCTTCTAAGGGAGTCTGCCTTCTTACTAGGCGCGGTAAGCACTCTTTTACTATCCTAGAGAGGGGGCGCCTATAGTTATAACCGGAGGGTATACTATCCTATAATCCTATATAGCTCCTTATTCTATTTAATCCCTTTGATTTACTATTACTAGTAGCTGGCTTTAGCTCTTTATACGGCTTTCCTTAGGTGGGTCTATGCCTCCTTAGTGGCGTCGGAGTAGGTATCGACGCGGCGGGCCCTATAGTATACCCTATAGGCCTGGTTATAGTTATCGTTCTACTAGGCTACCGCTTTAGCTATTAGGCGGCAGTAGCGTCCTATAGTTCTAAGAGAGCCGTGGAGGAGGCAGGTACTCGCTATAGCTATATAGTCTAGGTCCTTAGCAGAGTTAAGGGTTATAGGCAGCAGCTAGGCGTTTAGTCTAACTTCTTCCGCGTATCTTAGGATATCTTCCGGCTATAGCCGGTACCGCTCCGGGATTAGGGCCCTAGAGCGGAGCGGGGTAGGGATAGTAATTATAAGGGTATAGTGGTCGGATCTAGTATATAGATAGTCCGTGACTTAAGTAAACGTAAGGGGGATATCCGAGAAGGCGAGGTCTAGGGTATTCCCGGCGTTATATATAGGGACCCCTAGGGTATTAAGGAGGGTAAGGGCGTGCCGCTCCGTTTATTTTACGAGTTAGGCGGCACCGCGGTTCGGGGTGGCTCCCGGTTATTATATAGCGTAGTAGGCGTTAAAGTCCCCGGCGATTAAGAGCCCGCGTAGGGGTTCCTAGTTATTAAGAATATTAAGTATATATAGCTTATCTCTATCCCTATAGATATTCACGATATAGTGCCCGTGAACCTTTACTCCTAATATATCCCTAGACGGGGAGGTTAGGTTAAAGGATATAGGATAGCTGGAGTTCTACTTAATATATATAAGTACCCGGGGGCGGTTTAATATAGTATCCTATATCTGGACGGGGGATAGGTAATCGTAGCCGGGGTGGGTTTTTATAATATTAGAGTCCCTATTAAGGGAGCACCAGGGCTCTTAGATAAGGATAAGATCTACGCCGTCTTAGTGGGCGTAGTTAAGGGCGATATCGTGGGTAGGGCCTCCTTTACTCATATTAGCCTAAAAGATCTTAAGGTCCTTTTATATTAGTTACGGGTTAGGAGCGATTTACGTCTAGCCTTCGGGGTTAGCGAAGCGGCTATAGGTATCGGCGGGTCGATATCTATATCGTTAAGGTCTATTTTATCCGTTATATTAGGGGCGGGCATAGTATCTCCTTTATTAACGGGGTACTTTTAAAGTATCTAGGTAATAGTTTCTTCCTCCTATAGGGTCCAGGCCAGGGGGGGGCTTAATAAGCTAGTAAGCTAGGCGGGGGCCTAGGGGGTAGGGGTTATAGCTTCTAATAGGGAGTTATATAAGCTAGGCATAGAGGAGTCGGGGATAGTCTAGGGGGTCTCGGGGGTAGGGCCCGGGTCCTAGGGTTCGGCCTTAGTCTTAGTAGTCTATTCGGCCTATAAGGGGGTCGCGGTAGTGGCTTAGGTCGATTCCGTGGCCTACGTAAAGGCTTCGGTGTCGGCCTAGGCTAAATACTAATTCCTAGTAAGGGTATAGCGGCGAGAGCCTTCTTTACGGATCTCTTTTAGCTCTACCCTAATCGGGCAGGTAGTAATACCGTTAACTATCTTAGGCTACACGGGGTAGCTATCGAAGTCGCTATAATACGGTCCCTTATAGTTTATATACTGTATAGTAGGGTTAGTATAGTCGGAGGGGTATTCGGGTCGGCTATAGTTATAGTAACGCTGCTTTCTATAGCAGACCCGACTACTATACTAATTAAAACACTTTTTATACTATGAGGGGGGTTCCCTTTCTATCTAGGAGGCGGGCTTAGCCGCTTTCGTAGACCCGTAAGGGTTTAACTGGCTTCGTGAATAAGGCGAACCAGGTCTAGGTAGCGTACTCGGGGCGGTACCTGCCCCTAGCCGGGGCTAGCCGGATAGGGGCGATACCGATAACTAAGGTAATCTTATCCTAGAGGGTGCTAGAGATCGGGACCGGTCCGGTATAGTTATAGATCCTAGAGGGGACGTGTAGGATAGCGTAGGTGCTCTAAACCGTGGCTCCTTTAATAGCTATTATATTAAATAGTTAAGAAAGCTTAGTACTATAAGTAAGTAAGGCCTATCGCGTTCTCGCGCCCTTAATAGTAACTACGAAATGGTCGGAACCCGACTTAATACTATAATACTATTATCCTTGATTTAGTATTACTTAATAATAGTTTAACGGATAATAGCGGGGTCGACTATACTATAGGGGTTATTATTAAAGATCCGGATAAAGATCCGGTTATCCTAGGCTGCCTATATAGGCTTTTTAGGTAGCGCTTATATAGTCTGCGTGCTACCTATAGTTAGCGTAGTAGGAGGCGGCGGTGCTCCTTACTAAGGGGGGGGGGGGGGGGGGGGGCCCTTAAACGCCGCCAATATAAGAAAAGAATTTTATCTTAGGAAAACCCCAAAAACCCCCAACGGAATAACCGGGGGTTTCCAACCCTAATAAAATTAAAACCTTAAAAAAATAAGGGGGGAACCCGAAAAAAAATTCCCCAATAAAACCAAAAAAAAGGCCGCCGAAGGGTTTAAAAACTCCCGGGAAACCCCCGAAAACTTTTAAAAGGGAAAATCCAAAAAATTAAACAAGGTTTTTCCCAAAAAAAAAAAAGAATCCCAAGCCCTTTCGAAAATAACCAATTTAACCGGAAACCTAATTTAAAAGGGAATTTAAAATAAAAGGGGGCCCGGAAAGCCCAATTAAGGCCCCGGCCCCAACCCCCCGGTTCCCAAGAAAAAAAACGGGGGGCCCCCCAA
>NW_027263533.1:9020987-9053122 GCF_042370955.1 Sodiomyces alcalophilus JCM 7366 | reverse complement strand
TGGGGGGGGGGGGGGCGTTAACGGCGGCGATATTAGTATAGGATTTTATCTTAGGTATAATCCTAGTATCCGCTACGGTATTAGCGGTGGGTTTCGATCCTTATTAGAGTTATAGCTTTATATAATTAGCGTGGTAGCCGGATATAAAGTTCGCGAGTATATCTATAAGAAGGTCGGCGTAGTGCTTTAATACTTCCGGGTAATCGCCGGATAGCTTTTAGAGGGTATATTCGATAAAGTTAACTAGGGTTTTTCCTATATAGTAGAAGGATTCCTAGGCCTTTCTGATATTAGCGAGTTTAGCGGTAATCTTATTTTATAGGGTAGTTAAGATTATAGTGGGGCCGGTAAGGCCTAGTTAGGGTCCGGGCGCTACCCTCCGGGTTCCTAGGAGAAAAACAGGAGGTCGTCCTAAGGTCTTTATTTTAATCGCGGTAGCAGGGCTTAAGATTAGGTTAGGGGAGGAGATAGTCACTCTTTTTCGGGGGGTTTTTAAGGGTAAGCCTTCGCTTATAAGAGGGCTAGACACGGCTAGTATTACTCTCGCGGGGGGCCGGAGGGCTTAGGGGGTCCTAGAGGGGTCGGGGGCCGGCGTGGCGGCCCCCTAGGCGGTGGCCAGGGCTATACTTAGGAGCGGAAATTACGTTTATTAGTGTTTTTGCTATAGGATAGTAGAAGACACTAATAGTCCTAAAAGTGGGAAAATAAATAGGAAGGAGAGTTGGTCGATTATCCTATCTAGCGCTAATAAAACCAGGTTAAATATAAAGCTTACCCTGTCCTCGGAATTTCTTAGCTAATTCTAATTAGATTATCGATATATTCCTAGGAAGACGAATATAATAGCCGGCGCTTTATCTCGGCTACCCACTACTAACGGCCTACCGGCTAAAGGTCTAGGCGAATTAGACCAGATTTAGGAGGACTAGGCTATATACTATATTAGTAAAATCTAAATAAAGGACGATGTATAATAAAGAATTATTAAATAATACGCTAATAATCTAAAATAAGCACCTATCCTTACCTAAACTACTAACTTTAACTTATTAGTTAAGATCCTTTTCGAGGTGGATAATAGTCTCCTATACTAAGTGGATTTAAAAAAAAGAAAACGCCTTTATATCCCCTTCTCCCTATATAAGGAATTCCTTTAGGCCGCTTATAACGACTAGCACTATTTCGGAGCTAAACGGATATAGTATAATTAAGTTAACCACTTCGCGATCCTGTAACTCTATAAGGAGGTTAACTTATATATCGCTTAATATAAAATATATCGCACCTACTATACGGATTGGCAGGCTCCCCTTAATAAGATATAGCCTATCCTAACGCCCCTAATCTCCTTCTATACTATCGCTATAGACTTTATTATCGGATTACCTGAAGTGCCCTCCGTAGGGATACCTTAGTAGCAGGAAGGCTTCCCTTTATTCGACGCCCTTCTAACCGTCACGGGCAAGGTCTTAGGGCCTCCCTGCTTATCTTTAGGCATAGCACCTATACCGCGGAGGACTAGGCGTCCATGCTCTTTTAGGCCCTCTAGATAGGTAACTAGGGTATCCCCCCCGCTATTATCTTGGATTATAACCCTAAGTTCTTATTAGACTTCTAGACGACTCTATAAAAGGTAGCCGGAACTAAGCTAAAGTTCTTAACGGCCTAGTACCCCTAAACCGATAGTGTTTCTAAGAGAAAGAACTAAACCGTTAAGATCGGGATACGTATATACCTAGTAGATAACCTAAACGCCCTATAGCCGAAGGTAATTATGCCTTTATAGTTTAACCTAAATAACGCCTTTAATAAGACGCTCGGCTATATACTAAATAAGATACTATATGGCACTAAAACGAATAGTCCGCTTAACCCAATCAGCGATACTACCCGTAAGTTTATATATAAGATATTCTAGGAGGATATAAAACTTACTATTATAACGGCTTAGATATATATAAAGTGCCTATACGATAAGAAACGGTATAATATCCGATTCTAGCCCGGCGACTAAGTATATATCCCCCTTAGCCGCCGATACACGCTCCTAGGTAAGGCTAGCTATAAGCTTAGCGTTTAACGGATAGGCCCCTTTAAGGTCCTTAAGTAAGTATCGCCGCTAGCGTACCGATTAGATCTTCCTAAGACTCTTAACGTGCACCCCGTTATTAGCATTACTCAACTCTAAATACTTAGGTTCGCGGATATACTAGACACCACGGGGCCCGTCGATACATAGGATAAGGACCGAGAGTAATAGCAGGACCTATATAAGCACTATAAGATTAAGGCTATCCTGGATAAATGGATTACTCGTAAGGGAAGAGGTAAGCCACGCACCTAGTGCCTTATGCGATAAAAGGACTAGCCGGACTAATAGAACGTATAAATACCGGCCGATATAATAAAGGCTCCGGATTTAGTAAAGGCATTTAAAGAATATAGGAGATAGGCTTATATCCTACCTTATATAGACCGTTAGCACGGGGGTAATAGATAAAGATAATCTTCCGCTTTATTAGATATACCCGATTTAGCTAGATTATACTACCCTTATTCTTAGGATATCCGTCTATAATAATATACTAGTATAGCCTATACCGGTAGATAACGTCTTCGTATAAGAATATCGCGACGGCTGGCGATATATTCTTCTATAGTAGACAGGCTTTAACCTATCCCGTGAATATATATCGAGCCTTTACTAAGTAGTAGCCACTAAGATATTAGATAGGAAGACTTACCTATATAAAGGGGAGGGTTTATTAAGCCAGTTAAGTAGGAATCAGGGGGTCCTCGCGTGCTTTACGTTAACGGCTTTAATACTTAGCCTATACTATAATAACCTCCTTAGTCTACTTATAGATCCCGTCCTAGGTATATAGGGATATAAGCTTTTAGTATATCTTATCCCTTATATGATAGCCTAACTCGTCGTAGGCCTTCCTAATTAAGATAACCTAAGTCCCTTTATCGTTAATCCGTCTCTTAGGAGTCGAATCTTTATTAGTAACTCTTATCTATAGCAGACTATCCTTTACAAAGACATAGGTCGATTAATCTCTAACGCGGCGAGCGTTATAAGCGTCTATTCTAGCAGGCTTCTATAGGCTTATTAAGTATAAGGCCACTTATTAAGAGAACTAGCTCTAGGTAACGTCCGGGTCTAAAACGTCTTCGGCTAGAGTAGGGTTATTAAACCTCTTATCTATATCTATAAGGAAGATTCGGCCATTAATATAGTTATTAATATCTCCCTTTATAGTATTATTAGCCTAATTAAACGAAGTAATAGGTATCCTTAAAAGTCTATTAGCTATAGTATTCTTAGTTCCCTTAATATACTTAACCTCGAACTTAAAGAGTCGGATCCAGGTAATCCACTAAGTAATAAGTACGCCGGGCAGGTTTATAGTAAAACCACTAAGCTAGGATACTAAGGCTTAAGGAGTTGTTTCTAGTATAAAGCGGACTCCGTAAAAGTAGTTACTAAGTCGGCGCAGTACCTTTAACACTCCCCTTAGCTCTAGCTTACCGGTATTATAAACCTTCTCTACTACGCTCTACCTACGGCTTTCGTATAAGGTAACAGCTCTCTTTCTATCGATATACTAGCCTAGGATTCCGCCCTAGCCCTTATAATATATATCGACGATTATATAGATAATACTAGCCCCTTTACTATACTCGATAATAATCAGAACTAATATAAAGGTTAGGGTAACCTTAAAAGTATCTATAGTATACTACTAAGGTTCGCCTTATAGGAAAGTAATACTCTTCTTTAGTAGGTCTGTTAACGGCCCCACGATAATAGCGAAATAATAGATCTAGATACGGTAAAAGGTAATAAGACTAAGGAATGAACGGACTTCGGAAATAGTCTAGCACTTTTACTACTTAGTTAACTTAGCTACCTTAGCCTGCTTAGGGGAACGGCTATCGGCTCCGTATATATAGCCTATAATAATAGCCGCTTTTTAGTACTATTAGCTTTTAGCACTAGCTATAGTGCCTTTAGCGAGCTCTACGTTAAAAAGGACTTTATGGATATTCCTAATATACTCGGCTATATAATGGCGAATTCTAGGTCTAATTAGGGCATAGTTATAGGTAGTAGTTAGCCCTTTAACCGCAATATTATTAATAAAGGGTTGATAGTATTAGGGAATAAGGTTATAAAGGATACGGGTTATAGTATATATAAACTAGGCTACTAAGTTAGTCGCCCCTTATAGAAGGGTATATATCCTAAAGAATCCTAAAACCGTGGCGAAGGTTATTAAGTCCCTTAATTCCTTAATAAGGGTGACCTAGTTATAGCCAGAGAAAAAGTCTAAAAAGGATACTATCCTGTATATACTAAAGTCCTTAGAAAACTCGTTAGCCCTAGGCAGAATAAAGGTATCGCGTAGGGTAATAGTATTAACCTTAGTAGCAGAGTTAATAAGACGTATATTACTATCTTTCTTCTTTACTATAAACCAGAGGTTTTAGTAGGCCGCGTAGCTTTCCTTAATAACCACCGTATTCTTCCTATCCTTAATTATCTTAATAATAATAGATTCTAGGGCTCTAAAGATAAGGATTCCTTTCGTCTATTATACCTTATATAGAACCACCTTAATCTTCCATGGTAAGGCGACTCTAGGGTAAAGCCTCCCGTATTTTTACTAATCTCACGTAAAGGCAGCTTCGCTGTTTAGGAGGTTCTTTATTAAGAGCTCCTTTTCCTCGGGCAGTAGATAATCAGTAACGTCTAAGATATCTTTAAGTCGCTTTTCCGTGAGTCTCGAATAAGGGGTCATCTTAGAGAACTTTAGTATAATTAGGCTAATTAAACGGTCGTCTTCCTGCTTTTATATAACCTCGGGGATTTCCGCTAAGATCTTTTACTTCTAGAGGGTGTCGCCTTTAGGGACGGAACCATCGGATACTATATTATTTATTAGGTGAATCTTAAGGGCTTTGGGCTTATATATAGTATAGATAGCCTAATTAGGCTTATAGTATACTTTATTAATTAGGTCTTAGTGCCTTCTCCTCTTCGGGGTCTATAGCTTTTTTACGGCCACTATAATGGCGCTACTAATACGCGTATCTTCGGCCCTTTGAGTAAATAACGCTAACGACTAGTAAGACTTCTACGCTTCCGACTTAAAATTAGTATAAGTGATTCAATATAAATTAGGCTAATTAAAGTAACTATAATAAGGATTTATAGAATAATATAGTAGTAATAAAGGATAACGGTATTTATAGTGTTATTAGGCTTTACTATCGTATTTCCTATACCCTTAGCCCTAAGTCTATAGTATCGCCCTTAAAGCTATATATACCCTTAGTAAAAATAGCTTAATCTCCTTGAAGAATATAAAGCGTATTAAACACGCTATATCGGCGTCTCTAATTGTGTATAAAATCTTATTACTCTCCTTTAGAATATCTAAAAAGTAATAGTTAGCCTTTCCCTTAACGGATAATAAGGTAGCGGCCCTAGGCTAATAAGTAGGGTCGCTATCCTAAAGCTAATATTAATTAGCCTAATTAAACCGATCTTTATTAATCCTGTTAATATTATACTTATAATAAGTAATAACTATAATAATAATAAGTATAATATCTAAGTTAAATTAAACAGTATATGGTTATAGCTATATAACTAAACGTCTAATTTATAACAAGCTTAACCTATACTATAATACTATACGTATTATACGTGTATATATACTTAGCTTATAATATATATTATATCAATATACTAGGTATCGTAAATACGATATCTTAGTTATTACTTAAGCTATTAACATGGCGTGATAACTGTCGCGTAGGCTATTAACGTAACAGTCACCAGCCAATCTTTCAGAGTCTTTTCCCAGCCCCGGATCCATGAAGAAATCCCAGAAATCAGTTCTTTATATACAATATTGATATTATTATACATAGCTTTAAGCTCGTAAAATAAGCAGTAATCCTACGGATCTACGAATTTAATACCTTTTACTTAATATTCCTCTTTTCCGCCCGTATAGCCTATTACTTATAGCCTAATTCATTAAAAGGTTATAAGCCCGGGTTAGCAAAGAAGGAAATCTACTCTTTTCTACCCTTTTACTTTACTCGAAAATACTAAAAAGACTCCTGCCTTTTTAGGCCACCTGCCTTTTTAGGCTATCTCTTTATCCTCCCCCGGTCGCAGATCCTTATCTCCGACTATATAAAATCCCTTTATCTCCCGAAGATAGCTAATCGAATCGAACCATTTATACCGATACCACGGTTTAAAGCTCTTTATTCTTCCTAATACGGTTACTAAGAGCTATACCATGCTCTTCCTGACCGGGAAGAACCACACGATCGGAATAAGATTCTTTATCACGATCGGATATACTATTCCTTTGTTTTATAAAGGGCTTTTGAAAAAAGAAGAAAAATAACAAATACGTGGATTAAATATAATAGCTATTATATATCTATAAATAATAGCTATAATGATTAAGCCACTTAACCTACCGCGCTGCCTATAATAATAGGCTATTATAACGTGGTATATAAGGTTTTAGTAAAAAGTCCGCCTATAGAAATCCTGTTATTCGCTTTATACGAGCATCGCTTTTCTTCGTGCCGCGAGATCTATAAATAGGTTTACTCTTTAGACCCACTTTCGGACCCACATTTCTAAGCTAGGCTAATCAGAATCAGACCTTTAGCTTAGTCTTCCTTAGTTCTATCCTTTATCGATAACATAATAAAGAAAATGTAATAAAAGAATAATAAAAACAAATCGTTAAATAACTTAGTTAATTCCAACCTAAATAAATAATAAAAAATGTTATTCTATTACTTAAAAATGGCCTAATAAGAGATTGGTGAAGAAAGTTTAGTCCGGAGGCTCTAGGGCAGCATAGACTAGTAAAACTAGGCTATAGGAATACACGCTTACTTTGCTCGTAAAGGAAAATATATTAAAGACGTTATAAAGCCCCTTCTAGTAAATCCCTTTTATAAAATAAAAGGAGGAGTCTTTAAAAGCAGCTAGAAATATACTCTTCGCTTTTTTAGACGGTCCCTTAACCCAGGTTTAAGAAATAAATAAAGATTTAAAAGCATAGAATAAACTAAAGGATTTATATAAAGTAAAAGAATTCTAGGCCGACTATATCGTCCTAACTCTTTTTTGAACCTCCTTCCTTTAGAATTCCCTAATCTCGAAGCGTATTTATATAAAAGATAAAAGAGACTGCTTACCTTAAATTAAAGAGGTATATCCTTTTCTAATAAGGTGACCTTTGCCTAGATTCTTAATAGTCTCGACGAGAGGTATAAATGTGTAGTAAGGCAAATAACCTAAGCTCTCCGTCACGATATCACTAGTTATACACTCGATAAATTAATAGCGGAATTAATAGACGCTTTAAGAAAGGTCGATTACCCGTCGAATACCCTCCTTATATAAGGTTCGAAATCATAGAAGAATAAGAAGCCCTGGAAGAAAACTAAGGGTTTATTCCATAAGAACTATAAGAAGCCTAGCTATACGCTGACTACCTGCTACTTTCTTTATTCTAAAAAAGCACCTAAGAACTAGGTAATAAAGGATAATTTAGGATTAAGAAAAAATACGTAGAATAGGGTAAATAAATCGTAGTCCTCTCTAAAGGATAAGGAAAAGAAAGGAGGTAGAAATACGCGTCTTTCTCGAAAAGAGAAGCGTATAATAAACCTCGTACTAAAGGCAAAGGAATAGCACGCCTGAGATACGTCTTTAGAAGAGGAAAATAACGAGTCTACTACGGTTAATATAATTATAGATTAACAGAATTAACCGTAGGATTAACCGTAGGAAAAAGAAAAGGAAAAAGAATAGGAAGACGATAATAAAAACGAAGAGGCCGGCATTATTTTTAAAAACGTCCTCCCTCCTCCGTTTCCTTTTCTAGACCGCCAGAATCCTTTTATATAGGATTTAATAGATATGCATTAGGTATTGATTATCTCTTCTATAAATAAAGATACGAATAATACTAACCTTAATATAGATTAGTTAGTAGAAAGGATTTTTAAAATATAAGCAGAAAGTAGTATTAAATTAGACCTGAATTTCTGTGTAGATAGCGGGGCTACGGCGTATATTATTATAAATAAAACACTTTTTTTACTTATAATTCTAAAAAGAGAACTATTCGTTAAGGTCAGGTACAGGAAATAAAGATATCAGGTGAAGGAGACTGTATTATAAAATTCAGGGATACTAGAAAGCTTCTGCTTTTAAAAGAGTTCCTTTATATACCGGAAATAGGCACGAATATTATTAGTCTCTCTCGTCTTAATAGTAAAGCTCGCGGTCTTACTAGAAACAAAAAGCTCTTATTATTTAATAATAAAGAGCCCCTCTTTCTTTATACAACGGCTCTGCTTTATAACGGGCTATACTAGCCTATAGCACGGGCATTATCGTATAGGGGGATTAAGTCTTAGAAAATAAATATAATAAATACTAGAAACAACATAAAGAAACTGTTATCAAGAGGTGTTTTACCTAAAGAACAGTTTTAAGACTCTACTAGAATAATAAGGTTTCAAAGGTTTAAAGAACAGGTTTTAAAGAAACTAAATAAATAAAGAAAGGGGTTAGTTAAACCTTAACAAAGAAATAATATAACAAAGAAACCTTAACCTCTTTAAGCTCTTTAACCTTAAGAAGAGCTTTATAAATAAAGAGACCGTAATAACCGTCGAAGGACTATATCTATAACTTAAAGCATAACGCTATAGCATAAGAGGATAGGTTATATTAACCCTATTACCTTTAAATATCTTTATACAAATACTCTTTAAAAAGAATATAATATAACTAATAAAGAGTTAACTAAGATACAGAGCTACAATGCCTATAAGAAGAGCAAGTCCATGACACTTATAAATAAACATCTAGTCAATAAATATAAAGACTTGTCCTATTTAGAAAAGGTTTATATAGATCTTTACGGACCGATCGAACCTCTTTTTTATAATAAAAAGCGTTGGACTTTATTTATACTGGGCCGTTCTACCCGGTTCCTATAGGCATAGCTACTCTTAGACAAGTCTAAAACGATGGTAGGTATAGCTATAAAAGAGTGGAAAGCTTAGGTAGAAAATAATAATAATAATAATAATAAATATCACTTCTTTATTAAAGAAGTAGATACTAATAGTAGAAGAGAATTTAATAACGCCTATTCTTAACGCCTTTTTATAGGTATAAAGCGTAATATAACGCCACCGTACACTTATAAAGCTTAAGGCTCTATTAAACGAGTTATAAGAACTATAATAGAAAAGGTTCGAGCTATTCTTTTCCACTCGGGGTTGCCTTAATACCTTTAGGGTGAAGCTATGCTTTTAGCTGTTTATATATATAACATATCACCTAATTCAGCTCTTAAATAGAAGAGTCCCTATAAGCTTTTATAAGGTCAGAAACCAAATACTAATAATATACGGGGTTAGGGTTCTATTATTTATTATAAAAATAACGACCCGAATAAAAAGAAACTAGATATAAGGGCACTTCGAGGTGTTTTAAAAGGTTTTAATAAATATAACTATAAGATTTATAACCCAGTAACCAGAAAGACTACTTAGTTTCGAGACGTTTATATCTTATAAAATCAGTTTCTTTACTCTTTTTTAGATAATTATAATAATGACTATACGCCTAAAAACGAATATAATAATAATCTCCCTCCTTATAGTAACACTTAGGCATATAACTAGGTTTCTAACCACGGGCCTTATTAACCCGTTAAGTATAATAAAGGAAGCACTTTTAGTGAAAATACCAGTTAATCTTTATAAAATATTCCTTCGCGCGTTTTAAAACATTCTATTAAGTCTATATAACCTAAAAAAGAGAATAATAATAGACGAAAGAGTCTACGGGCAGCGCGCTTTAAAGTTCTAGGTATTAATAATAATAATAATGATAATTATTATTATTATTATTATTAGTACTATACCCAGAAAATAAATATACCTATATACGGTATAGTACGATATACGAAACCTTCTATAAGTCAGGGACTTCCTAAGTCCGCCCGAGTCCCCTAGGGACCTCCTAAGTCCGCCCGAGTCCCCTAGGGACCTGCTAAGTCCCCTAGGGACTTCCTAAGTCCTCTAGGGTCCTCCCGCGTCCCCCCGGGCCTTCCTAAGTCCTCTAGGGTCCTCCCGAGCCCCTCGGGATCCTAGGTGGACCCGCGGACCCCTAGGTAGGCCCACGGACCTTTAGGTGGACCCATAGACCTTCAGGTAGACCCACGGATATTCAGGACCTTCGGAATAACCCACGGACCTTTAGGACCTTCGGAATAACACACGGACCCTCGCCTATACTTCGAGGGTCTAGATACTAAATCAGTAGCTATATAAACCGTAGGAAAGGACTATATATACTAGGCTGCCCGCCTCCCTCTTCCTTTTCTTTTTCTCTCTCTCTTTATATCTTACTTCTATAGTCTTTATAGTCTTCTATAATTTAAACTACCTTTTTTCCTCTAGATCTTCCTCTTCTGTTCTATCTCTTCGTGACGGTCATAAAGGTTATAAGCCCGGGAAAGCAAAGGAATTTCTAGATCCCCTTTTTCTTCCACCTTTAAAGTCCTTTTCAGGTAATCTCTACCTAAAATCCACCTCTAAAGCCCTTTTTAGGCCGCCTCTAACTAAATCCACCTCTAAAGTCCTCTCTAGGCCGCCGGTAACTAAACTCCATCTCTAAAGCCCTCTTTAGGCCACCCCCCTTTTCCCCTTTTCCCCTTTTTCTCTTTTTCCTTTTTCCTTCTTCCGAAAAAACGGAAAAATATTATAGCGGGACCCTGTTCCGAACAGTTAAGTCTTAGTATCTATACCCCCTATATACTAGCTATACCGCCCCGCTATACCCCGATAAAGGCTATGATATTACGTCGCTTATAAACTCTAGTCTCCGAAAAAGAAAAAGCCAATCTCTGCTTTATAATATATAAGAAACGGCTCCACTTTATTAATATCTGTAAGAGTTTGGATAAAATCTACAAGCTTAACTGGAAGCCGTAGATTAAAGAAGGAGATAGTAAAAGGGGCTTGAGGAATTGAAGGCTGAGTGAATCGAATAGAGTAATATTCCATAGCAATAGTAGAATACAGTAATTCATATAAAGAAGAGTAAGAAAAGGAGTGAAAGAAGAAGGAGAGGAAGCAGATATATATAGATAAATAGTATATAGAGAGACTAGTCTTAAAGCAGTAATAATAATAAACTTTATCTATTATATAATAGACTACTTCCTTATTACATAATAGACTCTTTATTGTGTAATATATTACGTAGTAGACTCTTTATTGTATAATATATTACGCAGTAGATTCTTTTTTTCGTAATAGACTTTTTGTCTCTGCTTATACCTTGTATCTCCGTGTTACTAACTACCTATATTAATAATCAGATATTAAGATAGGTAAATTAGCATAAAGATATATATCTTTTTGCTCCTGGTTTCACTGCCTATAACAATAAAGTAGTTATTAATAGCAGATATTAATAATATCCATAAACTATACTACTACGTGGCCCCACTTCTCCCGCCTTAGACCCACTTTTTACCCCTATATCTAACTCCTCGGGTAATCAGAACCAGAAATCGGGTAATTCCACTTCTCCCCTTCTAATATTAGCAAAAAGACCACCGTTTTAAAGCTAGGAAGATAACCAGTAAGGATTTTATCCCCACGGTTAAGAAACTATAAGGTAATACCGATTTTCCTTTCTAGAGGATATCTATACACGCTTATTTTACTTATAAAAGGAAATTCCTAAACGATATAACTAAACCTTTTTAGAATCCCTCTTAAAAGTAGAAGGAAGAGTCTTTTAAGGCTGCTAGTAAAATACTCTCCACCCTTTTTAAAGGACCTCTCGCCTAGGTTTAGGGGCTAAATACGGCCAACGAAGTTTAGGAAAAGCTAAATAGCCTATACGAAAAGAAAGGCTTCTAAGCTGATTTTAATACCCTAGGGACCTTTTATAATAATTCCCCCTTTGACTATAAAACCCTCGAATCCTTCCTGTATAAGGTTTAATAAAATCTGATAGCTCTAGAAGGAAAGGAGATTTCCTTTCCTAATAAGGTGATTTACGCGTAGATTCTTAACGCCCTTAAGAAAAAATACGATTCTATTACTAACCAGATCACTTAGTCCCTCCGTCACGATATCCAGAGTTATATACTAGATAAAATCGTTACTAAATTAATAGACGCCTCCTAGAAAATAGAAGGTTCCCTAGTAAATAACACTATCCTCGTTAAAGGGTCTAAAAAACCTTAGATAAAAACTAAGGGACTGTTTTATAAGAAGTATAAGAAACCCGGCCACGTCTCCTCTAACTGCTATTTCCTCCACCTAGATAAGGCTCCTAAAGGCTAGGTTATAAAGGAAAATACCGGAAAAAAGCAGTAGAATCGGGTCTCTGAGAGCAACAAGTCCTCCTCCTCCTCCTCCTCTTCCAGGGGCAGATCCAGGGCCCTAAATCCCTAGTATAGGAAAAGGGAGGACGCTATTATAGCTCTCTTGAAGAACTAACTGCTTTAGACGCTTATAAACAATAAGAATTCTATGAATATAATCCTTAAAAAGTAACCTAAAGAACCCGAAGAACAAGAAGAAGATGAATCCATTATATTCGAAGACGTCCTCCCGAACCTGGAAGCCGAGGATATAATAGATATTAAAGACGTAAATATAATAACCTAAAATCCCTAGAATACTCTTAATACTAACCTGACTATAGGTGGGATAATTAAAAGGATTTTTAGGATTTAGGCAGAGAATAGGTTTAGTTTAGACTTAAATTTTTATATAAATAGCGGAGCTACCTCTTATATAATAATAAATAAATCTCTCTTCTCTATATATAAAACTACTACCAGGCTCGCTATTTAGGGAAAAGCAAATATAATAAAGATAATAGGCGTAGGAAACTGTATTATAAAGTTTAAAGATACTAGAAAAACACTGTTTCTAAAAGAGTGCCTTTATATTCCTAAACTAGGAACTAATATAATAAGTCTCCTAAACCTTGATAATAAAATCAGAGGTTTATCTAGCAATAAACGGCGTATTCTTTTTAAGAACGAAATAGTAAAACAGTCCCTTTGGATATATATAAGAGCTAGACTCTTTAGGGGACTCTACTAGGCTGCAGCTAGGCCAGTTATCGTAAAAGGTGGGAATAAAGAAATTAATATAATAAAGGAAATCTCATAAGGCGTAGAATAAAGAACAAGGAAACAAAGAAGTTAGAAAATTCTAGATATCTAGAAACAAAGAGACTAAAATAATAAAAAAAGAACCGTAAAACTAAAAGAGACTATATAACCATAGCATAACAGAATAGGCTATATAAATCCTATAGCCCTAAAAAACCTATATAATAATACCTCTCTCTTTAAGGACTTTAAAGTTTCAGAATAAGAAATCATAGATATAAACAGCTATAATTAGTAAGGCTATTATACTAGCTAATAAAGACTTAGTTAATAAATCCAAAGACTTCTCCTACCTAGAAAAGATATATATAGATCTCTACGGCCTAATGGAACTAATAACTTATAATAAGAAGCGCTGGATTCTACTAATTATAGACCGTTGCACCCGGTTCCTCTATGCAGAATTATTATCTAATAAATCAGAAGTAACCGTCGTTCTAGCTATAAAAGAGTAGAAAATACTAGTAGAAGATAATAACTACGATATAAAAATAAAAGAAATAGATATGGACGGTAGAAAGGAGTTTCTAAACGCCTCCTTTAAGCGCCTCTTCTAAGGCGTAAAACATAATATAAAACCACTATGTACCCATAAAACTCAAGGCTTAATCGAATAAGCTATCAGAACTATAATAGAAAAGGTTCGTAGCCTGCTTTTCTACTTAGATCTACCTAGATATCTATGGGGAGACGCTGTATATTCAGCAGTATATATATATAACAGAACTCCGAATTTAGCTATAGGTTTTAAGACCCCTTTCGAGATAGTTGAAAAAAGGAAACCGAATATAAACCATATTCGGGTCTAGGGATTTATAGCGTACTATAAAAACAACGACCCGAACCAGAAGAAACTAGATACCAGAGTAATTCGTGGGGCCCTTATCGGCTTTAACGACTATGAATATAAGATATATAACCCAGTTTTAAGAAGGATCGGTTGGTTTAGAGACGTATATATACTTAAAAATCAGTTTATACACTCTTCTTTAGACCTAAATACTAGCAAGATGTCTCTAAGAAGAATAGGTTTCTAACCTAGAGCCTTACTAACTTCTAGAAAAAACTATATAATAATAACGGGTCTTAAAACGACCTTTTAAGTCTATCCAAACTAAAGAAGAAAATAATAATAACTTATAAAATAGACCAAGGAGTCTACGAGCAGTAATAGGGTATAATAACCCAGATATAAATACTCGTAATAGACCTAAATACACTGGCTACTCTAGTATATAAGTTAAAATACCTTCGAGACCGAAGTCAGCTTTTAAAGACTATATATCAGTTAATAATAAAAATAATAAGCGCTTATTATACTTAATAGAAGATACCACTCGCGGAAACCTATAGTTCTAAATAGAGGCTTACTACCTCTTAACTATAAACTCTTTATTAGAACCAGCTACCTATAAAAAGGCTATATAAAGCTTAGATAAATTATAATAGATAGACGCTATGGTAGCAGAAATAATAGAACTAGAAAAAAGAAAATCCTGGGATTTAATGACTATAAAAGATACGCCCCTTAATAAAATAGAGGTAAAATATAACGTCCTAGGCGGACGATGGGTTTATAAAATAAAACTAAATAATAAAGGAGAACTAATAAAATACAAAGCAAGATAGGTTATATGAGGCTTTAATTAAGTACTCGGAATCGATTTTTTAGAAACCTTTTCTATAACCTATAGACCCGAAACATATAGACTTACCTTTCTATTAGGCGTTTCCTTAGGCTAGAAATTCAGGCAGTTCGACGTAATAAACGCTTTTGTATATACTGATATAGATACTCTGATATATACCATTTAACTAACGGGTTATAAAAAACAAGAAGGGAATAGTATAACTATCTATAAGCTAAATAAAGCTTTATACGGCCTGGAACAGACCCCCAGACTCTGGTATAACTTCCTAGTTAAAGTGTTAACTAAACTAGGCTATATAGTCTCCGAGTTTAATAAAGGACTCTTTATATATTATAATAAAGGAGATCGAGCCATATTCCTCTGCTATATAGATAATATCGTGGTTATAGGTTCTTTATATACTATAAAAAATCACTTTTATAAAGAGATATCTAAAGACATTTCACTAAAAAACTTAGGTAAAGTATATACCTTTCTAGGCAACGAAATAAATATAAATACAACTAACAAGAGACTCTCTAGAAGTTAGCTACTATATATAAATAAAATACTAGAAAGGTATAATAAACGAGCCCTTAAAAAGGTAGATACCCTATATATTTATAAACAGGTCCTAATACCAAACCCTGAACAGGCGTCAAAAGAAGATATAAAGAACTATTAATAAGAAGTAGGAGTTTTACTGTATCTAGCTTTTTACTCCAGGCCTGATATAACCAATACTGTTAATAAGTGTGCCCGATATATAAGTAATCTCTTAAAGGAACACTTGATGGCATTAAATAGAGTTTAGACATATATAAACGCATATCCTAATATAGGTCTTCTATATAACTATAAAAGAGATAACCTATATATATACGGTTACTCTAATACCAGCCTTTCTGATATTCTCGAAGATAGAATGTCTACCTTAGGATATATATACTATATAGGAATAAATAATCCTATTAGCTGGACCTTATCGAAACAGAAAGTTATTGCTTTATTAAGAATAGAAGCCGAATATATAGTTCTGACCGAGGCTATAAAAGAAGGAGTCTATATATATAATCTATATACTAAACTCGTAGATAACCTTAGTATAAGATTCAGTAATAATAAATCGAAGATTCCTATTATTCTTATAGGCAGCGAGAGTGCTAAAAAGGTTGCTAAAAACCCGGAATTTTATAAAAGAGTAAAGCATATCGATAAATAGTTTCGCTTTTATAGATAATAACTATAAGAAAATAATATAAAGGTAGTATATATAAACACTAAATATAATATATCCGATATAATACTAAAAGGGTTACTAAAAGAGACTTATAATACACTCTGCGGCTATATAAACCTAGGTTATAAAGACGATACACTACTAGACTATAACCTATTACTCTATAAGGAAAAAAAAGTATAAGCGGCTAGTTATAGGTTAATCGCACTAAGTAAGGCCGAATAATTATATTAGCTAGAATTAAGGAAAGGAAAGGGATAGGTCTATAAAAAGGTGCAGGATTTACTAGGTTTATACGAATCCGCGGTAAGGGTAGCGCGAGGTCTAAGCGTCGGATCTATATACTAATTAGCGGTTCCGGCCTTATACCGGAACTATACTTTTAAGGGGTTAACCCGTAATATTACCCCCCTCCTCCCCCCTCCGGGACGTAATAACTAAGCGCCGAATCTGTTTTTACTTAAACGCGTCGCGAGGGAGGCGTGTATCCTTACTTATATCGGGTATATTCGAGTCGCGTGGCGTTCGTGGCGACTTCGCTCCTAAGTCGCTAGTATTCTATATCGCGCCGAGCGCTTACTCTTTATATTAAAAACGCCTAGTTACTCCTTCCTTTTTATTTATAAACTATTATAATAAATGGCTTTATAGGCTTTTATTATATTCCGTAGTTCGATATTATAGTATAAGCGTAGCTTTACCCGGTTCTTATTTATAGTTAATTCTTCTTTTATAAGCCTATAACGTCGTTTTAGTAGCAAGCTCTGTTACCCGTTCCGTGGTAAGAGCCGTGCCGTTTATTACTAACTCGTGGCGTAGTTACTTTATACGTATAGTTTTTTTAATTTCTTCTATAAAAGTCGTCCTTTAACTATTTAATTAACTATTATAAGTCTTTTAATAATCCTAGCGCCGATCCGGTTAGTCTATAGCTAATAGAGTGCGTCTAGATATCTATACCCCGCTATAGCGCCCGCTATGCCCGCGAGGGCACTATTAAAGAGTAACCGGCTATTAGTAATATCGCCGCCCCCGCCTCTATCCCCCCTCCCCCTCTATTAAGGAAGTGGCCGATAAGGCCTTCGCTAAGATAGCGAACTCCGGTAAGCGTCCGGGTAAAGAAGGGGTATACGACTAGAGTCTATACTTTGCTACGAGGGCCCTGTTAACGCTCCGGTAGCCTGCTTCGCCTAATAAGAGATAGCGCGGCCCGAGTTACCCTCCTAGTCGTTACCGTAATAACGTTTACTGCCCGTGCGCCGATTATATCGCGGGTATTAATATAAAATTTAACTAAACGTGTTATAATTAATCCGGGCCTAGCGCTGCCCGTAAAAGGCCTAAGTGTTACGAGTATACCGTGGGATCCTATGTGTGCCGCCCGGTAAGTTCTTTACGATCTATAAGCTAAGTAATCGCGACTAACTTCTTTAACTCCCCCCCGGCGCCGCTAAATTCGTTTATCGTATAGCTACCGCGGGTCGCGCTATACGCGATAATCCGGATAACGATAATATAAGTGTTCCTAAGCCGTCTTCGAGGTCGCCGCTAACTCTAGCCTAGCTCCGTAAGGCCTTTAAGTTAGCTCGCGGGGACTACTATGCCTTATTATCTAAGGAACCCTCCGCTACCACCGCTACTACTAACGCCGCCTCCGCCACCGTTAATAATAGCGAGGGTCTCCGCTATAAGGTAAAGGCCCTCTGCTAGGAGGCTTAAGGCTAAGGCGCCGCGATAACGCGCCTCCTAGAGGGTTTTCTTACCGCCCTTTAGGGGGGTAGTAATCCTATTACCGGGGATAGTAGTAATAGTAATAAGGGCGGTTCGGGTAATAATACCGCTAACTAAAGTCCTTTACTAAGGTATTATCTGCCTTTTTAGGAACCGGTAAGGGGGCCGGTAAATTCCCCCCCTTTAATTAACTAACGACTAACGGTTATCCTGCCTTTATATCTAGGTCCCCTTATCTTCGTATATACTTTATAGTATAGTCTTATAAAGGCCTATTATTTATATCGCCTAGGCCGTATTTTACTTTAAAAACGTTTAACGCCGTAGTATCCTTTATAGCGTTTAACGGTTCCTAGGTAGGTTCTATATATTCTGCCTAGTATATTAATACTTCGTGTTATACGCTATAACCTCGCCGTTTATTCTATGCGTATAAGATACTTTCTATCTCCTACTCTTTATTACTATAAAGGGCGTCTTAGATCGGTTCGGGCTATAGGTTAGTTACGACTTATCTAAGGAGGGGGTTATAGCTAGCTTACTCTAGGATATCGGTATAGAAGCGGGGATATATTCCCGAGGGTATATTTAACTCGACGATATCGGAGTTAATTAGTTTTATTACTCTATACTTTTAATATAACTAGCTTAGCTTCTTTAAAGGTCTAGGCGTGGAGTAGTTAGCTATAAAAAGCTAGGCGAGGTCTCTTACCTTAAAGCTTTCGGCTAGGAGTCGCTATTTATTCTCGGGTTCCTTATCCTATAGTTACTTTAAGGCTATAGCTGCCTATATGAACTCTATAGCCCTTTATAAGCGACTTAGTAGGTCGTAAGCGGCGGCCTCCTTTAGGTATACGGGCGTAGGGTCGTGGATTTAGATAGGGTCGACGTGGAACTCGGGTTCTAGGAAAAAAGGGCTTAGCTAGGTCGTTAAGCTCTTCCTGCTATTAAGCGATAACTAAGTAGCGGGTAATCGGCGACCCTAGTCGCCCTAGGAATAGTATACGAAGGCGCGGAGATAGGCCTAGATATCTTAGTTTAGTTTTTTAGGTTCTTTATCTGTTTAAGGGTAATAAGCCGGGCTAAGTCGCTGCTTAATCCTTATAAGTTTATAAAAGTATCGCTAGAACCTCCCGGTCTAGTTTAAGCCTTAGTCGTTAACGATTAAGAGGGCTATACCGTAGAACCTAAAGTAGTAATTTAGGAAGCGTTTAGCGTAGGCCTCCGCTTTTATTATTTTTATCGCCTTTAATACTACTAACTTTATTAGCTAGTCCGTGATTACCTATAAGAACCGCGCCTTACCCTTACTAGTAGGTAGTCGGTTTATTATAAAGTCTATTACGAGGTGGCTATAGATCTACTTAGGTATAGGTAATAGTTTTAGTAGTCCGTGCTATACGTTCCGCTACTAATTACGCCTATTATACGGATTATAGTTATATAAGAACTTCCGTATATCTTTATTTATAGCGGGCTAAAAGAATTATTAGGCTATTATAGCGATTATATTCTCCTTACCCGGGTAGCCGCCGATAGTAGAGTCGTGGATCGCCTATACTAAGCGTCCCCTTAGCGGCGCGTTTTCTCCGGAGCTCGGGACCTAGAGATAATCCCGGAAAGTTATATATCCTACGGGGTTAAGAGAATATTCCGCGATCTATAGCTATAGTCTAAAGGATAGGTTAAAGCTATGAGCTTTTATAGTAATCGCGGCGAGGACCCTTTAATACTAGGGGTAGGTCGCTATAGTATTATCCTAAAGTCGTTAAAGGTCTTTATTTACTTCGAATACACGCTTAATAGACGTTTTCCGTATTATTGGCTTAGGGATCGTTTTTAGGATCGCGGAGTTAGGTATTAATTAAATTACCTATCCTTACCCCTAGTTATCCGCGCTATCCTTTAGGGCGTCCTATTTATAATAGGAGAGCGTATCCACCGCGAAGTTCTTAGTACCTTACTAGTACTTTAATATAAAGTTAAACTAAGCTAATTCGCCGGCTTAGCGGCTTTACTTTTTAGTAAGGGACCGTTTAGTTAAAAGGTACTTAAGGGCCTTATAGTCCGATGATATCGTGAATTATTTATAGCTAGTTAGTTCTGCCTTTTAGGCGAGTATATAGCTTATAATTATTAATATCTCCTTATTATAAATAGGGTAGTTATACTCCGCTAGGGTAAGTTTATACGAGTAATACGCGACTATATAATAATATCCTAGCTTATCCACCTAGGATAGGACGCTACCTAACACGTAGCCCGAATAGTTAGTCTCTAATATAGTCTTACGGTCTAGGTTCTATAACTATAAAACGGGTTCTATATAAAAGAGTTATTTTAGCTCCTTAAAGGCGGCGTCTTCTTCGGCCCCCTACCTAAAGAGCCGATCCTTCTTTATTGGTGCCGAGAGGGGGGCCGTGATACCCATAAAGTTATTAATAAATATCTAGTAGTAGTTCGCGAATCCTAAGAAGCTTCGTACTCCTTTTACTAAGGTAGAGGCCTCCTAGTCGCGGATAGCCTTTAACTTCTCGGGGTTATAAGATACTCCTTTATCCACTATAATAATAAAGCCTAGATATTTTACTGTTATTACACTAAACTCGTACTTAGCCGAGTCTAGGTTTAGGCCGGTATCTATTAGCCTATATAATACTAGCCGGACCTTCGCTTTATAGTCCTTATAAGATCCGCTAAAGTAGATTAGGATATTATTAATATATACGGTAATAAAGTCGTTAAGGAACTTCTATAGCGTTTAGTTAATATAGCATTAGAAGGTGGCGGGTACGCCGCTTAGTCCGAAGGGGTATACTAGCTACTTAAAGAGACCGAAGCGCGTTCTAAAGACTGTTTTGCCTTTATGCCCGGGGGCTATACGGATCTTATAGAAGGCGGCGACTACGTCGAGCTTTATAAACCACTTAGCGCGGGCCAGGTTATATAGGGTCTTAGTAATTAGGGGGAGGGGGTAGCGATCCCGCTAAGTGATCGCGTTTAGGGCTTTATAATTATAGTAAAAGCGTAGCCCGCCCCTTAGCTTCTTTACGAATAAGACTAGTATAGTAGCCGCAGAGCTACTAGCTTATATAAATCCCTTATCTATTAGGTCGTTAACCGTTTTCCGGAGCACTAGTAAAGAAAGGCGAAGCCGTTACTATGCAGAACGGCTTAGGCAGTGTGATCTCGGATAAATCTTCGATAATAGGAGTGCTTAAGACCACGAAGTGTATATACCCAAAGCAACACATATAATAAGGAGACCTTTAGAAAAGGTTCCTGGAGGTGCGCGCTGTTCTGATCAGGGTAACGTAGCTTAAACGAAGTGAATATAATAAACGTGGCAAAACTAAGGGTTAAAAGGATAATAATTATATAGGATAATAAGCATCCTCTATATCTAGGGGCGTCGCTATGTATATATAATATATAAGATAAATAACAAAGATACGCGCGTTCTATAACGTTACGTGATATCCTAACGATATAGTATTAGGTCTCCGATCTACCCCTCTATAATCGGCCCTAGTTATCTTACTTATATCCTCGTGGCTATAATAACTCTAAGTATAATTAGGTTACCCTGATTAAGCTAAGTATAATCTAGTAAAACTATTCTAAAGGCTTACTTACGCTTACGCAGAGTCCGTCCGCCGACTATATAATCCTCCTTCTCGGTATATACTCGGTTTATAATAGCTATAACTATATCCTTATCCTACTTAATCCTAGTATTATATCGTAACTATCCTTCCTAGGGAATCGCGCGTAAAGGCGGTATATATAAAGAATTATTAACGGCGGCGTTATAAAGTGTTGCTTAATAGATACTATTATATAAGTAAACCTAGTTATCTTAGGGGAATCAGCTAGGCCTAACCGGGCTAATATAAGAGTCTATAGGGCGAGGATTATATAGCCTATAGAATAGGTGGCTATAAGATATCTCGATACCCTTATCTTACTCCTTTATATCTTTAATCTATTTACCCTGGATATTAATCATCCTAAGCTATACTAAGATTTTCTTTAGCGATATCTAGATAATCTTATAACTATTTAAGTTAATACCAGCGAACTTAGAAGGTTTAGAGGACTTAGGAGTCTTCCTAGGACTCTTCGTGACCTTAGTGACCTTCTTAGGCGTTACCGGTATCGAAGGCTTCTTAGAGATATTCTTAGGCGTCTTAGGACGTACTAGGATACTAGTATCTTTCTGAGGAGTGCTCCTAATTAGCGCCTAAGTCTTTTTCTTAACCTAATTAGAGGAACCAGGGGCAGTAGGCTTAGACTTAATAACAGGCTTATTAATAGGAGTAAAACCTTTACCCCTAGGAGGAGGTGGCTAAGGGGACTAAGGAACCACTAGGACCGCTAGTATCTTCTAATAACTAAAACCGAGGATTAGTCTAATATAAGATAGCTATTCTTCCTTAATATAATAAGCATAAGCTATACTATTATTCCCGTAATAACGTCCTTATACGAACCGGTGAATCTTAGAGCTTTAAGGGAATAAGTAGCCCTCTTAGATAATAGCCTATATCTACTCGATAACGAAAAGGCCGTATAAGTAATCATACGTTTAGCGAGGACCGGGAATAATATAGAAACGGCGGGTAAGGCTAGAGATAGCCTTATTAGGTGTATTAATGCTACGTAGCTAACCTATAGCGTACTTAAATAACCGTAAAAGGCGGTCCTTAGTATTACTAGTATTCTAAATACTATTATACCTATATATATACTATATCTCTTAATCTATAATTAGACTAATAAAGTAATTCTTAAAGTAATAAATAATAGGGATAAAGCGACTCCTCTTAATACGGTTAATTTCCTTAAGCGGCTAAGATAAATAGACCGCCGTGCGGCTATTTAACTCCTAATAAGGCGTAACACTAATCTATGCTAAGGGACGGGTATCCCCTTATCTGCGCTTAACTATAGCACGTATTATATCCTCTAAACTGCCCCTTTCAAGCTATCTCTTATTTATTAGGTTATAGTATATCCTAAAGGACGACTATATTACCGGGTAAGTATCTTATAGTCTCTCGGCGAATATACTTATTATAGAAATATAAGGCAGTATTATATTGACCGTGATAGCGTTAAGCTCGCTATCTATAGTATTCTTAAGAAGACGCTGGACTACGCGTATATCGTTTTCTGGCTGCTAGGAAAAACCTATATAGGGAGCGGTATTATTTAGGACGTTAAATAAACGGTACGGTAGTCCTTATATAGGGAATACCTATCGGCTATTATTAGGGTTATTAATACGCCGGGGGCGTATAGACTTATTAATAATAACACGGGTAGCGGGACTAATATTAGCGGTAAGGATAGGACCGGCGGGAGCCGGCTCATAGTAGTTAAAGGTAGGGGATACGGATATTCTGAATATCTCTATTAGCCTAATCACGGTAATATATAGGTGGCGGATAGAAGGAAAATATATAAGGGCAGCGAGGTAGTAGATAGTAAAGAATAGATAGCGGGGGGAAGTTAGAAAAATAAACTTAACGATATAGGAAAAAAGAGGAAAAGAGGGAAAACGGGTTAACTAAAGCTAGTAATAGGGGATATATATCCTTTATTAACATTTAATATTTCTGGGTAGTGCCTCCTTTATAAGACTAGCTTTAACCGGAGTTTCTATTACGGCTACTAGTTAAATAGGGTCGTGATATAAAAGAAAGGGTAATCCTGATACTATTTATGGTTTTCGGATATAGGTAACTTAGTGAATTAGGCGCGGGATCTAAATACGGAAGTTGGCTTACCGTGTAACCGATCTGATTAGACGAAAAGATTAGATAATACCTTTTCTATTATACCTATAATCGCGACTATATAATAAAGCGATATAAGGAAGGTAATCGTGAATCACGCTTAAAGTCTAATCTTTTTAGTAACTTAAAATAGGCTATTTATTTAACTACGCCTCCTTAAGTCACTAAAACTATAAATCGCTAGGCCACGTTATTTATCTCCGAGGGATATAAGGCGGAGGGCTATTAGCTAGAGGCGTATCTTTTAGGCTCTATGTCTTTACCTTATCCTACGACTCGATATCGTGTTTTCCTATAAACTTCTTATTATTAATAATAATAATAGGGTTATCGATATATCCGCTAAAGCTTTAATCACGGGGCTTAATAACCTTAGCTCTTATAAGCGTAAGAAAGCCATGGCTTATTAGGAGTTAGTCTATCCTATACCGTGTTTTTAGTCTAAGACACGACTTATCGCGGGCGCGGTTAATAAGTATAATGTTTTTACGACGGTCTAAGATATAGTAGTGAGTTCTTTTTACGCTTCTTATCGTGTTACCCTGATTAGGGTAAGCTGATATTATAGATATAGGCAAACTCGTACTTTATTTAGTACGGAATAGCTAGTAAGGGTAGCGCTTTATATATTAAACTGGATTTCGTGGGCTAAGTTATCTAAGGCGACTTTAAGGCTATTATTATAGGCCGGGTTTAGGATAGCGTACTAAATCTTACTAATAAAGATATAGAATAGGAGCTATTTAAGAAGGTAAGGTATAGTAATAGTTTATCTCTGTCTCGTCGCTATATATTCGTGGCTAAGGACCTTACTAGTCCCTAGAGGGAGTATATTATAAAGACGGTGACCCGGGCTTATACGGTTAGAGCCCTGATTATCTAAGGGTTCGGGGTTATTAATAAGGTGCCGTGCTAGTGCTATAAGGAATAGTGGTCGGCTATAAGTAATCGGGTTAATAATAAGATCACTTATCCTTTCTTTAAGTACGTGTCGCTTCAATATAATAATCGATTTCCGGACTACGCTAACTACTATTTTCATAAGATAGCTTATACGTATCGTGATAATAAGCTCCGGAAATAGTTCTATTAATCTAATTAGGAGGTCTTATAGCTAGATAGTGACTATACAGGTATTAGTCACTCTAATCTATACGTTAAAGACTTACTAGTACTGCTATAGTCTAAATACGATAATAAGATATATCCGCGGCTTTCGCCTTAGTACGGTGTCTTTATAGTAAGCACTATTACTCTATACTATAAAAGTGCTTAGCAGATACGTAACGTTAATAGAGGAAGGGGTCTTAAACTATAGGACTATATAATAGCATAGGTCCCTGTATTAGCGTATAAATATAAGGATAACCCTAAGAAGTTCTATTATACTATTTAGAATAACCCGATAAAAAGGAATCGAGAAGAGACGGTAAAGTAGTATTATATCCCCTTTATCTCTAGGGCTTAGGTTTAGCGGTATAAGTTAGAAGTATACGGCCTTAGTAACGGTGACTATAAAAGCGAGCCAGAGTAAAATATAGATAGGTGATTCGGGTAGTAATTACTATAATTAGGGTAACCTTAGTATAATTAGGATATTTTTATTTCGGTACGCGGCGTAAACGGGTAAAGGAAAGGTAAATAAATAGTAAATATATTTAGTGGCTATATCTTTACGGTGTTTACTTAGTTAGTACGGATAAATAGAAAATAGTAATAGTAAAATATAAATAAAAGGAACTAATAAATAAAATAATAAGTAGAAGGGCGTGGAATAGGGTGATTAGGGTAATAAAGGGTAAATAGGGAAGAGATATAAAAAAAGCGAGTTAAGGAGTCCTAAAAGTGGTGTTTTTATTTTAGGGGGTAGTAGTTAGTTTTCGATAATAAGCAGATAGCGGTATCTTATATATCCTCGGCCCTAATACTATATATAAGACTTCTATTAAATATAGTATTACTATAATTAGGTTAACTAGGTAGGAAGTAATAGTAAGGGATAAAGTATAAGGTCCTAGTATAGTCCTTATACTTACTTAGGTTAAAGTCAGGATCTCTAGGGATATAGACTTTAACTCTTCCCGACTACGTCGCTTTTCGGAGCTCTGCTTCTAACCTCTTATAATACTCGCCTAGTAAGTCCCGAAGTCTCGCTAACCGTTATAGAAGTGCGTTAACGGTCTAATTAGGGGAACCTATATTATCTTAACGCTTAATATCCTCGGCCCTAATATCTTTATTAGTGGATTCACCTAGGAGGAGGGGTGCTTTAACCAGCTCTTTATCGATAAGGACACCGCGGGCAGGGTATATAATTATTAGTTTTTTAGCATAGTCCCTTTCTAGTATCATCTAGTCCTCCGGCTCCTAGTATCCGTCTTTATCCTAGATAAATTTCTTAAGGCGGTTAATAGTAAAAGTGACGCCCTAGAGCTCTTCCCCTAATAAAGTCGATAGCCTAAAGGTCTTATTATTCTGATTAGACGATATAATACGAAATAGGCTATTCTAGCGGTAGTCTAGCTTCTTATTGCGGCTTATATCGATAGCTAGCTTAGTGTTATACACGAGGATAAGGTCGCTAACTAAGAGTCTTTACTTACGCAGGGTCCTAACTCTTAAACGGTTAATAGAGTCCGTCTTCTATTACTGTTACTTCTTAACTATATCGGCAGTAGTCCTCTAGTCGGCTTCTAACTAGGCGAAGGCCTTTCGGCGTAGTAATATCTTTTTTTGGGTCTTAACGCGGCCCTAGTCGAGCACTCTCTAAGTAAGGCAGGTCGTCTTAATAGGCGTAATGGCCTTTTAGCTATAAAGGAGGTAAAAGGGGGTCCTTCTGGTAGATACTCGGATAGTTATACGGTCCGCGAAAAGGACTATAGGCAGGATCTTATATAACGTACCGCGGTAAATCTTCTACTAGATAGTAAGCGTATAGGCGATAGGCTTATATCCTACCTTATTTAGACTATTAGCGCGGGGGTAGTAGGTAGAGATAACCTTATACTTTATTAGGTATACCCGATTTAGCTTAATCACGCTACCCTTATTCTTAGGACCTCCGTTTATAATAATACATTGGTATAGTCTATACCGGTAGATAACGTCTTCTTATAAGAATATCGTAACGGCTCGCGATATATTTTTCCGTAATGGACGGGCTTTAACCTATTCTATGAATATATATTAAGCTTTTACTAAGTAGTACCCGTTAAGATACTAAATATTAAGAGTTACCTATATAAAGGGGAGGGCTTATTAAGGTAGTTAAGTAGCGATTAGGGGATCTTCGCGTGCTTTGCCTTAGCGGCTCTAATATTCGGCGTATACTTTAATAACCTCCTTAGTCTCCTTATTATTAATCCACCTCTTAGGAGTCGAATCTTTCTTAGTAACCCTTATCTATAGCAGACCGTCCTTTATAAAAACACGCGTTAATCGATCTCTAACACGGCGGGCGTTATAAGGGTCTATTCTAAAGGGTATCTATAGGCTCGTTAAATATAAGGCCATTTACTAAGAGAACTAGCTCTAGGTAATATCCGGGTCTAAAACGTCTTCGGCCAGGGTAAGGTTATTAAACCTTTTATCCGTATCTACGAGGAAGATTCGGCTATTAATAAAGTCGTTAATATCTCCCTTTATAGCGTTATTAGCCTAATTAGACGGAGTAGCAGGTATCCTCGAAAGTCCGTTAGCTATAGTATTCTTAGTTCCCTTAATATACTTAACCTCGAAGTTAAAAAGTCGGATCCAGGTAATCTACTAAGTAATAAATACGCTAGGCAGGTCTATAGCAGAACCACTAAGCTAGGATACTAAGGCTTAAGTATCTATTTCTAGTATAAAGCGGACTCTATAAAAATAGTTAAAGAGTTAGCGAAGCACCTTTAATACTCCCCTTAGCTTTAGTTTACCGGTATTATAGACCTTGTCCGCCGGGTTCTATCTGCCGCTTTTATACCAGGCGATAGCTCTTTTCCTATTAATATACTAGCCTAAGATCCCGCCCTAGCCCTTAATATATATATTAATAATCACGTAGATAATACTAGCCCCTTTACTATACTTAATAGTAATTAGAACTAGTATAGAGGTTAGGGTAATCTTAAGAGTATCTATAGCGTACTACTAAGGCTTACTTTATAAGAAGACGGAAGTCTTCCTTAGTAGGTCTATTAACGGCCCCGCGATAATAGCGAAGCGGTATATCTATATACGGTAAAAGGTGGCGCGGCTAAAAAAAGAACGGACTTCGGAAATAGTCCAGCACTTCTACTACTAAGTTAACTTAGCCACCTTAGCCTGCTTAGGGGAATAGCTATCGGTTCCGTATATATAGCCTATAATAGTGGCCGCTTTCTAATACTATTAGCTTTTAGCGCTAGCTATAGTGCCTTTAGTAAGCTCCACGTTAAGAAGGACTCTATTAATATTACTAATATACTTAGCTATATAGCGGCGAATTCTAGGCTTAATTAGGGTATTATTATAGGTGGTAGTTAGCCCTTTAACCGTAATATCGTTAATAAAGGGTCGGTAGTACTAGGGAATAAGGTTATAAAGGATACGGGTTATAGTATATATAAACTAGGCTATTAAGTTAGTCGCCTTTTATAGAAGGTTATATATCCTAAAGAGTCCTAAAACCGTGGCGAAGGTCGTTAAGTCCCTTAATTCCTTATTAAGGGTGACTTCGTTATAAGCGGAGAAGAAATCCAGAAACAAACTATCTTATATATACTAAAGTCCTTAGAAAACTCGTCGGCCCTAGGCGGGATAAAGGTATCGCGTAGGGTAATAGCATTAATCTTAGTAGCACAGTTAATAAGGCGTATATTACCGTCTTTATTCTTTATAAGGAACCAGAGGCTTTAGTAGGCCGCGTAGCTTTCCTTAATAACCCCTTATCCTTCCTATCCTTAATTATCTTAATAATAATAGACTCTAGGGCTCTTAGGATAAGGATCCCTTTCGCCTATTATACCTTATACGGAACCACCTAAATCTTCTATAGCGGGGCGACTCTAGAGTCGAGTCTCCTATATTCTTATTAATCCTATATAAGAGTGGCTTTATAGTTTAGGAGGGTCTTTATTAAAAGCTCCTTTTTTATAGGTAATAGATAGTCGGTAGAGTCTAAGATATCTTTAAGTCGCTTTTCCGTAAGTCTTAAGAAAGGGGTAATCTTAGAGAACTTTAAGATAATTAGGCTAATAAAACCCTTTATCTTCCTATTCTTATATATCCTTAAGGATTTCCGCTAAGATCTTCTGCTTCTAAAGGGGGTCGCCTTTAGGGACGGAACTATCGGACGGCGCGTTATTTATAGGGTGAATCTTAAGGGCTTTTGGCTTATATATAGTATAGATAGCCTAATTAGGCTAGTGGTATACTTCCTTAATTAGGTCTTAATGCTTTCTCCTCTTCGCGGTCTATAGCTTCTTTACGGCCATTATAGCGGCGCTGGTAATACGCGCGTCTTTAGCCCTTAGAGCCGATAACGCTAACGACTAATAAGACTTCCACGTTTCCCACTAAAAATTAGTATAAGTGATTTAGTATAAATTAGGTTATTTAGGGTAACTATAATAAGGACTTATAGATAAATATAGTGGTAAAGGAAGAAAACGGTGTTTATAGTATTATCGGGCTTTTTTATTATATTTCCTATATCCTTAGCCTTAATTCCGTGGTATCGTCCTTAAGGCCACGTATACCCTTAGCAAAAGTGGTTTAATCTCCTTAGAGAATATAAAGGCTACTAGAGACGCTATATTAGCGTCTTTAATCGTATATTAAATCTTATCGCCCTCCTTTAGAACGTCTAAAGAGTAATAGTTAGCCTTATCCTTAATAGATAGTAAGGTAGCGGCCCTAGGCTAATAGGTAGGGTCACTATCCTAAAGATAATATTAATTAGCCTAATTAGACCGATCCTTATCGATCCGACGCCTCTTATTAGCCTTATAGTTCGGCTAGCTCTAGTTTCTCCGTATCTCCTTAATCTACTCACGATAAGCGATAAGCATAAGAATACGGGTATTACTAAGCGTGAAGTTAGTATCGATCTAACTATCCCGGAGAAAAAAGAACGCTTTAGTCTCTTAGATCCATAGTATACTAAGTAGTATATTAGGCCTTAGACCGGGGAGGACTTAGAAGTTAAAAACACCGTTGTACTCGCCGACCTATAAATACTCCTTAAGGTATCTAATACACGGTTACCCCTCCTAGTTATTAACGCCCTTAATTCGGATCTCGGTCTAGCTAATACGATATTCTAAACCGAATCGTTTTATAATAGCTATAAAGATAGTATTAAAGGTAGCTCCTATATCGATAATAGCCTTTATAAAAACGTTAGGTTATACGTTACGGCACCCTTTCGAGTAAGCCGGCACTTTAAGACTATATACCGGGTAATAACCAGGGGGTTATCGGTTTTAGGGACTACCTCTCTCTTAATAATAGTAAGGGTACTTAAGCTAGTATTATCGGGTTAGGCGAATAAGACGGTATATCCCGTTAATAAAGGTAGGGGAGGAGGTATACTAAGAGGACCTCGTTTATTAAGGAAAAAGGCTTTATTAGCGGTTAGATAAACGATCTCGCGCTACGGTTAACTAGCCTTAGCAGCGTATATCCTCTTATTATTTCTTAGCTTTATATCCGGGTCGGTAAGAAAGTGGTATTAGATAGGAACCTTAATACGGAGGTCCCTGATTTACCTATATAGGTCTAATTAAGCTTATTCTAGGTCGTAAGGCTAATCCGCGGAGTAGCTAGGCTTATATTTACTAATAGTTTCTAGTTACTATTGCTTATACTATATCGGCGCTTTATCTATATCCACTTTTTTATTAACGGTCTTAGCTATAAGTAGAGTCGGGACCTAATAGCCTAAACTAGGGTTTAACTTCTATAGGCGCTATTTAATAACTGATTTAAGAAACGGATAGCTTTAGGAGTCGCTTTAATAACTCTGCCGCTCCAAGTTATATAAAGGGGCTATAAGGGGGGCTGCTTTTTCCGAGTATCCTTTAACGCGGTATAGATATCCGCCTACTAATAATCGGATATAATAGATATAAAACTAATGCTACAGCTTATTACGGGAGCCTTAGCCTTCCCTTCTTCCTCCTTTAGCCTAGTATAATATTCTAAGGGCTTATTTATCTATTATATAAGAAATGATATTTTATATATAAGACCCACTAAAATATAGGTCTATAATAAGAGCGATAAGACGCCTAAGTACTTTACTAAGTTTATATATACCTGTAATACTAGTCACGATAGCTAGGTTCGTCTTTAATTCCATTAGTTCTATTAGTTCCAGCAGTTCTATCAGTTCTATTAGTTCCTAGGTAGCCCGAATCTTTATGCCGTGGATCCTATTATATACTGATTAGCTAGAGGGCGGGCGATTATCGTGCACGTGACTATGGTATTCGGGCTGCCTAGGAACTAACTAGTTAGCTAGATAGGAACCGATAAAACTACTATTAATAAAGCCGATAAAATAAATAGAATAGATGGAATAGATGGAACAGATAGAACAGATAGAATAGATGGAACAGATGGAACAGATGGAATAGATGGAACAGGTGGAACAGATGGAACCGATGGAACCGATGGAACCGATGGAACCGATAGAACCGATAGAACCGATAGAACCGATAGAACTAATAGAACTGATGGAACTAATAGAACTAATAGAACTAATAGAACTAATAGAACTAATAGAACTAATAGAACTAATAGAACTAATAGAACTAATAGAACTAATAGAACTAATAGAACTAATAGAACTAATAGAACTAATAGAACTAATAGAACTAATAGAACTAATAGAACTAATAGAACTAATAGAACTAATAGAACTAATAGAACTAATAGAACTAATAGAACTAATAGAACTAATAGAACTAATAGAACTAATAGAACTAATAGAACTAATAGAACTAATAGAACTAATAGAACTGATAGAACTAATAGAACTAATAGAACTAATGGAACTGATGGAACTAATGGAACGGATGGAACTAATAGAACCGATAGAATAATTAGAATCGCTTTAATCGGTTTAATCGCCAGCGCGAGTTATAGCGTACTATTATAGGCACGAGATTAGTATATTAAAGTTTATTATAGTACTTCGACAGCTTATCACTCTTATCACAGCCCCGCTATAAAGTGGGTCTTATATATAAAATATCATTTCTTACATAATAGATAAATAATACCTATTCTAATAGGGACTAACTAGAAGGCCTAGATATTTTAATATTTAGCCTACAATCGTGGCGTGGAAGTAGGGCCATAACAAATTCATTAGCCTCCCTAAGTACCACACCTATTTTCTATATACCTATATCATCCAGCTTCATCACCCATCACTTAGGGGTTTACCACCTCTACACGTGTAATTCATTTAATTCATCTG
>NW_027263533.1:8940540-9020887 GCF_042370955.1 Sodiomyces alcalophilus JCM 7366 | reverse complement strand
TAGATGGAATAGATGGAACAGATAGAACAGATAGAATAGATGGAACAGATGGAACAGATGGAATAGATGGAACAGGTGGAACAGATGGAACCGATGGAACCGATGGAACCGATGGAACCGATAGAACCGATAGAACCGATAGAACCCGATAGAACTAATAGAACTAATAGAACTAATAGAACTAATAGAACTAATAGAACTAATAGAACTAATAGAACTAATAGAACTAATAGAACTAATAGAACTAATAGAACTAATAGAACTGATAGAACTAATAGAACTAATAGAACTAATGGAACTGATGGAACTAATGGAACGGATGGAACTAATAGAACCGATAGAATAATTAGAATCGCTTTAATCGGTTTAATCGCCAGCGCGAGTTATAGCGTACTATTATAGGCACGAGATTAGTATATTAAAGTTTATTATAGTACTTCGACAGCTTATCACTCTTATCACAGCCCCGCTATAAAGTGGGTCTTATATATAAAATATCATTTCTTACATAATAGATAAATAATACCTATTCTAATAGGGACTAACTAGAAGGCCTAGATATTTTAATATTTAGCCTACAATCGTGGCGTGGAAGTAGGGCCATAACAAATTCATTAGCCTCCCTAAGTACCACACCTATTTTCTATATACCTATATCATCCAGCTTCATCACCCATCACTTAGGGGTTTACCACCTCTACACGTGTAATTCATTTAATTCATCTGCCTTAGCCTTATTATGTTAATAGTCGTTACTAACGTATTAATTCTGCCCTTAAACTTAGCTAAAAAGGCTCGGAGTTATAATCCTATAAGTATTACTGCTTAAGATATACCTATATATATACGTTTATATATAGGTACGCAGGAGGTATAGTACTTAGGGAACTTGGCGGCTTTATTATACCCCACGAAAAAGCCACGATTATAGGCCGAATATTAATTCGTCTAGGCCTTTTAGTTAGTCCCTTCTAATATTACTCTTATAACGTCTTTTATCTTAATAAGGAGGCTTCCGGAGTTAGTGCTAACGTAGTAGGCTTTAGCCAGGTCTTTATACTTCCCTTAAAGGCGCGTGCTAAGCTAGTAGAGGATAGACCGCCGGTACGGCTAGTCTTACTACTTAAGGTATATATCCTAGGAGTAGGGCTACTACTCGTTATTCTAGTCTAAGGCGAGGTAGTCGGGATACCTAAACCTAACTAGGTACTAGGTCTTATCTAGCTATAATACCGCGCACTGCTTATAGCGGTAATGCTCTTATTTATAATAAAAGTAATAGAGGGGTAGTTTATTAATAAGGTGATATTATAATAGGCCGCCGGAATAGGGGTAGGAATTCCTATTCCTATACCGTAGTGGCCCTCGCCTATACTATATATCGTCCTTATATATACCCATAATAGTCTAATTAGGGGTAATATAATAAGCTGCCGGAGTAGCGTCCTGCCTTTTTAAAATAGACTGCTTCACGGCGGCGTAGAACGGGGTCTTTAGGTAAGGGTTAGTAGTAAGGATCGCGTTAACCTTATTAACTCCTACTCGACGCGAGAGGGCTATAACTTAGGGAACCGTGTTCCTAATAACGCCTATACCGTTATAAACTATAAAGATAGTATACTTCTCCAAAAGCTCCGTTAACCTATCTATATCGGTCCTTATCTACACGGCCGGCTTAGGCATTATAGTAGGCCTCCGTAAAATAGTCGGCGAATATATTATCGGGTTAGCCTAATTAGGCTAAGGCGTAATAGTTAGTATCGGTTTAGTAGTTAGCGTAGGAGTAGGAATATCTATAATACTTATTACTTTATTAATAGGCCGCTTATCGGCTACCTAGACGTCTTCTGCCTACTCTTTTAGTATATCCGATAGGTTATAATACCTACGTAGCCGGTTCTTTAGGTTAACGAACTTATACTTTATCTAATTTACGAGCTATATATTAATATCTTAGTATAGAATAGCGAGGAAGATATTATAAAGCTTATAGTCCTTAATAAAGGTGCCGCTAACTTTATTAGCTCTTAACTTCTATACCGTAACGCTTATTAATAGCCGTTGAACTTATTAGACTTTCTTAACCTTTTTATACTTATAAGTAAGTTATAATTAATATACTTTATTAGATAGGTCGAGTTATTAATCGGGGTCTAGGTAGGAGTATTTATTAATAAGCCGCTGCTTTAGGTTCTTTTATCGGCCGCCGGATACTTTAACTAGTCGGATTATCTTATAAACCGTAGGACGGTATTAGCCTCCGTGAATAGGCTAATATAGGAGATTTTATCGGCCTCGCTAAGGCGGTTAAGCTTAGCGTAGTCTTAATAATCCCTAAGGAAGGTGGATAGGGCTATCCTATTAAAGCGAGAGGCTCCCTTAGTAAAGGGGTTTAGGGGCGCGTAAGATATAATAATAGCTTTATCCCTCTTATCGTCGTATAAGCTAATATACTAGTAGATAGCCGCGAGCGTCTTTAGAGTAAGGCTCGCCTTAAAGTTTTTTAGGACGTTATTAGGAGGCGCGACCTTTATACTAGGAGCGTGGGCCTGCTAGGGAGGGCTTAGTCCGGGGGAAATAAGGGAAATAGGGGGAATAAGGGGACCTAGCCCGCCGCTAGGGTTCGGGTTACCCTGACTAGGCGAAGGGGAAGCCGATACGGCTCCGTAGCCGGACGCCGGTATGCCTTAACCGTAAGAGATAGTTATTAACGGGCCGATACCGGGGTCTACGTCCCCTTATCTAAGCGAGGCGGTCGTAAGAGGAGGGTTAGCCGTAGGAGTAGCGTTACCCTAATTAGGCGTAACCATAGTCGTAGGGGTTAGGATAGCCGCGTATATATTATTATTATTAGGCTTAGAGTCGCTATAGACTATAACCGTAGGGGGAGGGTTATAATAGTCGGTCCACTATAAGGCCGTTATATTATTAAAGGGGGGGGTTAATCTATTATAGTAACTGGTTTAGGTAGATTAGGGGAATCAGGGTCTTTAAGAAAGAAAGAGTTAAGAAATAAGAAGTAGTCGTGTATTAAGTCTATAAGTCTAAGGATAATTCTACTTAGCGATACGGGGTAGGAGGAGCCCTTTTCTTAGGGGCCCTAAAGGATATAATATAAGCACTCTCCGCTAAGGCTTAGGAGGGAAGCTATTATAGTTAGACTAACAGAGATACCTATAAGGAATAGGATAAGGTATCGCTAGCCGTTATAGAAGATTAGTTTAAATCGTGTCCGGGATCTATTAGCAGGTTTACTTAACGGCCGGGTCTATAAAGGCATAGTATCTCGGGGCTCCTTAATAGGTTCTTTTAACCGGTAAGGCCTTATATAACTAGATTTTCTTAAACTTCTCGGGGCTAGGGACTTACTACTATTCGTATAGGCCTTTATTACCCTAGTTATAGTACGGTTAACCCTACGCCTTTATCGTTTTATACTTAGATGGTTATAATAAAGGATTTTTTTACATCTAGGCTCTATAGTCCCTAATAGTCTATATCCGTAGGTTTTCCTATTCCGGTAAAGGAACACGCCCTCCGTGTCTATATCTACGCTATATCCGGAATCTATTTTATAGTTAATCTATTCTTTATTCCACTTATTATACCTTTTTCTTAACTATTTTTCGCTTTTCTGCCTACCTTTACCTTATCTACGGTAAGGGCCTATATCTCCGTTCATAGCTTTTATCTTATTTTTAGTAAAGAGGATCCGTCCCCGTTTTCTAGTTATTAGGTTTTATTAAGGCTATATAGGGGCAGGTTTCCTAGGCTATTATCGTAATCTCCATTCTAATTTTAAATATTAATACTTTATTTTTAATCTCGGCCTCTTAGCTATATACTTCCCTCTCCACTTCCGTAATTAACGTATAGTTTGTTTAGGTAGGCTAGAACTCCCCTTAAATACTTTCGGTTACCCTAATTAGACGATTAGGACTTCCTAGGCACCGAATAGATCCGCCTCCAAGCACTAATTAAAGAAAGGCGAAGCCGTTACTATACAGAACGGCTTAGGCAGTATAATCTCGGATAAGTCTTCGATAACAGGAGTGCTTAAGACCACGAAGTGTATATAACCAAAATAATATATATAATAAGGAGACCTTTAGAAAAGGTTCCTAGAGGTACGCGCTATTCTAATCAGGGCAACGTAGCTTAAATAAAGTGAATATAATAAACGTAGCAAAATCTAGGGTTAAAAGGATAATAATTATATAGGATAATAAGTATCCTCTATGTCTGGGTGGCGTCGCCACGTATATATAATATATAAGATAAATAAAAAAGATGCGCGCGTGTTATAACGTTACGTGATATCCTAACGATATAGCACTAGGTCTCCGATCCACCCCTCTATACTAGTAACTCTTCCCTTAATATACCGTAAAGGGGCCCTTATAGCAGGGTCGGCTTAAGTTTATCGGGACCTCGCTTTAAGGTGATTTTATAGTCGACGCTTAGTTAGTAGGGGGGTAAGTCGTTAGCCTTATTAGGCTTAAAACGGTCGCCGAACTCTTATAGTATATTTATAGGGATATAGTCTTAAGGGTCTACTAGTTCCTTTTTATAGAGGGCCTTATCGATATCCCGTATACTAACGGCCCGGATTAAAGTGTTAAACTCGTCTCTTTCTTTTCCCTTTAATCTCCTTTTTATCTATCGTATCGTGGCCGCGAGTATTAATCCCGAAACTAGCCTTACCTCGCAGATAGCTTATATATCGGCTAATCTTTTTTCGCCTACTAGTCATAGGTTAATATCAGCGACTTTATAGTATAACCTATAATTCTTCGTGTAATATATAATATCGTTATATTTTAGCCACGGTTTTCCTAGGAATATATCCTAGTCTAGTCCTTTTACTATATAAGTAAAGACTTATTATATATAGCCGCTAATCTTAAGCTTAAACGCGGCGATCCCGGCGCTAATAGCCGACTTAAATATATCCGAGAATCCTTTTAGTAGTCGTTTTTTTTATCGACTAATAGTAACCGAAGTCTTTAGGTAAAGCGTTTATTCATAGTGGCGTAGTAGTTATAACCCGTATCTATAAGAGTATATATATATCGTTTATTTACTTATATTAATATTAGGGCTAAGTCGCCGCTAGCTAGGTATTTAAACGCCTCCTACTCCTACCGTAGGGCGACTATTAGCCCTAACGCCTGTTTTCGTATTAAAGCTATTCTTTTCTTAACTTTTTATTTTCCGAACTATCTAAGCTTATAGTAACGTCGCTATCTTTGGCCTAGACCTTCGCTACGCGGGCGCCCTTAGCCTTTAAGCCCTTATCCCGGGACTTATAGTTTATACGGATATATCCCTTCTTCCTATACCCCTAGCACTCCTAGTTATCGCGGGGTCGGTTTATAGTTATATTAGGCCGGACCTAGTTAATCCCGCCTATTATAATATCTCCGTTAACGTTTATCTCTTAGTTCCGGGTTTAATTCGGTATATACGTGTTCTGGTTAGTTAGGCGTAGGCCTTTTAGCTTCTAGGTAATACCCTAGACCTTAGTAACCTAGCTTAGGTAGGTATAGGGTAACTTTATAGTGACCAAGGCGCTACGTAGCTTCTGGCTTAGGGCTTCTTTAAGGAAAGTGATCTTCGCTAAGTCTACCTACTCGCTACCACCTGCTTAGGCGATCTGTTTCTTGATTTTCGGTAGGAACTATACGAAGGTTTATTCTTCGTGTTATCGGAGGGAGTATAGCGCGAGGGCTATATAAGCTTATTCATTCTGGTCCTTATATATACGGTCTAAGTAGGTAAGGAATAATTCTGGGTCGCGGGTACCTCCTGGCCCCCTGGCGGTATAGAAAGCTAACACTATTTACTAAGCACTCTTTCTAGGCACGAGTTAATATAATACTAGATTTTAGCTTAGTTATTAAATAAGTGCTTATTTAGCTAAAGCTTATTACGTATCTACTATAATTAGGTAGCGTACCCTATTCGCTTTTTACTAAACTTCGCTAAGTATAGTAATAGCTTAGTATATAGGGGGTATAGCTCCTAGGGGACTTTGATTTAGGGGGGAGTAGAGGTTGCCGGGGTAAGAGGGCCTATTACCGATTATATAAAAGTGTTTATAGGGGCTCCCTTTAAAAGGGGGCGGGAGGTTAGGGGTGGGTTATTATAGGGCCTAGATATTCGCGAGGCCGTTTATAAGTCGTTAGAGTAGCTCTTATTATTAAGCTATCTATTCCTATAAAGGACCGAGCGTTATATTAATAGCTTCGGTGATCCTTTTATCCGTGTACTTAGCTAGCTTAGCGGGGTTTATAAGACCGCCGCCGCCTAATAGCGTGATTGTATCTGGCTCTATACTAATATAGCATATAGGGTTCGCGAAATTCTAGCTATATAAGTAGCTAGTGATAGGTTAATCGTATTAAGTAAGGCCAAATAATTATATTAGCTAGAATTAAGGAAAGGAAAGGGAAAGGTCTATAGAAAGGTGCAGGATTTACTAGGTTTATACGAATCCCCGATAAGGGCAGCGCGAGGTCTAAGCGTCGGATCTACGTGCTAATTAGCGGTTCCGGCCTTATACCGGAACTATACTTTTAAGAGGTTAACCCGTAATAAAAGAACTTAAATACTAGGTTTTTCACCTATAGACAGGTTTTCCTAGAGTAAAATTAAAAAGGGGTTTTTAATTCTTTCCCTATAAGATAATGAAGATAGAGGTTTTCTTTTTTTTTCCTCGCTATGAAAATATATAGACTATAAAATAACTAGCTAAGCTGCACCTATTATATAGGAGTTAGCTTACGGGGGGTATTAGTACTATACCCAGAAAATAAATATACCTATATACGGTATAGTACGATATACGAAACCTCCTATAAGTCAGGGACTTCCTAAGTCGGCCCGAGTCCCCTAGGGACCTCCTAAGTCCTCTAGGGTCTTCCCGAGTCTCTTAGAGACTTCCTGAGTCCTCTAGGGGCCTCCCGAGTTCCCCGGGACCCTAGGTAGACCCACGGACCTTTAGGACCTTCGGAATAACCCACGGACCTTTAGGACCTTCGGAATAATACACGGACCCTCGCCTATACTTCGAGGGTCTGGATACTAAATCAGTAGCTTAAATAACCCGTAGGAAAGGACTCTATATATTAGGCTGCCCGCCTCCCTCTTTCTTTCCTTTTTCTCTCTCTCTCTGTATATTATTTCTGCAGTCTTTATAGTCTTCTATAATTCAAACTGCCTCTTTTCCTTTAGATCTTCCTCTTCCGTTCTATCTATTCGTGACCGTTATAACATAATATTAACTATAGCCTGGCTAATAATAATAGTAGCCAAAGTACTAGGCTAGGAGTCTAAATATCTTTAGAACTATCAAAACCGGACTATAAGGATTTAATATCCTATAATAATAGTGCGCACTTACTATATTATATAAAAGATACTTTACTTAGAAACCTATAGTTTTAAGAAAATTCCCTATTTCTTTTAAGTATGAATTTAATTAACGAACCAGCTACCTATAAACAGGCTATAAACTGCCTAGATAAAGATAAATGGATAGACGTAATGGTAGCAGAAATATCAGAACTCGAAGAGAGAAAGACCTAGGACTTAATAAGTATGAGAAATACGCCTAATAATTATAACCAAATAAAAAGAAGACTACTATGTACTGGGAGGTCGTTGGGTCTTTAGACTTAAATATAATAGCTTTAGCGAAGGTATTTAATATAAGGCTCGGTGGGTTATTTAGGGGTTTAATTAGGTTCTAGGTCTTAATTATCTAGAAACCTTTTTAACTACCTGCCAGCTAGAAAGCTATAAATAAGGTGTAATACTAGGCGTATTACACGGCTCGAAGTTCAGGCAGTTCGATGTTAAAAACGCGTTCGTTTATGCCGATATAGATACTCTGATATACGCTATATAACCTATAGGCTTCGAGAAAGAAGATAGTTTAGAAAATAATATAACTCTCTGTAAGCTTAATAAAGCTTTATACGGGTTAAAACAAAGTCCTGGACTCTGGTATAATTACCTGGTTAAGATATCATCTAAGCTAGGTTACCGGGTCCCTAAACACGATAACAGACGTTTTACTTTTTATAAATATAAACATAATAAAAATAATAATACTAGAATAGAAGAACGAGCTATTCTTCCATGCCATGTTAATAATATAGTGGCTCTGAGCCCTTCTAAGAACACTTTAGACTACTTCTTTAAGGAAATGTCGAAAGATATTATACTTAAAGACTTAGGTAAAATAAATACCATTCTAGGCTATATAATAAATATAAATAAAGAAAATAAGACTCTTTCTATAAGTTAGTTGCCTTATACTAATAAAATACTTAAAAGGTATAATACGCGAAGTCTGAAAAGGGTTTACACCCCTTGTATATATAAGAAGGTCCTAGTACTAAATCCTGAATAAGCGTTAACTAATAATATAAATAAATACTAATAGGAAATCGGGGCTTTATTATATTTAGCCTTATATTTAAGACTAGATATAACGTACGCAGTGTGTGTATATATATATTTCTATTTAACGCCTTAGCGGCGGCTAGTAAAAGCTGCCGCCGCGTCCCGCTATCGGGATATTAGGGTATAAGATATCTATATATCTATGCCTAGGCCGTATAGGGCTAATCGCTTAACTCTATCCTCCTAAACCATAATAACTAATAATATCTATACTATATTATTAAAGACAGTATATATGAGAAAAGAAAGTTCCTATATCTCGCCGTATACTCTCGGGGGTCTATATACCTATAGTTATCCCCCTATCCACTAGTAACCATCTACCTTCTAGCTAGTGCTCCTTTTATTCGAAGTGATTAGGCAGATCCTATTAAGGAAGCCCGTTATATCCGCTAGCGCGGTAAAGGCTATGCTATTTATTAGGATCTCCGTAAGGGTCTCCTAGGGGTTAAAGCGGCGAGTTTTCTTCCTATCTTCGTAGTGCCGGAGTTTATCTAGCTATCTACGAGAGTTTCTAACCTTACGGTGCTAGGCGAAGTGCTCCCGGGTCTTTATATAGCCGTAACCATAGTAGGCTATATAGCTATTATAATAAAACCTTTTATAGTATTCCTTAAAGTCCCCGTGCCTTATTCTTACTTAGATAAGGTGTATTAGGGTCTTTCGGGAGAGGGTTAGTTCTTTTAGTTCTTTTTAACTAAACCCTAGCTTCTTCTATATAGCCGCTTTATACCGGTATGGCCGGGACTTGGTATGCTATCTTTAAAGCCTGGTCTTATAGCGGGCTATTATAATGGCTTTTACCCTAGCCTAGGTCGGCCTCTTATTTTCCGGTAGGATCCCCTAGGCGTCTTTACTCGAGCAGAGCTTATCTACTTATTTGTTACCCGGGATTCCTATATACCCTGGTACCTATTATAGGTGGATCGGGTAGATTATTACTAGGCGTTACTACCTTAGGAACTCTTACCGTGATAATCTAGGTATTATACCGGCGGGCCCCTAGAGTACTACTTAGTTATTAATATAGTACGTAATCTCTTTTATTCCGGGGAGGCGGACCGCTACGGCTAGTTCCCTGGCTACTCCGGTTACCTCTTTATTGAAAACCACTATATTATAGATATATCTATAACTAGAGGTGATTTCTTTTCCGCCGCGCTATATCGAGTAGGCCTAGGTTATATTTTAGCCTTTTTATAATCCGTCTAAGAATACTAAGGTATACTCCGGGTCTAGCTTATTAACTCACCTATTAAAGGTCTCCGTGGCGTTTTCCTTAGTTCTATTATTAAACAGGACCTTATCTTAGTAGCTCCGTCCCGTAAATTAGGGACTTATTAGTTAGTATTATAATAGCCTTATATGTATTAGTTCCCTTATCTATAATACTCTTAAGCGCCGTATCGGGGCCTTAATCTGTCTTATATTCCCTCGAGTAATTAGGGAGATAGCCTATACCACGGGGTAGTCCTTCTTAAGTCTAGTAATACGGGTCGCGTACCTTTACTATAGGTACTCCGCGTAATCTTTTATTATAGGGATTCCTGATTCCTAGTACAAGGCTAGCACCGGGACCGTCTTCTAGGCTAGGAGTATAGTTCTGATTATAGTTATTTATACTCGGGTTATCGTCTTAGTCTTAGGTAAGTATCCGGAGGGTAACCGGCACCACTTCTTATAGATAATATCGTGGCGGCCCTAGGCCGGGGCCCGGGGTCCCTCCTACTAGATCTCTGCCCGTGTAGTAGGTAATGGTTAGAATATATACTTATATAGCTCGGCGTAGTAAAGCTAGGTTCGGTTTATTAGTGGCTTTAGTAAGGCACCGTATATAGTTAGCGACCTTAAGTCCCTTCTTCGCCTATTTCTTTACGGGGTCCTAGAAGTCGAGGCGCCTATCTATATATATACTAAGCCACCTAATTAGGCCTAGTAGCTTCTATCTCTCTTAGTTAACGGTATAGGCGACTATAACCTTATAGTCGAATAGGGGTAGTTTTATTATAGGGAACTAGGGGATCCTCCGGCAGGAAAAGAGTTAGACTTTGGCTTTACTATAGTCTAGCTTAACCCCGTTATCTTTATACTATTAGAGTTATTATTATAGTATCTCCTTAATTATCTTTACTATGGTTTTAGTGTCGGTATATACTACGACTATATATATATCGTTAGTATATCCGAATAGATTCTCCTTATTAAGTAAACGGTGTATTTTAATAATATTAAGTGTATAGCCGATTAGTAAGGCCGGGGAGCCTTATAGGAGGCCTACTAGGTCTAGCGGGGTATATTCTTTAGGGTAGGAGGTTCCGAAGACTAATCTAGCGCTTTATACTAAGGCGAAGCTCTCTTATTATCGTATTATCGGTTTATCCTAGCCTTATTTATATAGTCTATAAATAAACTATCCGTGTAGTATAGAGTCGAATACCCCTTTTATATCGTTAATTACTACGATAACTTACTTACCCTACGCGAGCTATAACTTAAGTTTATATATTAGAATAGCTATTAAGTCGATTATAGATTATCCTACTAATACTCCGATATACTATAGGTTTAGGATTTTAGCGCTTATCGCCTTATAGGCCGTCCTCTTTACTATAATACGTTCTAGGCCCTTACCTAATACGCTAAGTAACTAGATCGGTTTATAGCCGGCGATAAAGCTAGCGTCCTTTCCCGGTTTATTAATTATCACTACGTCCCCTTTACGGAAGGGTTATAGATAGTGGCTGGCTAGCCTATACGCTTTGAAGAGTTCCGTGACTTCCTTTTCGATCTCGGGCTAGACTAGTTAGAGTAAGGGTACGCTAGCGTTATTACTACCTAGGGCTATAGTATTAACCTCTACCGTATATCGTCTTACCTTATCCCTAAGGATAGAGCCGTCCTCCGGAATAACCTTATCTGCTCCCTTTAGCTAGTGGTTCTATAGGTCCTCTAGGTCTAGAATATCTAGCCGCCTAGCTAGTTTCGTCTTATAAAGGAGTTCCCCCTTCTTAGCGTCCTCGAAGTAGCCTAGACCGTTATAAAAGATTAGGGGGGCGGTTATACGGTCCCCTATTTTATACTAACCGATAATCTTATATAGTTTATCGGCGTTCTTAACGCCCCTAATCCTCTTATTTTAATATTCCCTGCTAACCCGTTTCACGGTTTTCTAGAAGGCGTCCTATACTTCGGTATCGTCGGGGTCATAATATCTACGGTTAGTTACTGCCCTATAGGCTACTCTATATTCGTTATTCTACTACGGCTTCTTATTACTAGCTAGCCCGCGGTATTTTTTTACTAAGCTATTATAATAGGGTTACGATACTATCGACTAAGTACTTAGCCTACTTATTAATCGAATATAGGGTCCTTACCTAAGGGCGGTGGACTAGCTATAGGCTATCTATAACCTCTCTCTAGATTATAGCATGCTTTTCTGCTTCCTCTAATAGTTTAAAGCCGTCCGGTCTAATAATAGCGTTCTCTAGGGTGATATACGCGGTGCCGATTCGTCCTAATAGTAGGTAATAGTAAGCCGGAGGGCCGGCCTTTACCTTTACCCTGATATCCGTAAATAGTGCTATTAAGAAGACTAGGTTTATAACGGTATATACGCCCCCCCGGCTATAGGTTACGTCTCCGGAGGTATTATATAGGCTTAGCCTTTACTATTCTATCCTCTTAGTAATCTTATTACCTTTAACGGTAACCTAGGAAACTCCTGGTTCCTAGTAATAGTATCTTATATTAAAGTCTCCCCCGATCGTTATATTAATAGGGGGCGTCTATCCGGAGGTTTTAAAGTCTTCTTATATATCGGTACTACTTATCATACCACGGTAGATATTTAAGAAGCTTATACCGTTTACTTTAACTAGGAGTAGGTCCCTGGATCCGGGTAAAGGCGACTCTAGTTACTATAAGTATAGGCTCGCCTTTATATATATAACGACCCTAGGTTCCTCCCCGGGGTTAGGCTATAGACGTATTAGTAAGTAGTTTTTATAGCCAGGGAGGTTAGGTAGCGTCTTATCCTTAGTATCTCCTTTTAGAGGTTCCTAGTATATTAACACGTTAAATCGGGCCTTTTATATTATCGCTAATACTACCCTAAATAGCGCTCGGTTCTTATTTACGTTCTATTAAACGTAAATTAAAGCTAACTAGGTTATTCCGGCCCCCTAGTAGCCGTGCTAGCGTCTAGGCCAACGATTTATTCTCTAGGGTTTCGGTTATCGTGGCTCCGGTATTAGAGTCTCCGGTCTTTTCGGCTAGGGGGGGGTCCCTTTTATAGCCACGCCTATATTAGTATCGGTTTCTTATTCTACGCTAGCATCGGGGTTTTATTATGCCTTTTACGGACTTCCTCTTAAGAGTCTATAAAGGGTGCTAAGCCGGGTCCCCTTCGGGGGTCTTAGGGTTATTAACGTTTATTTTAACACCGTTCTAGGTTTCCCCGCTATCGCTAATATTAATATCGTTATCCTTTTCGCTATTACTAATATTAGCTTCGCTAGTATCGGAGACGGCTTCCCCCTAGGCAGTATCGCTATCTTTAGGGGTATCGGCCTTATCCATGGAGGTCTAGGGCAGTGCGTTAAGCTTTGCTCGGAGGGTATTACCCTTTCCGCGAATCTTAGTAAGCTCCGCCTTAAAGGGGGAAGTAACTTCCCTGTTTACTCTCCTTAATCGGGCCGGGTAATTTAGATTATTTACTAGGTAAGGTCTAAAGCAGTTAATATATCGGATCTTATAGGTATAGTCTTTAATAGTAAAGCCGTACCCCTTATATCGGGTCTTTCTATTATAGGTATACCGAGGGTAGAAACCCTAGTATTTATCGTATTATACGATAAGGCGCTTATTTTCCTAGGGCTTCGTGGTTATAGATATCTTAAATAGGCGGAACCGATATTTCGGTTATATCTAGTATAAAATAAATTAGCTTATAAGTCCGCTATAGCTTAGTCGGTTTTATCTTTAAACCTTTACTAGCTTTAGCGCGGTCCTTTATAGGGCTCTATCTTCTATTATATGCTTTATAACCTTAAGGTTACTGATCTAGTCGACTACCTTATAGATTATATAGGTATACTAGACTTCCGTACCTTATATACCTAGGGCGTTAGTCGCGGCGATAATATTATCCTCTGCCTTTAGAATCCTTTATTTAGCTTAGGTATCCCTTAGGTATAGGGTAACTCCGGTACGGGTATGATTAATCCGGATAATATCCTAGTTATTTATTTTCTAAGTCTCTATAATAGTCCGTTTAATAATTATAAGTGCTTTACGGTATTCTAGCTCCGGGATAATCTAGGATAGGAATTAGAGGAAGACCCTAAGGTCTGCCTTTTACTTTCCTCCCTATAGCTGCTTCTCTAGGAGCTTTATAGTGCCCTTCGGGGTTACGTTCTTCTTACCTTTCTTAACGACTATAGTCTATATCTAGGGGTTATTTTATTAGCTTAGTGCCGTTAGGGTCCTAGGGGGTATATTAGCGGATATTAAACTAGGGTTAGTCTGGCCGGCCGGCGCTATACTAGTTAGTGGTTTAGTAGGGGGGCCGGGGCGCCCTCGTTTATTCTTTTATCGGCTAGGGTCCCTATTAATAGGGTCGGGCCTCGGGTATTAATTAGGTTAATTAATTCGTTACCGAGTCAGGCTATTAGCGTTACGTCGGCGTCCTCGGATATCTTCGCTTTTTTAATTCCTCTTTTAACCGCCTAGATAAGGATATCGATAATATATCCTTAACGCTATAGTATCTTTAGGGCTTTATTTATAGTCTATTAGTATTATTTTCGGGCTTTATTCACGAAAGTCTTATGTTATACCTTTATACCCTATAGGGGAGGTCCGATAGTTGTAGTAGTTAGTTACGTCCCGCTATTAGCTAGCGGCTTAGGCGCTTAGGCCTTTTTCCGTCTAGCTATTATAGCTCCGTGGGAAGATTTTTCGGTCTTTTCCTAGGGGAGGTAGCACCGTAGGGTCCTTCTAAGGCGTCTGCGGTGCAGCGTAGGTGCCGCATAGTAGTGCGCGAGGTACTACTAAGAAGCGTGAATTAAGGGCTCTTAGCAGATACCCTTTTTCCCCTGTTTTTAGCGACTACCCTGAACCTAAAGTCCAGGATTCTGCTAGTAGTTATATGCTTGTGTTAAAGATTAAGCCATGCATATCTGATAACGTATGCAGTTAACTAGTATTCTCGCTATATAAGGAATCCCTTGTAAGACCACTTTACTATATTAAATCGAATCTAGACTTATATAAATATATATCCTAATATCGGTCTTTTATATAACTATAATAAAGAAGACCTTGGTATTTAGGGTTATTCTGATACTAACTTTTTAGATATAATCGAAGATAGAACCTCGACTTTAGGATATATTTACTATATAGGAGTAAATAACCCCGTTAGTTAGATCTTAACTAAACAAAAAGTCGTTGTTTTATTAATAATAAAGGCCGAATATATAGCTCTTATAGAAGCTGCTAAAGAAGGAATCTATCTTTATAATCTATATAAAGATATCCTATAGAATCTAGGTCTAGATTCTAATATAAGAGGAAATAATAATAATAATAATAATAATAATAATAATAATAATAATAATAATAATAATAATAATAATAATAATAATAATAATAAAACTCTCGAGATTCCTACTATTTTAATAGATAGTGAGAGTGTAAAGAAGCTCGCCGAAAACCCTGAATTTTATAAACGGGTAACGCATATCGACAGGCAGTATCACTACTATAGGTGCTAGTTATATAATAATAAAATAAGAACCGTATATATAAATACGAAATTTAGTATAGCTAATATAATAGCTAAAGGTTTACTAAAAAAGACTTATAATACTCTTTACGGTTATATAAACTAAGGTTATAAGGACGATACGTTGCCTAAGTAAAACTTACGGCCTTATAATAATATTAAAGAATTAAAATACTAGGTTTTAATACTTAGTATTCTTAGTTCTTTATAAGGGGATATAACTAGGTTTTTTACCTTCGGGGTTTCCTAGATATCAAAGGTCTTTCTGAATTTCTTTTGAATAACACACTATAATAATAATAAGGGTTTTTTAATTTTCCCTTTAATTAAAAAGAAGACGTTTTTTAAATTTTTTCCTTTATATATTCTAGTCTTAGATAGACTAGGATTAGTATGCTATAATATAACCATAACTATAGCCTGACTAAGCTGCACTTATTATATAAGAGTTAGCTTACGGGGGGGTATTAATATTATAATTATAATAAGTAATAATTATAATAATAATAAGTATAATATCTAAGTTAAAATAAACAGTATATAGTTATATCTATATAACTAGACGTCTACTTTATAACTAGCTTAACCTATACTATAGTACTATACGTATTATACGTGCATATATACTTAGCTTGTAATATATATGATAGAACTATACTAGGTATCGTAAATATAATATCTTCGTTATTACTTAAGCTAATAACGTGCCGTGATAACCGTCGCGTAGGCTATTAACGTAGCAGCCGGAACGCAATCTTTTAGGGTCTTTTGCCAGCCCCGGATCTAGGAAGAAATCCCAGAAGTCAGTTCTTTATATACAACACTAATATTATTATACACAGCTTTAAGCTCGTGAAACAAGCAGTGATCCTACGGATCTACGAATTCAACAGCTTTTATTTGATTTTCCTCTCTTCCGCGCGTACGGCCCACTACTCGTAGCCCATATCATTAAAAAATCCGACGCCTCTGATTAGCCTTATAGTTCGGCTAGCTTTAGTTCTCCGGTATCTCCTTAATCTACTCGTGTCAGGACACTAATATCGTACGAAGTGTGACTTATATTTATTATAGACTATAAAAGAGTACTAGTCCACGATATTAAATATATACCTAAAAGAGGGGGAAAAGTACTATAATACATCTAATAGAAGTACCGCCGTATTCGGAGCAGTGTATAACGTGGCTCTACGAATATACCCAACAGACTATCGGTCTATTTAGGAATCAATGCCTAACACCCCCCCCTTGACCCGCAGGATTAATCCTAACGGTTCTAATCGAATTAAAGCCTAAAAATAATATAAAATCTAGGGTTTTTAAGCTCAGATATTAATCCAAAGGTTAACGGCTTATTAAACAACTCGTGCCTTATTATAATCCTATAATAATAGTCAAATTAACCCTAAAGACAATGTGATAATTATCACATAATTATAGTTAATCTAACGATCGCGTTAATCGCGATCGTAATCCAATCCAAACCACCATTAAGGCGATAGTAATTAATCCACTTAAACTAAGCCGGCAGTGCTCTTTTCTATCCTAAGTATCTTAACAAAAATAGCGTGCTTTTATAGCAGTAATGCCTTTATTATACTATCGCTAACTATCTTATTAATAGCGATCTAATTAATCACGATCTCCCGGTTCATACGATCTGCCGGATCCATAAGGCATAGATATCCAGATACTTTAACTTCGAGGTAACCTACGGCCAAGGGCTCTCTAATAGCTAACGGGTATAATTATTATCGTAATAGATAGTAATAGGGTCGACCTTAAAGGTTAACGTTAAGTCCTTTATTAGCCGTAACGTCGCGATATACTACCGGGCGGCGGCACTTAGAGCCATAAGCTCTGCTTCGGTGCTAGATATAATAACGCTTATTTACTTATTCGCCTTTTAGTCGATAAGGCCCCTAAAAAGCATAGTTATATATCCCTAGGAGCTATACCGAGTCTTATAATCGTCTCTAAAGGAGGCGTCGCTTATATAAAAGAGGGCGTATTTAGCTAGGGTTTTATCAGAATCCCGTAGCCTAAAGGATAGGCAGAGGGACCGTATTAAGTTAAGGTACTTAAGGCACCTGCTACCGGCTTCGTGATACTAACCGAATTAATTAATAGCAAATTCGGCTAGTCTAGAAGCAGCCTTTATAATATCCGGCCTTATTTAATAGGCTACGTAGTTAATCGATCCGACCTTTTATAAATAGAGGTGGATAGAGTACTTTAACGCCTACGAGCTATTCGGTTCTATTATATCCGGAAAGGCAAGCGGCGTGGTAACCCGTCTACTAGTTATAATATTTAACGCCTTTATCTTTTCGTTAATATAGTTATTAAGTAATAACTATAGCTTTCGACCTTAATAATCCCTTATAACCCTAATACCCAGGAACAACTTAATAGGACCTAAATCCCGGACTTGGAAGCGCTCCTGCAGATGCTTAATCAGGTCTTCGGCGGCGTTAACATGCTCTTTACGATATAGTAAAACTATATCGTTAACGTAGAAGAATATAAGCAGCTTATCGCTTCGGAAGACGTAATCGTCCTTCTTTAACTGCGTAAGGCTATACTTACCTTAAATAGAAGAGAGCTTCTAGTACTATAGCTTCGGCGATCGGCGTAGCCTATATAGGGCCAGGAGCAGCCGGTTAATCCCACGGTTTAAGGGGCGTAGGAGGCTTAAAAACGGTTCTAATCCGGCCTTATTAGTAACGTATACTACGGCTTATAACATATTCCATCCCGGCGGGTCTTTAACGTAGACCTTTTCGTTAAGGTAGGCGTTCGTAAATATATTAACGGTACTAAGTTAGCGGGTCTTTAGATCGAAGTGGGTAGTAATAGCTATAAGCGTCTTAAAGGTCCTGCTAGCCAGGGTAGAGGCGTAGGCGTTAAGGTGGTTTCAAGGCTATTAATTACCACGAACGCAGAGGCGTGCCTTAAACTTAGTGCCGTAGCCGGACGGATTAACCTTATATTTAAATACCTATATTAGATCTAAAGGGCGGCTCGGAATAGCAGAAGATAACAGAGTCTTAATAGCTTTAAACGTGCCTATCTTAATAAGAGCCTATACCTTTTTAGGGGCGGTTATAACCTACTACGTCCTATATAAAGACCTTATTATCTGGCTCTAATTAGATAGCCTTTTAGTTATATCGCGGCGTAGTAGCGGCTTCTTTAGTATATCGAAGCGGTTAAGATAAAGGAAGGCAAAGTCGGCGTATTGTTACGGTGGCTAGCGGTTATATTATGGTCGAGAGAAGGCTATTAGCGTTATAGCGGCTAAAGATAGGGTACCCGCCGTGGATAAGGATAGACGGGTATATCCGGCGCTGGATAGTCCGAAAATAGACGGCTAGCCGGCGTTAAAAAGGTAGCCGGTAGAGGTAGCTGTTAAGTAGCTACAGTAGGAGTAGTAGAAGGACCCGGGGCTGCTATTACGGTAGCCGTGGTAATAGCCGTTATTTTATCCTTTAAGACTAACTAATTAGGGGATAATAAACCTATAGCTATTATAGTGCCGGCGCCGGCGCCGCCGGTAGGCGTAATAGTATCGTTAGAGTCGTCGGAATTGGAAGAGTCTTTATCCGAGTTATTATTATCGGAGGTATCGTTATTAAAGGCAGCGGCGGCAGTTACTAACATAGTAGGAGCTAGAGGCATAGCCGGAGGAGCCGGCTAGTAGGTAGCTGTTATAGTAGCTGGTGGAATAGCTGCCGTAGGCGTTAATTAACGTGAAGCTAAAGGCGTTATTATAGGAGGGGAAAAGGAAGGAGAGGACGTTGTCTTAGGAGAGGTTTTAGAGGTAATTATAGTAGTAATTACAGCCGGCGTTATAGCCGAGCCCTTAGTTTAAGTGGTAGTAGCTACTATAGTAGAAGGAGTAACCCGGGTAGCTATTATAGCTACCGTTTTAGGCGGCTTTAATCGCTATTATGACTTATCCACCCCCCTAGAATTAGGCGAGGGAGTTAAATATTCTATTACTTTAATAGCTACTACTTTAACCTCTTCTTCTTTAGCCTATTAAACTACTTTAATAGCTATAGCAATTTTACTTGCTTTAAGCAGCTCCGGTCTTTTAATATCCTAGAATACCTATATTTTCGTATTCTGCTATAATACTATAAATTAATCGTATATCGGTATTAGGCTAATAGTTTCTAGGGCGTCCTTTTTGGTATCGTTAGATAAATTAAGGTCTTTAAAAAACTTTATTAGAATAGGTGGATCTATATCGCGATCCTTATATAAGGTCTTTTTATTAAAGCTAACGTCTCTTATACGTAGGACCCTTCCGAGCTTTAACACCTAAATCCGATAAATATTAGTGCTCTCGTAACGGATTAGATAACCGATATAAGCCCTCTCCGCGACCTTCTCGTTCTTCCGACGGCCACGCTAATAGTTAGCAGTTAATGGATAGGCATAGTAACCGTACCTTTTTAGGTAACCGATTAGAGGGGTATTAGTAATGCGTTTAATCCATATCTTATTAACCTATTTATCTATATAACCCTTGGGCGATTTCTACCTAAGGTCATAGCGTGGAATCAGGTTATATAGATATATTGCGGCGGCTAGAATCTCCGGCTATATGTTCTACTAGAAGCAGGAGGCGATAGCGAGGGCCTGGGCGATAGCGTGTATAATAGCCCTATGGCGTTCCGCTCCGGTATTCTATATAGCCGGATTAGGTAATAACCTCTTAATTGGAATCCCTTTAGTATACGCCTAGTTATTAAGGTTACTCTCAAGGGCTTATTTATTATCTAGGCGTATTACTATAAGAGGGTAGTGATACTACTATGCCGTTTATAGCGTAAAGGACGTTAGTAAAAGAAAGGCTAACTTAAGGTCCTTTAAGAAGTCCCCTACTATAAAGTGGGTATAGGGGCAGTGGTATAGTATTAGCTTTATAAGCCCGTTAAAGGACTCGTTATTAGAGAAAAGGTCGATATCTACACGCTGCTATAGGCGTGGGGGCCGGTGGTTAGGCGTTCTTTATGATACTAGTCTCCGGGCTTTATTCCCGGAGCAGTTCTTATAATCTATTACGAGGGGAAAATCCCCTTTAGAGACGGCGCCGCCTATATAGGCGGTTATAATATGTTTAAGGGCATCGGCGCTTACGTGGCCTAGCCGGTCGTGCTATAAACGAGCGTCGGCGACGCTTATAATCGGGGCTATTAAGCTATTAAGAAAGCTCTGCTATTAAGCCGTTAGTTAGAGGGCAAACTAACCTCCTACGTTCTTTAAAGGTAGGGTAACGGTCCTACCTTTTTCCTTAATTTCTAACGCCTATCTACCGGTAATAAGCGATCCTATTAAAAGCAGGCGTAGGGCTAATATAAGAGTTATAGGGTATCCCTCGATATACGCTATATCCTTCAAAATTAGTGTATATGGCTAACGATCCTGATCTTTAACTTATAGGCTTATAGTTCCGAATCCGGTAACCGGATCCAACTCTCCTCTACTGGTATCGAAGGTTATATACTTCTCCGCGGGCTAGTAGTCTTCTAGAAGGTGACGGTTATTAGTAATATGCCTTATAGTGCCGGAATTAACTAATAGCTTATTTTTCAAGGGTCTATCTACGGCTCCGGTTAATAAAAAGCTATATATGCTGTACGATCCGGTTCTATCTTCCGAATCCGAGTCCGAAGCGGCGCCCCTAGTAGCCATAAAGTTAGATAAGTCCTTAGAACAGTCTGTCGAGGGTGACTTTCATTAACCCTTATTTCCCTTACTTTCGGTATCCTTTTTAAGGTTACTCTAGAACCTCTTTCGGCGATCGTTATCCTAACTAGCGATAATCCGGTTATAAGATTCTTCCGTCTCCTTAAATAACTTAAAGATCTTCTCTTTTCGGGCCGGGTTTATATTCGGGTAGGTCTAAATTAGCTTATAGTAGGTGCGGGTCTTCCGAGCTATACGGTAATCGTAAATAAATTCCTTTTTAGTACCCTATTAATAATCCCTTTAATGATCCGATTAACGATCCGGTTACTAACCTTCTTTATCCTTTCCTAGGAATATAGCCATATAGAATAACGATAATCCCGGCTTCCGATCTAAACGTAGAGGCTGCCTATAATATAACTATATAGTGTATTCGTTAGCCACAGTCTTAATATCCGGTAATTTAGCCCCTTTCTTTTCTGTTATTATTATAGAAAATCGGGCTTCCGACTACTCCGGGGAAATCGATACGATCGTATTAAAAAATCCATTAAGCTAGTCTATCTTCGAATCGATTACGCGAACCTTATACGTTTTTGCCTTTTTATATAACTTTCGGAAGTCGTTAAGCTAGCGTTAGTAAGGTATCTTCCTAATAGATTATATATAATTATCCTAACGGCGCTTAATTAGTGACCTCTAGGCGGCATTGGTGGGTTTAAGGCGTGCTTTTAGAATTCGGAGGATCTTTTTCAGGTTATCTTTACCGGCAAAGGACTCCGCGAGGCTCCGGTTTATAGTGGTAGTGATATAATCTACTATAGCCTTGATCGCGGCCTTTTCCTGCTTATATTCGTTATAGGCGTAGAGCTATAGCTTATATCGTTGATCCTAATTACTGTCTTTGCTTTTGGTAGGAGGGTTAACCTTTTAGAGGCGTTGCGGACGTTTGGCATTATTAAGATCCGGATCTACGAGCTTTATAACCTCGTTAGAGAGGGCGACTTCTATTACACGTAGATACTACTAGTGGTAGTCCTTAGAGGAGGTTAGTATAACCGAAGTTATTATAACGGCGTGTAAAGGTAGTTAATTAGATAGAGTAGAAGAAGGAGAAGGAGAAGGAGGAATAGATAAAGGCGGTTAAATGAGTTAGGGATAATAGGTAGGCGGACGGGCTAGTCGACGACTCTATCCGTAATAGAGCAGGACTTAAAAAGAGAGGCTTTAGTTAATTAAGAGCTTTAAAAAGAGGACTTTAAAAGAGAGAGGTATAGAGCCTAGAACTATTAGATCGACCCGAATAGAGGCGTTTCACTAGAGCGCCGGGCTTATAAGTATTAGAATCCGAATAAGATACCAAAAGAGATTTTGTGTTTATTATAGACTATAAAAGAGTATTAGTCTACGATATTCTATATATAGGCAAATAAGGGGGAAAAGCACTATAATATATCTAATAGAAGTACCGCTATATTCGGAGCAGTGTATAACGTGGCTCTGCGAATATACCTAACAGGATATCGGGGTATTTAGGCATAAATACCTGATAGTACCACTTAGTTATTCCGACTATAGTTTAGACATAGATCCTTCGATATACACCCTTCGTAACTACGGTCATAAACCATCTTAACGTCTTTTTATTAATTTAAAGGCTCGGACTTAAGACGGATAACTTATTTATTCGATCGAGCTAATAGTAGTAGTAGCAGTAACACCTCTTCTTCGTCTTCCTCTTCGTCTTCGTCTTCTATACACACGCTTACGCGACCGCGGCTATGTTATTCTTACTTTATATTATAAGGGAACGGAACGCGCTGCTATCTATAGATTAACGATATAGATTAACGATATAGATTAACGACGTAGATTAACGACGTAGATTAACGACGTAGATTAACAACGTAGATTAATGATAAGGAAGATTAATAGGAACATTAGGGCCCAGGTCTGAACTATAGTCGCAATAACCAAGTAGTATAGTCGGAATAACTCGAACCTTTTTATATTATTAGAAGCTTTACGAATACCGGGCCTATTAAGGGTAACCCGATACTAAGAAAAGAGCCCGTAAATATCTATAAGGGAAAGCAAAATACTAAGATTTATTATCGATAATATATAAGAAAACCCGCCTATAAGGAAGAAGACCTTTGGAAGAAGTACCTAGCAGAAGAAAACACGTCCTGTTAGAAGCGATTGATTTAGAGGCAGGATATTCCGAATATACTACTTAGATACTCTAACTACAGTTCTGGTGGATCTACTTTTCCGACTAATTAACTTTTAATTCCTAGAGTATACATATATATATATATATATATATATATATATATATAAAGTCACGATCGCTAATTTAACCTATTGAGCTATTTTTAGGTATATACTCGATCTGCTTTAATTAATAACGCGATTATGCTTTTAGTACCTATTTCCTTACATTAGAAGAAGAAGAATAATAATAATAATAATAATAATAATAATAATAATAATAATAATAACAATAATAATAATAATAATAATAAGGTGATATCCGTAGGCGTGGGCGTGGGCGTGGAAGAGGTCGTGGAAGACGTTATAGAAGAGGTTATAGAGCTATTATTACTAGCGGAGGTTACGGAGCTATTTCTTCTATAATCGGCTTTAATCGAATGCTTATCCGTTAATTATAGTAGTAATAATAATAATAATAATAGGAGTAGTAGTAGTAGTAGGCTGGATATACAAGGATAAATAATAGGGAACTGGATTCTGTAAAGACGCCCTAACTAGTAGTAAATAGATACGAAATAGAATCGCTATTCTTAATCGAACAGTTAAAAAAATTATTTTAGTTACTGCCTTTAATTAATCTAAGCGATTAAATTAATTTTGAGCGTTAAAAGGCGTTAAAAAGCGTTAGAGTAGTTTACGACTATAGCTATCTACATTTATTATTCCAAAATAGGAAGAAATAGGCATATATTAGAAGTATAGTGGGAATATCTAAATAGTATAGTCGGAATATCCTGCCTCTTTATGTAATAAGAGGAGGAAATTAGATAGTGTAGATTCTACCTACCAGGAACTATATTATAATAACGGCTCAGGAAAACCTAGAACGGCCTTATAATAGACTAAGAGGCGGCGATATTATCGCTAATATATAATATAAGTTACGAATAATATATATATAGAATATATAGTATATGTATAATACTCGACCCGTCCCTGTCTTTTAGAGATATATTCCCGACGATATATCGACCGGATAACCGATATATACACGGTAATAAGGCGGGGGAGGACGCGCGAATATCGGTTAATGGAGGAGCGATGTCCCGATTAAGATAGAAGGTATATAAGCGTATATAAAGAGTAAGGTTATATACCCATAGGTATATATCTAATCGATATCGACGTAACACTTTAGGGAGCCTAAGGGAGAAATAACTGCCTAGATTAAAAAGGGTTAAAATAATCAAAAACCAAAAACCGGAAGTTTTATTCTAGGATATAGACGCGTCCTAGGAGGGTACGACGCTTAAGCTATTCTGACTTGGGTCGGTATAAGGTGAGATTAGATACTCCTAGCGTGGGTAAAGGTATATCGGTACCTGGTTTATACGGTATTTAGGGAGGTATTAATAATATCGCCGGTACCTCTTTAAAAAAGGTTTAGCTATAACGCTATAAGGAGGTAATAAGAGTTATAAGTAGACTCTAGGAGTATAAACGGCTAGTTATAAGTTATTTATAAAGTAAGGCCGAATAATTAAATTATCTAAAGCTAAGGAGAAAAGGAGGAATAGGAGAAAGCTTTATAGGCGCTTACGACCTAAATATAATATCGCGGCGACCTACTAGGAACACGATATAATTAGTCGGAAGATCCGGTGCTTGATCGGATTATCTCCACGGGGTTAACCCGTAATAAGGATACTAGGGAAAGAGATACTTATGATTAGTTTACCCTATTTAGGAGAGAGGAATCTTTTAAGGACGAAATCCCCGGGGGGGATAAACGGTTTTCCGGGGTTATCCTCTTTTCTCTATTATTATAATATAGTCGACGACTAGCTCTTAATTACACGAAAAAAACTTCCTAAGAACGTAATATTATCCTAAATACTTTACTTTGCTTATACCTCCTAGCTTAATATTAGGTTAGAAGTTATTTTCTGACTATTAGTAATTATTATTTTCCTACTCTATACCAGAGACAGTTTTTATTATCGAAGATCCCGCTACTATAGAAGCTAACCCGTTAACTGCTATCGTTTATAGTATCTAGTATACTAGCTTTTATAATACTAGTATTATCTATTCCGTAACCTTTACTAGACTTATTTATATATTTATAACCTCCCTTTACTTAAATCCCCCCCATAAAATATTTAGACTCGCCACCCTCTATTTACTTTAAGATAAACGCCTAGGAACTAAGTACCTAAGCCACTAGTATACCCGTTATTATCCCGCTTACTATAATAATATAGGCTATATCGGGGGTAAATACCGTGGGTAAGTGTTCGTCGGTGGATAAAGAGTATATAGTATTAGAATTCGTAGACCATATCAAGGACGTATCGGCCTTATAGAGACGGGTATCTTAAAGGATATTAAGGAACGGATAAAAGTAAGATTAATACGTATAAACTTAGTTAGGCGCGTACTATCTTAGTAGAAACGTCTAAGTAAGGACGACCGGTCTAGCTAGGATAAGGTTAAGATAAAGTTCCGTAAGGAGTATAAAGATAACGATAATAGCCAGGAAGAGGGGGATATTATTTTAGAAGTCTCCTTGTTTTAGCAGAAGAATAAGAAATATCTAGTAGAGTATATTAAGGGACCGTTACAAGAGGCACTATATATAGCTAGAGAGGCGCTAAAAATAGGGGTTATCCTAATAACCTATAATTCGGTGTCGAGGTATAAGGAAAGATATAAGTATACCACTATGCACTAAGTAGTAAAGCATCGGGCTATATTAATTTTATATATAAGGTTATTCTATTCCACTACCCTACTTTATACTTCGTATTCGTATAAATAGTACCTCTTTAGGTAGACGAACTAAGGATACGACTATGGATATTCTCTTCGTCGTCTTCGTCTATCGCCTCCCGCCGTTCCTTATCTAGTAGTTTATCTATTTAAACCTTAAATCTAGGAGGAATTAGGTCTATATAATAATCGCTATAGCTTTCCTAAGCAGCCCGTGATAACCCTTTAAAAAGGTTTATAGGGTATCTAGCTAAACGCCTTAGAGTAAGAGTGTCTGCCTCGTAGCTTAATGCGGCCGGCATAGTTAACGGCGACGGTTATGCCTCGCGACGTTCCTAAGCTACTATTAACTTAAACACGGATAGTAGCCACTTTATACTACTCTTTTCTTACCTCTTTTTACGACCCGTAGCCTATATCTTAATACTGCCTTTAGGCTGGCCTTTTCCACGGATTTATATAGGTTCCCGGGGCGCCGGTAATCCTAGAGAAGTCGGGATACCTCCTTAATACCGCTCTGCTATAAACGCGCGATTCCACTACTAGTATTTATTTATTTATTTATTTATTTATTTATTTATTTATTTATTTATTTATTTATTTATTTATTTATTTATTTATTTATTTATTTATTTATTTATTTATTTATTTATTTATTTATTTATTTATTTATTTATTTATTTATTTATTTATTTATTTATTTATTTATTTATTTATTTATTTATTTATTTATTTATTTATTTATTTATTTATTTATTTATTTATTTATTTATTTATTTGTTTATTTATTTATTCTTACTCTGTTATCGCTTAGCTAATGCTAGGCTAGCCTTCCTAGGCAATAGTCCCTCTTAGATTTAGAAGGGGGGAAAAACCTCTTCGGATATAAACCCCTTCCCTCTTATAGTAATAAATTCGTTCCACGTGCGCGGCCGCCGCGAAGACACTATACGGCCGCTGTATTTAACACTATTCGTATTATAAAGCCACTAATATATAAGTTCCATACTCCTTCGTCCTAGTCCCTATTATCTACTTATTTATTAAATATCAAGACAGACCCTTAGTAATTAATTCTATCCTAAGCCAGTAACCCTATCTTCAGGATTCAACGTATCCTAGATCCACGTTTAAGCTTTTTACGTTATCTATAGACGGCCTTATATATAGTATAATATACAGTTCGTAGCTCCCACGTTTCGTGTAGGTCCCGGCGGGATAAAAAATCTACACGCTCCGGAGCGCGGTACCGTCTTTATATACGTAACGGGCGACTAATCCGCTATAGCCCTGTTTAAAGTAGGGCCTACCTGCCCTAGTTAGCGATATAGGCGTATCGGCCTTAGCGGCAGAGCTGCTAGCGCCTGTTATCGACTAGCTACGAGCCGGGCAGTAGGGCTATCGGGCCCCCCCTATTTAACCCTTATCGTGCTTGCTAAGGCAGATAAGGGCCACCCGCGAATAGGGCCGGGTAACGTAAAAAGAAAAAACCTTTTGCGCGCGCCCCTAGCCGGATTCGAACCGACCTAACCGCCTTATGATTATATAGCAGGGCACTACTAGTGCACTATAGGGGCCCACTACTAGTATATATCGATCTACGAGAGGCTAAGAGACTTATAATTACGTAGATAGCTATAAAGGATATACCTATAAGGCAGGCCTAAAGCAGTATAAAGGCGTATATAATTACTAGTATAGCGATTACCTTTATACTATAGAGTAAGGGGTTAACCCGGAAGTCCTTTTAGATCTATAACTTCTTTTCTATTAATTATATAACCCGCGGGATAACCTTAGTCTTAATATCTCTAAAAAGATCAATCTGGCTCGAAAACGCCACCTTATTCTGGCGTTCTAACCTCTTAAAAGAGATTTCGGCGCTTTAATATGCCTACCAGAGGTATAGCTTAGGAAGACTATTACTAGATTACCCGAGCTAGTTACTAGATAGGACTTAAGGCTAGTATAAGACGCCTTAGCGATAGATATAGACATATACCCGAAATAGGCTATTTAGCTAACCTAGTAAGTAATAATCTTTATTTTATATAGCGTAAGCTATATATCTTCGGCGTAGGGGACGGCCCTTTTATAATCTTTTCTAAACGCCCTAAACTCTTCGAGCCTCTGATTATAGGCTTCCTCCGTTAACGATACTATTAAAGTATTCCAGGCTTTATGAAACGCCTAGAAGATAGGGTAGCGCTTAGACCTGCTATCTATAGTACGTATTACCTTAGGAAAATAGTGCTTTATTTTTATAAGTACGTTTATATTAATATACTAGAGGCATAGTATATAGGGAATCATGCTACTAACTTAGTATCTTCATAATACGTTTAGAAGCGTAAGCTCTTAATTAGTAATAATATAGCGTGGTAGATTATATCCGAAAGACTAAAGGTAGTTAAAGAGGTTCTTTACCGCCTATATATATTAAGCCCCGCGTTCGCTATTAATAAATACGGTAGTAATCTAAAATACGTTTCGGAGGGGGAAAACGCTAGAGATATTAAATAAAGGTATACGGAATCTATTCGTCTTATAGGTATAGTCTATTATAAGGGTATCGGGAGCTTATTATAGTAGGAGAATCGCTAATTACGGGGTAATAAATAGACCTTCCATACTCCCCGTGGCGTCTTAAGAATCGTAGTAAAAGTAGGTATCGGAGTAATCTAATTACTATAAAAACCCTTAGTAAATGGATAGTTCTAGATAAGCAGGTACTTACGTTACAGAGCCACTATAAGGGCGTACAGCCTGTAAGCTCTTCACGGCGATACTTTATAAGCAGATTCATAACGTCTTTCCGCGTTATATCGTTAATAGGATCACCTAACTATAAATAGCGAAGACTAATTACGATATCTTAAGGGCGTATACTACTATTCGATATCGTGATAACCTTATCGCGGCGCCGAGTAAGCTAACTAGATCTATAGTTACTAAATAAAGCGGTCTCTACTACGTTATGATTATGGCTCTGACTCTAGACAGATATAGACTATAAAACAGCCTAATAACTATCGCCCTGGTGCTTAATCGATACACTAAACGAGCAGGCCGTTATCTATAAGTTTATTTTTCGTCGCTTAGATTCGTAAACTCTAGGAGCTGCCTTCGATATATTAAACCAGCCTTTCCCGTTTCTATAGGTATATCTAGTAGCGTTATCGTTAGCAGGATAACGCTTCTTTATAATAAGACTATATCTGTTAGTAAGGGTATATAATTTAATAGCCTCGTTTATTTCTATAAAGGTGGTGAAGATTAGTGCTGATAGGGGCGGTATACAGGGCCTTCCACGGCTATCTACCTCTACTTTATGCGTTATATATATATATATATATATATATATATATATGTATATAGAAAAGATAGATTAATAGCTACGTTTATAGTAGAAATATAGGATAAGTAGCTACTAAGGGTAGGCATATAAGATACGTTAAGTCGTTTAATTAATACTCGTATACTTCGGAAAGTAATATTTTCCTATACCTTAAAGGTACCTTAGCAGGTTCCTAGATATCGTATTTAGGTATCCACTTATTAGACCTATTTTTTAGCGCCTCTCTAGCTATATATGGTGCCTCTCTAGACGGTCGAATCGATCGCGCGAACCTAATACGTCTTTATCTCTTTATATAGCTTACGGACGTCGTTAAGCCAGCGTTAGTAAGGTATCTTCCTAATAGATTATATATAATTATCCTAATAGCGCTTAATTAGTAACCTCTAGCCAGCGTTAGTGGGTTTAAGACGTGTCTTTAGGATTCGTAGGATCTCTTTTAGGTCGTCTTTACCGGCGAAGGACTCCGCAAGGCTCTAGTCTATAATAGTGGTAATACAATCCAGCACGGCCTTTATCGCGGCCTTTTCCTCCTTATATTCGTTATAGGCGTGTAGCCATAGCTTATATCGTTAGTCCTAATTACTGTCTTTGCTTTCGGCAAGAGGGTTAACCTTTTAAAGGCGTTTTAAGCGTTTCGTATTATTAAGATTCGGATCCACGAGCTTCGTAACCTCGTTAGAAAGAGCGACTTCCATTATACGCAGATAGCAATAATACCAGTCCTTAAAGGAGGTTAGTATAACCGAAGTTATTATAAAGGCGTGGATAAGAAGGAGAAAGAAAAAGGAGGAGGCTATTAAAGGGGTCAGTGATAATAGGCACGCGGACGGGCTAGTAGACGACTCTATCTGTAACAGAGCAGGGACTTAAAAAGAGAGGCTCTATTATAGAGCTTTAAAAATAGGGCTTTAAACGAGAGAGGCATAGAGCCTAGAACTATTAGATCGACCGGAATAGAGGCGTTTCACCAGAGCGCCGGGCTAATAACTATCAGGACACTAATATTATACGAAATATAACTTATGTTTAGTATAGACTATAAAAGAGTACCAGTCTATGATATTAAATATATAGCTAAAGGAGGGGGAAAAGCACTATAATATATCCAATAGAAGTACCGCCGTATTCGGAGCAGTGTGTAATATGGCTCTGCGAATATACCTAACAGGCTATCGGGGTATTTAGATATAAATGCCTAATAACTCGCGATAGGCGATAGGTATAAAAATATAGGTATTACTAAGTATAAAGTCGGCGTCGATCTAATTATCCCGGAAAGAAAAAAACGCTTTAGTCTCCTAGATCCACGGTATACTAAGCAGTATATCGGGCGCTATACCGGGGAGAACTTAACAGTTAAAGACGCTATTTTACTCGCCGACCTATAAGCGCTCTTTAAGGTACCCTATACACGGCTATCCCTCCTAGTTATTAACACCCCTAATCCGGATCTTAGTCTAGCTAATACGATATTCTAAGCTAAAGCGTCTTATAGTATCTATAAAGATAGTATTAATAGTAGCCCCTATATCGATAATAGCCTTAATAAAATTATTAGGGTTATAAGTTAAGGCACCCTTTTAAGTAAGCCTGCACTTTAAGACTATATACAGGGTAATAACCAGAGGGTTATCGGTTTTAGGGACCACCTCCCTTTCGATAATAGCAAGGGTATTTAAGCTAGCGTGATTAGGTTAGGAGAATAAGACGGTGTATCCCTTTAATAAAGGCGGGGGAGGATATATACTTAGAGGACCTCGTTTATTAAGGATGAAGGCTTTATTAGAAGTTAGGTAAACGATCTTACGCTATAGTTAACTAGTCTTAGCGGCACGTATCCTGTTATTCTTTCCTAGTCTTGTATCCGGGTCGTTAATAAGGTACTACTAAATAAAAGCCTTAATCTGGTGGTCCCTGATTTACCTATCTAGGTCCATTTAAGCTTATTCTAGGTCATAAGGATAATCCATAGAGTAACTAGGCTTATATGTATTAGCGGTCTTAAGCTGCTATTAATCAGGCTATATCGGCGCTTTATCTATCGCTACTTCTTTATTAACGACTTCGATTATAAGTAGAGTTAAGACCCGGTAGCTTAGACTAGGGTTTAATCTTTATAGGTACTATTTAATAACCTAATCAGGGAAACGGACGACCTTAGAAGTGGGTTTAATAACTCTCCCGCCGCTAGTCGTATAAAGAGGCTACAAGGGGGGCTACTCCTTCTAAGTATTATTCGACGCGGCGTAGATATCCGGCTAGTAATAACCGGAGGTAATAGACATAACATTAACGCTAATACTAGTTATAAGACCCTATACTTTTATTTCTCTCCTTTAGCCTAGTATAATATTCTAACGTTACTTTTATAATATCTTTATCTTAATAGGGAGGCTTCCGGAGTTAGTGCCAATATAACAGGCTTTAGCCAGGTCTTTATATTTCCCTTAAAGGCGCGTGCTAAGCCAGTAAATAATAGACCGCCGGTAGAGTTAGTCTTACTGCTTAAGGTATATATCTTAAGAGCAGGGCTACTACTTATTATTTTAGTCGAAGGCGAGGTAGTTAGGATACTAGAATCTAACTAGGTACTAGGTCTTATCTAGCTATAGTACCGCGCACTACTCGCGGCTATAACGCTCTTATCTATAATAAAAGTAGGGGGGGGTTAGTTATTAATAGGGTGGTATTATAACGGACCGCCGGAATAGGGATAGGAATTTCTATTCCTATACCGCGGTAGCCCTTACCTTTACTATATATCGTCCTTATATATACTACTATTAGTCTAATTAGGGGTAATATAATAAGCTATTAGAGTAGCGTCCTGCCTCTCCGAAATAGACTGCTTTAGGGCGGCATAGAATAGGGCTTTTAGGTAAGGGTCGGTAGTCAGGATCGCGTTAACCTTATCGGCTCCTACTTATTATAAGAGGGCCATAACTTAGGGGACTATATTCCTAATAACGCCCGTACTATCGTAAACTATAAAGATAGTGTATTTCTCTAAAAACTCCGTTAACTTATCTATATCGCTCCTTATCTATACGGCCGCTTTAGGTACTATAATAGGCCTCCGTAAAATAGTCGGCGTATATATTATCGGGTTAGCCTAATTAGACTAAGGCGTAATAGCTAGTATCGGTTTAATAGTTAGCATAAAGGTAGGAATATCTATAATACTCGCTACTTCGTTAATAGGCCGTCCGTTAGCTACCTAGATATCTTCTACCCACTCTTTTAATATACTAAGAGGTTCTCGTACCTACGTAGTCCGTCCTTTAGGTTAATAAACTTATACTTTATTGTATTTATAAGCTATATACTAATATCCCTATACAGGATAGCAAGGAAGATATTACAAAGCTTACAGTTTTCGATAAAGATACCGCCGACCTTATTAGCTCTTAACTTCTATACTATAACGCTTATTAATAGCTACTTAACTTACTAGACTATCTTAACCTTAATATAGTTATAAATAACTTATAACTAACGCACTTAATCGGATAGGTTAAGCTATTAATTAGGATCTAGGTAGGAGTATTTATTAATAAGCCGCTACTTTAAGTGCTTTTATCGGCTACTAGACACTTCGACTAATCGGATCATCTTATTAACTATAGGGCAGATACTAGCCTCTATAAATAGGCTAATATAGGAGATCTTATCGGCTTCGCTAAGGCAGTTAAGCTTAGTATAATCTTTATACTCCTTAAAGAGGTTAGATAGGGCCCTTCTACTAAAGCGAGGGGCTCCTATAGCTAAGGGGTTTAGGGGCGCGCCAGATATAATAATAGATCGAGTGCTTTTATTATCGTATAGGCTAATATACTAATACATAGCCGCGAGCGTCTTTAAGGTAAGGCTCGCCTTAAAGTTCTTTAGAACGTTATTAGGAGGCACTATATTCGTGCCAGCTACGTAAGCCTGCTAAGGAGCGCTTAGTCCGGGGGAAATATAGGGAATAGGGGGAATAAGGGCTAGCCCGCCGCTAAAGGTCGGGTTACCCTAACTAGGCGAAGGGGAAGCCGATACGGCTCCGTAGCCGGACGCTAGGGCACCCTGACCGTAAAAGACGGTTTATTAATAGGCCGATACCGGGGTCTACGTTCCCTTACCCGAGTAAGGCGGTCACGAGAAGAGGGTTAGCTATAGGAGCGGCGTTACCCTAATCAGGTATAACTGTGGTCGCTAAGGTTAGGATAGCTGCGTATATACTATTATTATTAGGCTTAGAGTCGCTATAGACTATAACCGTAGGGGGAGGGTCGCGATAATCGGTTTACTATAAAGCCGTTATATTATTAAAAAGGGGGGTAATCTATTATAATAACTGGTTAAGGCAGATTAAGGGAATTCAGGTCTTTAAGAAAAAAAGGTTAAGAAATAAAAAGTAGTCCTGTATTAAGTCGATAAGTCTAAGGATAATTCCACTTAGTAATAGAGGGTAGGAGCCCTTATTTTAGGGGCTCTAAAGGATATAATATAACTATTCTCAGCTAAGGCTTAGGAGGGAACCTATTATAGTTAGATTAATAGAGATACCTATAAGGAATAGGATAAAGTATCGCTAGCTATTATAGGGGATTAGTTTAAGTCGTGTCCGGGATCTATTAACGGGTTTACCTAACCACCGGGTCCATAAGGGCGCGGTATCTTAAGGCTTATTAACAGGTTCTTCTAACTATTAGGGCCTTATATAACTAGATTTTCTTAAAACCCTTAGGGCTAAGGACTTACCGCTATTTATATAGACCTTTATTACCCTAATTATAGTAAGGTTAACCCTACGCCTTTATTATTTCCTAGTTAGAGGGTTAGAGTATAAAGCTTTTCTATATCTAGGCTTTACGGCCCTTAATAGTCTATATCCGTAGCTTTTCCTATTCCGGTAAGGGAGCGCGCCCTCCATCTCTATATCTATGCTATATCCGAAATCTATCTTATAGTTAATCCATTCTTCGTTTTATTTATCATACCTTTTTCTTAACTATTTCTTTTTTCTATCTACCTTTACCTTATCGGCGGTAGGGGCCTATCTCTGCGTCTATAGCTCCTATCTTATATTTAGTAAGAAGGATCTATCCCCGTTTTCTAATTATTAGGTTTTATTAAGGCTACGTGGGGGAGCAGGTTTCGTAGGCTATTATCGCAATCTTAATACTAATCTTAAATCTTAATACTTTATTTTAATATCGGCCCCTTGGCAGTATACTTCCCTTTTCCGTAATTAACGTATAGTTTGTTTAGGTAGGCCGGAACTCCCCTTAAGTACTTTTAGTTACCCTAATTAGACGATTAGGACCTCCTAACCACCCAATAGATCCGCCTCTAAGCACTAATTAAAGAAAGACGAAGCCGTTATTATATAGACCGGCTTAGGTAGTATAAACTCGGATAAGCCTTTAATAACAGTAGTGCTTAAGACTATAATGTGTATATAACCAAAATAACATATATAATAAGGATACCTTTTAAAAAAGGTTCCTAAAGGTATACGCTGCTCTAATCAGGGCAATATAGCTTAAACAAAATGAATATAATAAACGTGGCAAAACCTAGGGTTAAAAGAATAATAATTATATAGGATAATAAGCATCCTCTATATCTAGGTAGCGTCGCCACGTATATATAATATATAAGATAAATAAAAAAGCGGGCGTCTATAACGTCACGTAACGTCCTAACGATATAGCACTGGGTCTCTAATCCACCTATTTATAGTATATACCGTTATAGACCTAGTCTTCTCGACGACACCACTTATAGATATTAGCGTAAAGGCAGAGGCTAGCCAGGCCTCTGGCTTACTATTACCTACTAATAGGATAGATCAGCACCATATATATTACCCCGGAGAACGCTACTACTAGACCGGACCACTTTAAACTACCTAAGGGAGCAGATAAGTATACTATAATCTAGAAGGAGATTATAGATAGCCTATAGCTAGTTAACCGCCCTTAGGTAAGAACTCTAGATTCGATTAATAGGTGGGCTAAATATCTAGTCGATATTATTATAAGCTTATTATAACGGCTTAATAAAAAATACCGCGGGCTAGCCAGTAATATGAAACCGTGGTGGAATAATGAATATAAAGTAGCCTATAGGGGAGCGATTAACCGTAGACGATACTACCCCGACGATACCGAAGCACCGGATACCTTCCGGAAAACCGTAAAACGGGTTAGCAGGGAATACTAGGATAAAAGGATTAGGGGCGTTAAGACCGCTAATAAACTATATAAGATCGTTCGCTAGTATAAAATAGGCGATAGTATAGCCGCCCCCCTAATCTTTTACGATAGTCTATGCTATTTTAAGGACGCTAAAAAAGAGGAACTCCCCTATAAAATAAAACCGGCTAGGCGGCTAGATATCCTGGACCTAGAGGACCTATAGAACCACCCACTAAAGGGACTAAATAGCGTTATTCCGGAGGACGACCCTATGCTTAGGGATAAGGTAAGACGATATACGGTAAAGGTTAACACTATAGCCCTAGGTGGTGATAACGCTAGTATCCCCTTACTCTAACTAATCTAGCCCGAAATCAAGAAGGAGGTTACGGAACTATTTAAAGCATATAAGCTAACTAGCTATTATCCCCGACCCTTTTATAGAGGAGATATAGCGATAATTAATAAACCAGGGAAGGACGCTAGCTTTATTGCCGGCTATAGGCCTATCTAGTTACTTAGTATACTAGGTAAGGGCCTAGAACGTATTATAGTAAAGATAATAGCCTATAGGGCGATAAGCGCTAGAATCCTAAACCCATAGTATAGCGGGGTATTACCGGGACGATCTATAATTAACCTAGTAGCGATCCTAATATATAAGGTTAAGTTATAGCTCGCGTAGGGTAAGCAGGTTATTATAGTAACTAATAATATAAAAGGGGTATTCGACTCTATACTATATAGATAGTTTGTTTATAGATCATATAAATAAGGCTTAGATAAACCGATAATATAATAATAAAAGGGCTTCGCCTTAGTATATGGCGCTAAAGTGATTTTCCGTACCTCCTGCCTCGAGGAGTATACCCTGTTAGACCTAGTAAGCCTTCTATAAGGCTCCCCGGCCTTACTAATCGATTACGCACTTAGTATCGTAGAAATATACCGTCTACCTACTAAGGAGAACCGACTCGGCTACGCTAACGATATATATATTATCGTAGCGTATACTAATACTAAGACTACGGTAAACATAATCGAGGAGATACTATAGCAGTAACTCTAATAGTATAAAGATAACGGAGTTAAGCTAGAGTATAATAAAGCCAAAGCCTAACTATTCTTACGCTAAAGGATCCCCTAGTTTCCTATAATAAAACTACCCCTATTTTACTACAAGCCTATAGTGGCCTATACTATTAATCTATCAGGATAGAAGCTACTAGCCCCGAATAGGTAGCTCGGTATATATATAGATAGGCGCCTCGGCTTTTAGGACCACGTAGAAATATAGGCGAAAAAGAGACTTAAGGTAGCTAACTATATACAGGCCCTTACTAGAGCCACCTATAGACTAAACCCAGCTCTGCTACGCCGAGCTACTCTAGTATATATCCTAACTATAACCCACTATATAGCGGAGATTTAGTAGGAGGGACCCTAGGCCCCGGCCTAGGCCCGCTATAACGTTATTTATAGGAAATAATACCAGTTACCCTCCGGTTACTTACCTAAAACTAAGGCGATAACCAGAGTATAGATAACTATAATTAAAAGCGTTCTCCTAGCCTAAAAGGTAGTCCTGGTGCTAGCCCTATACCGGGAATCAGGAATCCCTATAATAGAAGACTATACAGAGTACCTATAGCAGATATACGTAACCCGAATCGCTAGACTTAAGAAGGACTACTCCGTGGTATAACCTATCTCCCTGATTACGTAAGGGGACACGAGACGGACTAAGGACCTAATATAGCGCTTAAGGGTACTATGTATAAAGGAACTAGTATATATAAAGCTATTATGGTACTAGCTAAGAAGACCCTGATTACGGGACGGAGCTACTAGGATAGGGTCCTATTTAATACTAGCACTAAGGACGAAGCCACGGAGACCTTTAAGAGGTGGATCGATAAGCTAAACCCGGAATACACCTTAGTATTCTTAGACGAGTTATAAAGAGGCAAAAGTATAACCTAGGCCTATTCGGTATAGCGCGGCGGAAATGAAATGACCTCTGGTCGCGGGTATATCCGTAATATAATAGTTTTTAATAGGAAGGTAACCGGGGTAGCCCGGGGACTAGCCGCGGTAGTTAGCCTCCCCGATATAGGAGAGCTTACCTATTATATCGATAAGTAAGTAATACTCTAGGGGCTTACCGGTATAGTACCTAGATTATTACGGTAAGAGTTCCTATAATAATAACGGCTAATAATTATCTACCTAACCCACCTACGATAATTACTAGGGTATATAGGAATTCCGGGTAATAAATAGGTAAATAAGCTCTGCTTAAGCGAAGACGCCTAGGGAATTCTACTTATAAGCGGCTGGTTATAAGTTGTTTATAGAGTGAGGCCGAATAATTGAATTATCTAAAGCTAAGGAGAAAAGAAGGAAAGGGGAAAACTCTATAGGTGCTCGCGACCTAAATATAATATCGCGGCGACCCTCTAGGAACACGCTATGATTAGTCGGAAGATCCGGTGCTTTACCGGATTATTTTTATGGGGTTAACCCGTAATATTACCCCCCTCCCCCCTCGGTAAGCCGTTAACCTTCGGTATAGGTTCGTGAAGCGTTTTTATTCTATTCAACCACGCCTCTTTATTAGTTAAATAACGCATCTTTATTAATTAAATAATAACCTTTGCTATAAATAAGCTCTCTGTTTATTAAAGAGCGCTTAAAGCGAGCCTTTATAGCCGTGTAATTAATTAACGTTCCGTGTAGGGATATAGTTATTATTTACAGTCGGGTCGTAGGGTTATTCCTGCTATATAAGGAGCCCCGGTAGTATACCTTCCCTAACTAAGTAACTTACTTATATTAATAACACTAACTTCGCCGCCGCCTCTATAAATCTGTTTTTCTTTTTGCTTTAATAATATCTATTACTATCCGCAGTATATTTTTTATCGAATATAACTCCTTTACACCTCGTGCTATCGCGCTAACCTCTTATCTCCTTCTTTTAGAAGATATTTAAGTTTTTAGGATTATCCCTGGCCCTTAAGGTACGTCTTCTCGTTCTTCCTAAGAACCATATATAACGTTTCCTAACTTATATAGATAGTATAGGGGGCTAATAATAATAATAATAATAATACCGGTAAAGAGGCACCTACTCCCGCCCCGGCTAGTAAGGAGATCACCACTCCTGCCTTAGCTATAGGCCGCCGCGCCTAGCTAGCCCGAGCCGCTAAGGCTAAGGGTAAGCGTTCCGCGGGCGAAGCTTCTATAGTGGTTAAGAGCCCCGCGAAGCGCGCTTATAGAACGAAATATCCTCTAAAGGGATCCGTTTAGTCTTTTACTTTACTTATATAAAAGTAATTACTAATAGCTAGGATAGGCGGCGCTACCGCGACTAGTTAGGACCCGGAGCGAGGATACCCGATCTTAAATGCTATAACTGCTTAAAGGGCGGTTATAGGTGTATTCCTCCTCCGCCTAGGATAATTAGTCTGTTAGTAGTACTCCTAGAGGCGGTAAAGCACTTTATAGGAGGATAAGCTTATCTTAATACCTATTAACTTAGGAGCTAATAAGCCTCGCTTATCGGTATATATTACCGCCTCCTCCCCCTCCCCCCCCCCCCCCCCCCCGCGGGGACTCCCACGTTATAGTAGGTGGACCTATACCTATCACGGCGCCTCCTACTATCGTTACGCCTATCCCTAATATAATAATTACCTTTACGGGGGTAAAAGGCCTATGCCGGCTTAACCGGTTCCTATAGGTGGTTAAGAACGTTATAGGGGTTATACGCGTTAAGGTAGAGGATATTAAGTCCTCTAAGGGAAAGAAAACGGATATGGAGGCCGAGGTCACGGCGTCTATATCGTCTCCCGTTATTACGGAAAGCGTTAATAGTCGTGAGGATATTCGTAACGATATTAATCTCGATACCTAAACCCGGTAGCTAGGGGCGGAGCTTATCCACCCTGACTTAATTACTATAGACGGCTTTACTGTTATTCTAACCTTTATTTAATCCTTACCGCCTTTCCTATAAGCCTTTTTCTTTTTATTATATTCGCGTAGTCCGTTATTAACTTTAATCGGGCTATACTTTTCTTTATAGGGGTCTAGGGCGGTTAATTCTTATAGGGACTCCGTCGGTTCCTAAGATATCTAGGCGTATCCTTCCTACTTTACTAACGCCTCTCTTGCTACGCCTCTACCTACCTTCTTATTCCTAGCATATAGGATTTCCTTTACTATCTATTCGTCTTCCTTTAGACCGTTACGAATCGGTCCGGGTTAGGGGTTATATAAGATTTAATTAAGAAGCGGGTCTTTGCTCGTATAACGTAGGAGGTCTATATAAAACCTCGGGTATACGTTTAAAGGCATATTTACTTCTATAATATACGGGTTAATAACCTTAGTAACCCTATACTTGTAGTATAGCTAGCTTAATTTACGCGATGGTTATAAGGTAGAGTATTTCGCGACTAAGAGCTATATAAGGTCGCCTTTACGAAGAAGCCATTTAGCAGGGATACGGCGCTTATTCGCTAACTCTTCCTATTATAGCTATATAGCTATTATCGAGGCTTAGGCGAACTCTATAGCTTTTTAAAGGCGGCGGGGTAGGTTATAGGCTACGAACTCCTAAGCGTCGCTACTTAGTTCCTTATAAATCTGGATCGGGTCGATATAGTATCCGTGTTTAAGGAAGAACGGACTTATCTTAGTAGTAAAGCTCTCCCCGTTATTTAACGCTAATTAAGCGGCGGGCAGTAACCTATCCTAATTATCTTAGGCGTAGTAAATAAAGGCTTAGAGGTACGCTTATACTTCTTAATTCGTTTATTCGGTGGCTTTATTGGTCTAGGGGCAGTAAGCTATACTTAATCGTTATTTAATTCTAGCTAATTTATAGAAGTATTGCTAAAAGCGATTTATCTAATTAGAGCCTTTATCGCTTACGATTAAATAAGCTATACTATAGAACCGAAAATAATAGTATAGGAACTATTCGGCGTATACTTCTGCTTTTATAGAGTCTATCGCTTTAAGGGTAATAGCCTTCGTAAGTCGATCGGTTATAACCTACAGGTACCTGCACTTCTTCTTCTTAGTAGGAGGCAGATCCGTTATAAAGTCTATTAATAGGTCGCTCCTTATTTATTTAGGAATTGGGAGCGGTTTTAAGAGTCCTTATTAAGCGTTCCTCTACGCATAGCTCTAGTTACAGATATTATAGTTATATATAAACCTACGTATATCTTAGTTTATTCTTAGCTAGAAAAAGCGTCTCGCTATAAAAGTAATTATATTATCTCGCCCTGGAAAGCGTTTAATCGTGGAGTCGTGTATAGATTAGATTACTTATATTCGTAATATACACCCTTCTTAAGCTCCCGGCACCTATAAGCGATCTTAGAATATTAGTAGTCCTTATAAGGTAGTTCTATATTTAGTAATCTAGGCTTAAAGACCTAATAAGGGGGGAAACTATTAATCGCCCTTAGATGCGGCTTATATAGCTTAGCGATACTAGTTATTATCTTCCGCTATAGCGTCCTATAGCTATTATAATTCGTTATTAGCTTTAAATACTCGTAGGTATTCGCGAAGGAGGCGGATCCTTAAGGGGATTAAGGTCTCCAGGATTAGCTATATATATCGCGCCTATTCCTGTTTATCGGAGAAGTCCTTTAGTTTATCTTATTCTCTTCGCGAGAGTATCGGCGGTATAGTTATCGGTACCCTTATAGTATTTTAGTATAAAGTTAAACTAGGCTAGCTTACCGGCCTATCGGCTTTATCTCTTATTAAGTATCTTCTGTATTATAAAGTATTCTAGGGCCTTATAGTCGGATAGGATCGTAAAGCGACTATAACTTAGGAGCTCTACCCTTTAATACGTTATATAACTTATAATCGCTAATATCTCCTTATTATAGATAGGGTAGTTATACTTAGCTCCTATAAGTCGCCTTAAGTAGTAGGTGACTAGATAGCGATATCCCTTTTCGTTTTCTTAAACTAATACACCTCCTAGTACGAATCCCGAGTAGTCGGTTTCTATAAAGGTCTTATTATTTAAGACCTATTACCGTAGGATCGGATCCTCCTAGAACCTGTTCTTAACCTCTTTAAAGGCCGCTTATTCGTTAAGACCCTAGGAGAATACTTAATCCTTCTTTATTAGTCTTATTAGGGCTGCCGTGATATAGGCGAAGTTCTTTACGAATATACGGTAATAGTTCATAAAGTCTAGGAAGCTTTAGACTCCTTTTACTAATATCGGGGCTTCCTACTCTTAGATCGCCTTTAGTTTATTAGGGTTATATAAAACGCCCTAACCGGTAGTAACTATAAACCCTAAGTATTTCACGGTCTTTATACTAAACTCGTATTTTACCGGGTTAAGCATTAACCCTATATCGCTTAGCGATTATAATACTAGGTTAACCTTCTTCTCGTAGTCGCGTAAGGATTAACTTAAGTAAATTAGGATATTATCGATATAGGCGGTAACGAAATCGTCTAGGTAACGCTATAGCGTTTTATTAATATATTATTAAAAGGATACGGGGGCGCTACTTAGTCCGAAGGGGTATACTAATTATTCGAATAAGCCGAATCTAGTTCGGAATACTATCTTCGCTTTATAGCCGGCGGCTATTCGGATCTTATAGAACGTAGTAACTATATCGAGTTTCGTAAACCACTTAGCTCGCTCTAGGTTTCGGAGTGTCTTTATAATTAGGGGGAGAGGGTAGCGGCCTTTTTATATAATCGTATTTAAGGTATAATAGTCGTAATAGAATCGTAGCCCCCCTCCTAGCTTCTTTATAAATAGAATAGGAGGTTTAGCGGCGGAGCTACTAGCTTATATAAGCCCTTTATCGATTAGGTCAGTAAGGGTCTTCTATAGAACTAGTAGCTCTTCTCTGGATATATTATATAAAGGGCCCTAGGGTAGTTCTGGCTCCTTACTATCGGGCCTTTATATAAGGTTTACTTCGTGGTTTACCCCGGGTTACTATAAGGGAAGGCGGTTTATTTATATATCGGAGAATAAGTTAGGAAATCGTCGTAGGATCTCCTTTAGGATATATTTCCGGGGGTCGACTAAAGACTTACCTCGGAGGGCCCTATTAATATCTTTAATACTAACTACGTAGAGTGCTAGTTTATTCTTCTTAAATTATTACTTTTTATATAACCAGCGTATAATATTAGCGAACACCGACCCGGTTACTACTTAAGCTCCGCGAATAGCTCTGATATTATCGGGCTCTTCTTCGCCTTAGAGTCGGATATTAATCCGAGCCACTCCGTAATAAAGGCGATATCTTTTTACGTAATAGGTAACATTATTATATTCTATCTAAGGTTTCCCTAGGAATATATCGTGATTTAATCCTGGTATTATATAAGCGAATAATCGTTATATATATCCACCGATCTCGAGATCGTATACGGCGATACCGGAACTCTTAGTGGACCCTATAGTGTCGGAGAACCCCGAGAGGGGTCTTCTAGTCTTATCGACTAATAGGAGGCGGAGGGACTTTATAAGATATTCGCTTATAATAGCGTAATAGTTATATCTAGTATCTATAAAAGCAGTAATTAACTTCTTATTTATCCGCGCTTATATAGAGGCTAAGTAACTACTTTACTACTATAATATAAACTCTTTTTAATCCCTTTATTCCTTTACGGTAGGCTTTAGTGCCCGTTTTCGTACTAAAGCTATTCTTTTTCCGAGTCTTTATCGTTATCTATAACTCCTATATAGGTTATCTTATCGTTTAAGGTTACTAAGACCTTAGCTACACGGCTTTCCTTTTAATCTTCAGCGTCCTTCTTTTTTAAACGGTATTTCCTAGTGAGGTAACCCTTCTTCCCGTAGTTATAGCACTCTCTTATCTCTTTTCTCTCGGTCTATACTCGATTAACCCCTCTTATGTTTACGTTACTATCGTGGTCGCGGGCATAATTATTATTATTATTACTATTATAGGGTGTTTAATTAAAACGTGGCTTTATAGCGAAGGCTTTATGTCTCTTAGTAATACTCTATACCTTAGCCACCTAAGCGTGGTAATTACTTAGGAGTTTCGTACTAATAAGAGCGGCACAGAGGCGATTATTAAAAGTTCCTTCTAGGAATATAATCTTCGCTATATCGTCCTATTAACCTCTACCCGCGATAGCTAGCTATTATTCGAAGCCGGGCACGGAACTAGCAAATACTTAGTCTTCGTATTATTATAACGTTTTTAGGGTATTAGCCGCATAAGATTATTTATTAATATCCTTATAGATACGGTTAAGGTAATTAAGGAAGTCTTTAGGGTTATAATAGCCGGCCGTTCCGCCCGCCGCCTAAAAGGAGGCGATAATATTTACGAGGGGCTTTATTTAGGTAGGCGTTAATAAAGTACTATTTCTCGCGAGGGCTCTAGAAAAGGTGTTAATCTAGTAGAAGCTTCTCGCGTATTTTGGATACCCAGCTTATATACTCTAAGCGTTTTCTATTAAACTTCTATAATAGTAGGACTGCTTTAGTTTATAGGTTCGTAGCGGGTATCGGGTCCGATATATATATCGGGGTAGGCGTTTAAGAGCCTTATATAACCTCCTCTAATAGAGTAGTTAGGCATGGCGTAGCTATACGTTATTAATTTTATATCGCTTATAGTAGTTAATTAATAGCGTTCTATTATTCTTAGATCTAGGTAGTTAAGGTGGCGACCTGGGTTTATAAAGGGTTAATAATCTCCCTCCTTTACTCTATAGCCTTAGGCGACTCGGCCGCTAGGCGTGACAGAGCGCTAGGAGGTGGATCGAACTAATAATCTATCTTTATAGACGCAGCGTATAGGTTTCGCTAAGCTTTAGATATATAAGCGGCTAGTTATAAGTTATTTATAGAGTAAGGCCAAATAATTAAATTATCTAAAGCTAAGGAAAAAAGAAGGCAAGGGGATAACTCTATAGGTGCTCGCGACCTAAATATAATATTACGGCGACCCGTTAGGAACACGCTATGATTAGCCGGAAGATCCGGTGCTTTACCGGATTATCTCCGCGGGGTTAACCCGTAACACTACTAGAAAATAAAAGGCCGACCTAGGCTAGGGTAAAAGCTATTATAATAGCCCGCTATAAGACTAGGCTTTAGAAATAGCACGCTAAGTCCCGACCCTAACGGTATAAGGCGGCCGTGTAGAAAAAGCTAGCGTTTAGTTAAAAAGAACCGAAAAAACTAACCCTTCTCCGAAAGACCCTAATACGCCTTATCTAAGTAAGGATAGGACACGGGGACTTTAAAGAATACTATTAAAGGTTTTATCATAATAACTATATAGCCTTTTATAGCTACGGCTATATAAAGACCCGGGAGCACTTCGCCTACTACTATAAAGTCAGGAACTCCTATAGGTAGCTAGACGAACTCTGATACTACGAAGACGGGAGGAAAACTCGGCGCTTTAACCCCTAGGAGACTCTTATAGAGATCCTAATAAACAGCGCGGCCTTTGTCGTACTAGTAGATATAACTGGCTTCCTTAATAGGATCTGTCCGATCCCTTCGAATAAAAGGAATACTAGCTAAAAGGTGGAATAGTGGACGGTAGGATAACTATAAGCACGTAGACCCCCGAGGGTACATAGCGAGACACAGGGACTCTCTTTTATCTTATATACTCTTTTAAATAATATAGTATAGATATTATCAGTTATTATGGTTTAGCAGGCATAGAGTTAAGCGTTTAGCACTATACGGCCTAGGCATAGATATATAGATATTTCACCGCCTAATATCCTGATAGCGGGACGCGGCACTAGTCCTTACTAGCTACCGCCAAGGCATTAAATAGAAACACATATACACATATACACACGCCGCGCCCTATATCTCGACCCGTATAAAGGATTTCTAAAAGACTTATAACCTATATAAAAGCAAGCCACCTAATAACCTAAGGAAAGTGGCTGCCTAGCTAGATAACTAGTATAACCTGTTATAAAACTACTATAATAGCGGGATCTATAGCAGCCCTTAGAAGATTTAGATTAACGATTTCTTTAACGCTATACGACCTGCCCTAGGTAACTAGGTGGATATAAAGGAGGCTATACTAGACCTTAAGATAATAATAACGATAACCCTTATCGCTGAAAGAAAAACAGTGACGGAATAATAACTTAATATAATACTGCCTATTCGTAGCTATAGGTCCATAGCCTTCCCGGCCCTTAACCTAGGGGAAGAAGCCGATAATAAAGAGCTATAAAGGGCTAAGGGGAGCAAGCGTAGGGGAGCTACCCGTGGCTATAACGGCTATACCAGAGGAAAGACGTTAGCTAACCGTATAAGGCCTAGGCGCAGGTAATCCTTCTTTAAGAAGAGTATATATTAAGTATACTATCGACGTAGCTATAACCTATAAGGCTACTAGATATTATTCCTAGAGTTAGCACTAATAAGCTTCCATGCTAGTAACCCTATTAGGAGACTCGTGGGGAAGTCCCTTAAGATAGACAGAGATCTATAAGACACCATAGAAAGAATTAAGTCCCGTAATAAGAAGAAGATAACTAGTGACGATAATAATGCCGGAGTTATAAAGGAGGCGTGACTATATATAAATATAGAGTCACGCCGTAGGTTTATAATAGAAGCTCCGGCGGCCGCCCTCTCGGCTACCGTATATCCTTTTTAGGAGTCTATTATAATAGACTTAGGTACCACCTCCTATATTTCCTATAATAGAGGCAGGTTTACGGATTATAGACCGGCCCACCCTAATAACGTTATAATCGCCGGTAGTATAATAGTGCCGATTAAGGGATATAGAGACGTTATTATAAAAATTAAAGGAATAACCGGCCTATTTAAGTTCCGGCTAAAAGATATAGTCTATTATAAAGACTTTATCTATAACTCAGTATCTGATAAGAAGATACATTAAAAAGGTGACTAGTAGAATTAGAAGCCGCCGAATAATTATATTAGGCGCTATGATGCATTAGTGCTTTATAAGCTAAGTGTCTACTATGATTAAACCATTATACAACTTTATTTAGTCACTAACGCCCCTATTATTACCGCTTTTTTACGCCCTCTCTGTAAACAAATTAAACAAGAAGCTAGCTAAGCCGATAGTAATCTATAGTATCTCTGATTAGGGCATGCTAGCCCTAATATAATATAGTAATGAGAAGAGTAGTTATAGGGCTCTAAATTAAAGGGGCTAGGAATAGTGGACTATAACGCTTACGCCTAATCTAAGATCCCGCGTTAAAGAAGCCAGGACCCTAATAGCTCTACCCGACGCAGGGGAAAGATAGGCTATCGACTTCACGGACTTTATACTAATAGTAGAAGGCAATGCTCGGATTATATTCTTTATAAATTGATATAGCACCTTTGGTACCTGCTATATTATAACGTCGAAGAAGGCTTCTAAGATCTATATAAGTATCACTTAATTTACCTAATGGTTCTACCGATATTTTAGCTACTAGCTACGGGTCTTTAAGTATAATAATAAACTAATATAACCACACGAGATACAGGGCTTAACTATGGAAATCGGTTTCCAACTAAAGTCGGTTGTAGCAGAGACTCCCCCTTAAAACGGTGGTGTTAAAAGATCTAGGGCTATTATCGTGCCCAAGGCATAAGTTATACAAATCCACTCTTAATTATCTAATTCCCTATAAGTTAAAATCATCCTATCTACTGTTTATATATTATAACGAGATAATCGTAGACCTATCGGTATATAGTCGGACCGATGGCCGCGCACGGACCACTGATCCGAACCTGTCTTATACGCGCATTAAGGGGTATAGTTTAATCCCTTAAGTTAGAGTCTTAGTTCAAAGTTAGCGCCTAGTTAACGAATATACTATAATTACTCTACGATTCTAAGCTATTAAGGTTTTTCTATAATATCCCTTCCTTTAGTAAGTCTACGGACTTTCTATTCGTTATAATTCTTTAACTTATATACCTTTAAGCTAGTTAGGCTAAAGTGTAACGAGATAATCGTAGACCCATCGGCATATAGTCGGACCGATGGCCGCGCACGGACCACCGATCCGAACCTATCTCTGTACGTGCGTTAAGGGATCAGTTTAATGCCTTAAGTTAAGAGTACCGGTATTTATACGCCCCCTGTCCGGTATTTGCTGTCCACTTAACCCCAAATAAGAAGGTAACGCGAGCGCGTGCATAAGTAAGATCTTGGCTATAAATGTTACGTACCTGTACACATTAGAGTAGGTAGGTAATCAGGATTACGTGGTGTATAATAAGGTCACGTGACTACGGTATCAGGATTAGGTAGTATATAATAAGGTCACGTGACTAGGGTATTAGGATTACGTGATATATAATAAGGTACCTAGTATAAGGATACTATATATTCTTAATGCCTTAGAGTTAATAAATACAGAGGCAGAAATAGTAGTGATTTAGTGGCCTAAGATATCTAGTTTTAATTACAGAGATTCAGGCTTATCGTAAGGTATAGGTACGCAGCATATACGGCCAAGATCTTGCTTATACACGCGGTCGCGTAACCTTCCAAAAATGGATCGAGTAGACAACAAATAGTGAACCGGGGGCGTATAAATACCGGTACTCTTAAGTTAAAGTCTTAGTTCGAAGTTAGCGCTTAGTTAACGAATATATTATAATTACTCTACGATACTAAGCTATTAAGGCTTTTCTATGCTATCTTTTCCTTAACTAAAGTCTACGGACTTTCCTTTTATTATAATTCTTTAACTTCTACACCTTTAAGGTAGTTAGGCCGAAGATACCACTAAGAAGGACTTAAGGAATAAGTGTCCCCCCGGGGGGACTTAATAAGGCGGAGGCCGAGTAGGCGCCCGTTATACCGAAACTAATAATAACGGTGCCTAAGCAGGGACTAAATAAAAACGAGGGGTTAATAGATACGCTGGTTACGCTTAGTCCTGAAGATAGTAGTTTATAGGTTAATCGGCGATCTGTTACCAGCCCCTTAACGTTAATATAAAAGGCGTTAATTACGATATTTTCGTAGTATCTTTAGTAGCAGAGCGAGATTAACCGAGTAATTATAAAGAAACTCGCCGAACAACTAGCGCCCTGGCGCGAATATAAAAAACCGCTGGTATATAATTATAAGCTAATTAGAGAGTTATTTATAGTTATAAAAATTAATAATTAGTTAGTAGCGATTAAGGCTAGGAATTAGTTTAGGCCTAGTGCCCTAATACTATAGCAGATCGAATAGGCTTTAATAAAGCTTAAATATACCTTCTAGACGTCCTGGAGGTATTATACTAGGAAGATCGCTAACCCGAACTAAAACGACTTTACGGCGTTTATTCGGCGAGAGTATCTATTCTAGGATATATAACGGTATTATTACTATAAGGAACTTCGTAAGCTATAAATAACCGGCGATATAACGCTAATGAAGCTATTTAAGCGGTAGGATAACCTATATAGGCTATTAGGCTAGGAGATAAACGGAAGTAAAGAGCGTGCCTACGACTATTTTAGTTAGCTGCCTTTACGTATTAAGGATAAGATACGAGAGCGGAGGACTAAATTAGACGAGGCCGTGATGCTGGCTTAAGAGGCGTAGCTATTCTAGGATACGAGTCTCGTTACGAAGGCGAGTAGTAAGCGATCGGATACCGGTTATAAAAGAACCTTATTAAACTTTTAGCGGTTAGATAATCGCTTAAGCCGGGTAAGCACTCCGGCGACTAGTCGGCGTACGCCCGCCGAGCCAGGTAAGATAGACTTAAATGGGGCGCCCTTAACGGGTTAAAAGGTATCGGGCTTAGGCCCTAAGCCTTCGTAGACGTAGCCTAGCGCGCGTGCCTTTATAGGCGAGTGCTATAACTATAATAAAAAGGGTCACCGTTCTAAGCACTATTATAGTAATAAGAAATAATACACGACTAATAACGGGGCGGTAAAGAGTTATGCGCGTGTTAGTAATATACACGCTATATATAGCGACCTTACTAATAATATTCGGGTTAGGGGAACTTTATTTATTAGGAAATAAGTCGGCGTAAATAGGGAGGCCGAACCTATACCCGATAACCGGCCGGTAATTATAGTTAGCGAGGTAACGAGATTTATAGCGATAGTAATCCGTTACGGGAAGGAGATTAAGTTTAGCGTGGACTTAGATACCTATATATAGGTAGATATTATTAGCCTGGTGTTAGTAGAACGCCTGGGGTTAAAATCGCTATTAGAGGTAAAGACTCTGGAGGTCGAAGGCTTTGACGGTAGCCCGGTAAGGGATCGCGGAATATACGGCTAAGCTTTCTATCTACTAAACGTAGAAGGGCGGCCACGCCTATTAAGAAGGGTTGTCCTATATACGGATCGACCTAGAGGCACTAGATAATTACTGCTCTTAAATAATAGTATAGGTTAGGAAGGTATTATAATTAATACGGCTTACCGAATATTCGTTTATAGGCTGATGTTAATTATAGACCCTAAGCTATAGGCTCGCCAGGTTATTAAAAAGCGGGTAAAGGCGTATATTATATATATTATTACCGCTACTATTATCGTACCGGGGATACCGGATATAACTATTCCGTATATAGATAATAAGGTAATTTACGGACTAGTCGTCGAGCTACCGTCGGAAATCGCCCATTATTAGGATATATTTTCGGAGTAGGCCGCGAAGGAGCCGCCATTATTAAAGGACGCTGAATACACGATTAACTTATAAGATAAGAAGGAACCGCTGTTTAGGCTATTATATCCCCTATCTTAAGCCTAGCTAGAGCAGCTAAAGAAGTATATCGCTAAAGGGATAGCGAGCGGTTATATTTAATAGTCGATAAGCCCCGTAGGCTTACCGGTATTATTCGTGCCTAAGAAGGACGGTAGCCTATGACTCTATATTAATTATTAAGGATTAAACGCTATAATAATTAAAAACAGGTACCCCCTACCCCTAGTCGGCGAGCTATTAGATAGGCTCGCCGGGGTAAAGTACTTTTTAAAGGTAGATATCCGAGATACCTATTATAGGATCCGGATTAAGAAAGAGGACCGCTAAAAGACGGCGTTTAGAACGCGATAAGGCCACTACAAGTATACGGTTATGCTATTTAGGCTAACGAATACTCCGGCTACTTTCTAGGTATACGTTTACTAAGTACTTATTAGTTCATTAGATATATATTATATCGCTTACCTTAACGATATCCTTATATATTCTATATTAAAGGAATAGTTTATAAAGAACCTAAAGAAGGTTTTAGATCGGCTTTATAGGGCCTAGCTATACGCGAAGCTATTAAAATACGAATTATATTATAACCGAGTAGACTTCTTAGGGTTTATAGTAACCCGCGAAGGTATCGCGATAGATCCGGAATATATACGTGCGGTCGCCGAGTAGCTAGCGCCTAAGTCGTTCCGGGATATCTAAGTTTTCCTTGTTTTACTAACTTTTATAGGAGGTTTATTAAGGGATACTCTAGAGTTATAATACCGTTAACTATGCTATTAAAGGGCAGTTAGGTAGGTAAAAAAAAAGGACCTTTTAAGTTCCCGGATAACGCTAAGCGGGTATTTAAATTACTAAAAGTTATTTCTTAGATTAGCGACTATTCTACGGTACTAGAATCTAGTGCTAGATATAAGGGTCGAGACGGACGCCTTAAATAAGGCTATTTCCGGGATCCTAAGTTAGAAGTATAAGACTAGATAGCGACCGGTCGCTTACTTTTCGCGGAAGCTTTCCGAGATAAAGTAATAGTAGGGTATAAGATAGTAGGAGCTATTAGCTATAATAAAGAGCCTTAAGTATTAGCGTTACTATCTTAAAGGCACGGGGTAGGCGTTTATAGTGCTAACGGACTATTAGGCGTTTAAAGGTATACTAAACGTACTAGCGCGGGACCTTTATAGAAGGCTTGCTAGGTGGGTAGACCGATTATTATTATTCGATTTCCAGGTATAATACCGCCTAGGTAAAACTAACTCGGTAAACGGCTTATCGAGACGGCCGGATTATATAATAGACTAGACGCCGTATAATAACGTGCTTCCTACCTTATTATAAAGATTACGACTAGTTAGCGACCTCCCGATAAGTATTCGCTAATAGATCGCGAGTATCTACCTTACCCTAATAAGTAACACAGTAAAGATCGTATACGTTTAAGCCGCTCGGGTAACGCTACCCGAATATAGGCCTAGTAAATATAAGCGGGTATAGACTCTATAAGAGGGGGCCCTACCTAGCTTAAAAGATAAGGACGGAAAAGGGCTACGACCCCTATATCCTATTAACGGTACCCGGCGTGTTATTATCGCTACTATTACCCGCTCCCGAATATCAGACGTGAGACGTGGAACGATTACCTAGCGAAGGGTCGCCGATAAGATATCGCCGACGCCTAAGGCTAATAAGGCTAGGGTTACTATAATACCGGATTAGTATATCCTATATTCTATAGCCTAAGAGCTAGCCAGGGATAAAACGGCAGGTCGCCGCACTATTAGTAAGGAACTAGAAGATCTAGTTAGAGGGCTATAGACCATTAACCCGGATTATATATCCTTAATTAAGAATATTCGCTAACGGACCGGAAAAAAAGCGGGGTACTCTCTTGGAGAAAAGGATATGCTATTATTTAAGGGACGGTTAGTATTACCTGTATAGGGTTCCTTAAGGGCGGAGGTCCTACGATAACACTATAATAACCCTAGAGCGGAGTATATAGGAGCGAATAAGACGCTTAAGCTAGTTTCTAGAAAGTTCTACTAGGTGGACTTAGCGGCAGATATTCGTGATTATATCGCCGTATATTCAGCGTGTTAAGGGGTATAGGTGCCGCGATATAAACTATATAGCCAGCTATAAACGCTGCCGCTACCTATATATCCGTTCTAAGAGATTAGTATAGATTTTATTACGGGTCTACCGCCTATAAGAGGGGCCGATAGGTAAATATATAACGCTATTTTAGTGATTATTAACCGGTATATAAAGTAAGCCCTGTTTATTCCTATAAGGAAGGACTTAATAGCACCCTAGCTAGCGGCGCTACTATATAGGGAAATTAAGTGCCGATTCGGTAGCCTAGAGGGTATAGTAATAGACCGGGATAAGCTATTTACTAGTTAGTTTTAGATAGAGTTCTGCCGTGAGCGGGTAAACGCTTAGCGACTATCCACTGTATACTACCCGTAGATAGATAGTTAGACGGAATAAATATATTACTTCCTGATTAAGCACCTACGATTAATCGCCGGTGATACGATAATATAGTGGCCTATTTAGTTATTAAAAGCAGGGTTCGCTTATAATAATAGCGAGTATTCCTTACTTACTATTTCGCTGTATAAAGCGTTATACGGGTATTATCCACTTATAGTAGAGTATATCCGCCCTAGGGATAATACCCGGGTATAGGGTATTCGAGAACGTATTAAAAAGTTAGTAGAGGTTTAGCGGAAGGTCCGCGACTATTAGGCGCGTGCTATATAGCACTAGGCTTAGTATTAAAATAAGCGCTACTAACCGTAATAGTATAAGGTAGGCGATATTATTAGACTATCTATAAGGGACTTCCGATTCCGGTAAGGGTTAAAGCTAGCACCGCGATATATTCGGGTATAGGTGACTAAGAGGATTAGTAAGTAGGCGTATAGGGTTTACCTCCCTGCGTAGTATATAAGGATACACGATATATTCCCGGTATCCTTATTAAAACCGTAGAAAAACCGAGTAGCCGTAAAGCTATCGGCGAAGGATCTCCCGCTTTTAGAGGAGGAGTAAGATAAATAGGAGGTAGAAGATATCGTAAGTTATAAAGAAGAGTAAGGAAAAACGTTCTATCTTATAAAATAGGTAGGCTAGCCGGTAGAGTATAATACCTAGGAACTAGAGGACCACCTAAAGAACGCTCTAGGGATCCGGAAAAGGTACTAGAAGTATGAAAAATATATATATAAAAGGTAGGACGACTATAAGATAGTATAAGGCGCTAAAGGGTTATCGGATATAAAAATAATAACTTAATTATAGGCTATAATAACCTTTTCTTATTGTAACTTAATAAACGGGGTTAATACCCTGACTAGCCCTAAGAACTATTAGTATAAAGTTTAACGCTATTATAGGCAATTAATACCGGCGAATACTTAGCGGATAAAGACGAATTAATCGTTAAAGCTATAGAAATAAGTCTCTACGCCTAAGGTGGCGCCGGACGAATAGCGATGATAGTTAGGACGAAAGGGTCCGGGGACCGCTTCCTCCTTATTATTATTATTAGCGGCGGATAAGGCGGTAAGAGTATATTAATAAGGGGCGCGGGGGGATTCGGGCGCCGCCTCGATAATAGGAAGCTAACTAACCGAAGGACTAGCCCGGGGTGCGTGATAGCGATAAGGGGTCGCTATACGACTAGTAAAACGGCGACCTAGGAGGGGTCGGCGAGGTTTATTTATAGCCGCTAATAAAGCGGCGAGGCCAGGCATAGCTAAAAAGGCCTCGATGCCTTCCTAATTATCCTTATCGGAGTAGGGGCGATAGTGTATAGCCTAAACGTCGGCGAGATAACGCCGAAGGGATATAACGTCCCGTAAGTTATCCTCGCGGGGAGGCCGAATCTAGTCTAGGAGGACTATAGCGTTATTATTAGTAACGCGGCTAAGGCGGTATATAAAATCTAACGTTATAACCGAGCATAAAGAAGTAACCTTATCTAATAGAAGCTACTAATTCTACTAGTAATTAGTATAGGGTCGCCGAACGCTTAGTAGAAACAGAAACTTATAGCTTTAACAGGAAGCTCGTGGTCGCTATGTAGGATAACCGCCCGGAACCACTTATAGGTATTAGAGATACGGGTATAGGTATATTAACGCTAAATCGGCGTTAAGTTATTATTCTTATCGAGTATACGCTTACTATAGTTCTAGAGTAGCTAAGCTATACTTATTAAAAACTCCGGAATCTAATAAAAAAAAAGTTTAGCTAGAAAAATAAGAAGCGCTAAGGAATTATGGAATATACGGCGGTGTATTATTACTAGTTATAAGCGTAAGTAATATAGCGGCTAGCGCCTACTCGGCTAGTAGACTTATTAAGGCATTTAACCTCGATATAGTTACCTAAGTAAGTAACGTAACGCTAATAGGGCGCCTTATCGGCGATAAGGCTAAACTATCCCTAAGCCTTATTAAAGGGACATTCGCTTATAGCGATAACTACCTATAAAGAGATATCTAATATAATAGCGGCGAATAAACGGCGGATAAATAATAATAATTAATAGAATAGTAAATAAAGATTATCGCTGTATAATCGGCGATATAACGATAATAGAAGATAGTTATAAAGGGAAGGTTAGAATTACTATAAGGGGAATCACGTAACGGAGCTATATACTCGTCGCCGAACGGTTACCTAAGGCTAGGCATAATATCCGCGAATAGTTAGATAACTATAGGTAATAATAATAAGCATCATAGAGTTTCTATAGCAATATACGGATAAATCACGAGGCATAGTCGGCGATAGAACGCCGCTAAGCAGGTAAATAAAGGAGCGGCTACTCTTTTTTTACGGGTTTTAATAAGGGCTCGTATAGAACTAAATAAAGAGAGGTAATTAATCGCGATAAACGCATAATTAAAGGCATCACTATAATACGAGTCTACGGGACTAGACTCGTTAAGAGGGGGGGTAGTATAACGAGATAATCGTAGACCTATCGGCATATAGTCGGACCGATAACCACGCACGGACCACCGATCCGAACCTATCTCTGTATATACGTTAAAGAATTAGTTTAATCCCTTAAGTTAAAGTCTTAGTTCGAAGTTAGCGCTTAGTTAACGAATATACTACGATTACTCTGCGATACTAAGCTATCGAGCCTTTTCTGTGCTATCTTTTCCTTAACTAAAGTCTACGGACTTTCCTTTCGTTATATAAAGATACTACTAAGAAAGACTCGGGGAATAAACGTCCCCCCGGAGGAGCTAGCAAAGCGGGCTCCAGGTAGGAGGCGCCCGCCATGCCTAAGTTAATAATAACGGTGCCCGAGCAGGAGCCGGATAAAAATAAGGAGTTAATAGATACACCGGTTATACTCGGTTAATAGGCTAGTGGTTTATATATCGATCGGCTATTTATGGCCGGCTCCTCGACCTTAACGTAAAAGGCGTTAATTAAGATATTCTTATAGCACCTCTAGTAATAGAGCAAGATTAATCGCGTAATTATAGAGAAGCTTACCGAATAACCGGCGCCCCGGGGCATATATAAAAAGCCGCCGGTATATAATTATAAGCTAATTAAACAGTTATCTATAGTTATAGAAATCGACGATTAGCTAGTAGCGATTAAGACCGGGAAGTAGTTTATACTAAGTGCCCCGGTATTATAGTAGATCGAATAGGCTTTAACGAAGCTCGAATCACCTTCTCGATATTCTAAAGGCACTATACGAGGTAGACTTTTAACCCGAATTAAAACGATTATATAGCGTTTATTCGGGGAGAGTATCTATCCTAAGATATATAACGGTATTATAACTATAAAGAACTTTATAAGCTATAAATAATCGGCGATATAATACTAATAAAGCCATTTAAATAATAAGATAACTAATATAGACTATTAGGCTAAGAGATAAGCGAAAACAAAGAGTACGCCTATAATTATTGTTTAGTTATCTCTACGTATTAAGGGTAAGATATCGTAGTGAAAAGCTAAGCTAGATAAGACCGTGACGGTAGCTTAGAAAGTATAACTATTTTAAGATATAAGCTTTATTAAGAAGGCGAGTAGTAAGTAATTAGATACCGGTTATAAAAGGACACTATTAAACTTTTAGCGCTCGGATAATTATTTTAGTTAGGGCAGTATTCCGGCGATAAGTTAGTATATATCCGCCAGTATAGGTAAAGTTATAGACTTAAAGAAGGCGCCCTTAACGGGTTAAAAGGCCTTAGGCTTACGACTGGAGCCTTTATAAGTAATGTCTAGCACCGCGCCTTTATCGCTAAGTACTATAAGTACAGTAATAAGGGCTACCGTTTTAAGGATTATTATAGTAATCAGGACTAGCAGATAATAGCCCACGACGGAGCGGCGAAGAGTCGCGCGCGTGTTAGTAATATATACCCTATATATAATAACCTTAATAATAATATTCGGGTTAAGGAACTCTATTTATCGGGAAACGAATCGGGGTAGACGGAGAGGCCGAACCTACACTTAACGACTAGACGGCGATTATTATAAATAAGGTAGCGCGATTAATAATAATAATAGTCTGTTAAAGAAAGGAGATTAAATTTAGCATAGACTTAGATACTTATACGTAGGTAGATATTATTAGCCCGGTGTTAGTGGAATACCTAGGGTTAAAACCGCTCCGAGAGGTTAAGACTCTAGAGACTAAAGGCTTTAATAGTAGCCTGGTAAGGGTCCGTAGAGCGTATAGCTTAGCTTTTTATTTACTGGATATAGAAGGACGTCCACGCCTATTAAAGAGGGTCTTCCTAAACATGGATCGATCTTAGGGTCCTAGATAATTACTGTTTTTAAATAATAGTATATCACGGGTTAACTCCCGAATTCTTAGTTTCGGCATAAGGCCGGAACCGCTAACTGGCGTATAGGCCCGACGCTTAGACCACGCGCTGCCCTTACCGCGGGTTCGTATAAACCTAGTAAATCCTGCACTCCTTCGTAGACCTTTTCTTCCTTCTCTTTAATTCTAGCTAATATAATTATTTAGCCTTACCCAGTAATTAACTTATAACTAGCCGCGTACATAGCTAGAATTTAGCAAACCCTACGCGTAATATTAGTATAGACTTAGATATAAACACGCGGTTAGGCGGCGGCGGTCCCACGAACCCCACTAAGCTAGCTAAGTAGACGGACTAAAGGATCACTAAAGCTATTTATATAATACTTGGTCCTTTATAAGAATAAATACTTTGATAATAAAAGCTGCTTTAATAACTAATACACGGCTTTATAGACGCCTAAGCCTTATAATAACTTCTATCTAACCTCGCGCTACCTTTAAAGGGAGTCCCTATAAATATACCTATAGAGTAAGTAGCAGGCCCTCCTACCCCAGCGACTCCCGTTCCCTCTAAGATTAAAGTCTTATAGGAGCCTCGCGGCCTACGCACCAAGGCCCTGCTATACTCTATAAAGTTTACTAGGAGATAAGCAGAATATGCTATATGGTTATAATAGATACGCGATTAGCGATTTTTTGATAAACACCTATTTAATAACTAAGTAGAGATATAGTATTTTATTAACTTATCCCTAGAAGGGAGTGCTTAGTAAGTGGTATCGGCTTATTACGCTACTAAAGGACTAGGAGGTACCCGCGATCCTAAGGAATTCCTCGCCTACCTAGACTATATGTATAAGGACTAGAACGAATAGCCTCGCGCTACCTACGCGCTATATTCTCTTAAGTAGCGCGAGGAATAAACCTTCGCTTAGTTCCTACCGAAATTCGAAACATAGATTATATAAGTAGGCAGTAATAAGTAGGCCGACTCGGTAAGGATTACCTTCCTCGAGGGGGCCCTAAGCTAGAAGCTATATAGCGCCTTAGTTACTACTAAATTACCCTATAACTATCTAAGCTAGATTACCGAAGTCTAGGGTATCGCCTAAAGGCTAGAAGGATTACGCCTAACTAAGGGGAATACTTATATACTAAATTAATTACGGAACTAAGAGACGCGAGATGTTAACGGAGACGTTATAATAGGCGGGATTAATTAAGTCTGACCGGATACGATTATAAACTAACCTCGCGATAACTAAGAGTGCTAGGAATATAGGAAAAAAGGATATACCCGTATAAACTATAAGTCCCGGGTTAAGGGTTAAAGGCTAAGGGCGCCCGCGTAGCGAAGGTTTAGGCCGAGGATAGCGATATCGCTATAAACTCGGATAGCTTAGATAATAAAGAGTCGAAAAAGAATAGCTATAATATAAAAACGGGCGTTAGAGCCGATAGCCGCCCTATAATTGGAGGAAGAGGCGTTTAAATAGCTACTTAGCGGCGACTTAGCCCTAATATTAACGCGAGTAAATAGAAAATATATATATTCTCTTATAGATACGGGTTATAACTGCTACGCTACTGTAAATAAAGGGACTCTCTAGGGAGACCTTATATTTCTATAGATAGACGTTATACGTGATTTCTTCGTGGGATTTTATAGGGCTATAACAAAGCGACGGAGCTCCCCAAGTATCTTATATACTTTGTATATACAGCTTGAGTAGATATATCTACTTGATATTCTATTTATAGGGATATTTTTTAGATTATTCCCGCGGTGCCCGGCCATAGTACTTTAGTAGCTAAGTACGATTTTGAATATACTAGTAAGTACTATTATTCCTATGCCCCTTTTCTTCCCTGTACTAGATAACTTAAGGGCCAGTTTTAGGCTGCTTATGCCTTAAAAATCACTAACTTCAGGGAATATCGAGTAGTGGTGTAAAACCAGTATAGTATAATGTATAGTTACGCGTCTATATAGAAAGTGGTGAGGTACTTAAGCGGCTTTACTGCTTTATTATGGCTCTATAAAAATATCATATATAAGGTCTGTCTATAGAAATATAAGCTCTCTCCACAGAGTCCTTATATAAACGTTTTATTTAAAGACTTTAGTTACCGTTAGTCGGTAAAAGGAAGTAACTATTAAAAGGATTCTCGGATATATCTAAGCCGGCTATTAGCGCCGGGATCGCCGTGTTTAATCTCGAGATTAGCGGCTATATATAATAAGTATTTACTTATATAATAGAAGGACTAAACTAGTATATATTCCTAAGGAAGCCGTGGTTAAAATATAACGATATTATATACTACGTAAGGAATCGTAGATATATTATAGAGTCGGCGATATTAACCTACGACTAATAGGTCAAAAGCAACTAGCCTATATATAAGATATTCGCGAGGTAAGGCTAGTCTGGGGATCCGTATTTATAGCTACGATATAACGGATAAGGAGGGGATTAAAGGAGAAGGAGAGCGACGAGTTTATTGCCTTTATCCACGCTATTAGTATACGGGATATTAATAAGGGCCTCCGTAAAAACGAGCTGGTGGACCCTTAAGACTATATCCCCGCGAGTATACTATAAGCGTTCGGCGACCTCTTCGCGCCTACTAAAGCTAGTGGCTTACCCTCTTATATACTAGGTGTTAACTATAAGATTACCCTAAAACGAGGTTCTAATAGATTTAAGCCGACCCTAGTATAAAAGCCCCTTTATAGTATATTAAGAGAAGAATTACTAGTACTCCAGTAAACGCTAAACGACCTAATAGATTAGGAATTTATATAAGTAAGTAGTTCCGCGGCGGCCACGCTAGTCTTATTCGTGAAAAAGATAGGAGGCGGACTATATTTTTATTACGAGTATAAAGCCCTAAACGCGATTACTTAGTAATATCGCTACCCCCTACCTTTAATCACCGGGACCCTATATAATCTAGCTGGTCTAAAGTGGTTTACAAAGCTTAATATAGTTATAGCCTTTTATAAGATTTATATAGCTCCCGGATATAAGAGTAAGACGGCCTTTAGGATACGCTTCGGACTCTTTAAGTGGCTAGTATACCCCTTCGGACTAAGCGGCGCATTTATTATAGTATATATTAATAACATCCTAATCTACTTAAGCGAGTCTTATAAGGACTATAAAGCGAAGGGCCGGCTAATACTCCGCAGACTCACGGATACTAGCCTTAACTTAGACCTAGCTAAGTACGAGTTTAATATAATAATACTAAAGTACCTAGGATTTATTATTACTATAGATAAGGGGGTGTTTTATAACCCCGAGAAGTTAAAAGCTATCTACAACTAGGAGGCTCCTACCTCTATAAAGGGGGTACAAGGTTTCTTAGGGTTCGCGAACTACTACCGAATATTTATCTACGACTTCCTAGTTATAACGGCGCCCCTCTTAGCACTAATAAAAAAGGACCGACTCTTTAAGTAGGGGGCTAAAGAAGATACTGCCTTTAAGGAACTAAAACAACTCTTTTAAATGGAACCCGTTTTATAACTATAGCACCTAGACTATAAGACCATACTAAAGACTAACTACTCGGGCTACTTATTAGATAGTATCTTATCCTAAGGGGATAAATAGACATATCGGTATATAGTCGCGTACTACTTACATAAGCTTATTCCGGTAAAGTATAACTATCCTATTAATAATAAGGAGATATTAGCTATTATAAGTCACGTAGTCGCCTAAAAGGTAGAACTAACTAGCTATAAATAATTTATAATATTTTCGGACCATAAGGTACTCGAGTACTTTATACCTAAACGGTCCCTTACTAAAAGATAAAGTCCCTAGGCCCGCGAACTAGCTTAGTTTAACTTTATATTAGAGTACTAATAAGGTACTAAGAATTTCGTAGCGAATACGTTATCCTGTTATAAATAGGATACCCTAAAGGATAATTCCGATAATCGGGAGTAAGGATATATAATTTAACTGATCCCTAACCCCGCGATCCTTATTATTAATATTATACTTATAATAAGTAATAATTATAATAATAATAAGTATAATATCTAAGTCAAAATAAACCGTATATGGTTATAGCTATATAACTAGACGTCTACTTTATAACCAGCTTAACCTATACTATAATACTATACGTATTATATGTGTATATATACTTAGCTTATAATATATAGTATATAAATATACTAGGTATCGTAAATACGATATCTTGGTTATTACTTAAGCTAATAACGTGGCGTGATAACCGTCGCGTAAGCTGTTAACGTAACAGTCGCCACCCAATCTTTCAGGGTCTTTTACCAGCCCCGGATCCAGGAAGAAATCCCAGAAGTCAGTTCTTTACACATAAGTGAAACAAGCAGTAATCCTACGATTCTACGAATTCAACAGCTATTTACTTGATTTTCCTCTCTTCCGCGCGTACAGCCTAATACTCGTAGCCTAATCTATTAAAACTTATAACTACTTCTAAGCCGGCTATATAAAGGGTATCTATTAGGCGCGTATTTAAATTAAATAAAGACCTTTAATAACTCTAGGATACGACTATAGCGACTAACCCCTAGTATCAAGGGGTCCTCGCCGCGATTATAATAAGCGCTCGTAGCTTCGACCTATCTCTCGGACTAAAGCTATAGAGCGCGGAGTATTCTCTAAGCCTAATAGGATATATAACTTTCTGGGACCGCTTCTAGGTTCCGAGTTCCGGAGACGACTCGCCGCTAAGGGGAGGGACGCTTAGTATAAGCAATCCATAACTCTATTATTAGCGGCTACCCGGGCCGGGAGAATACTATTACTATAATAACCCGATAATTCTTTTAGCTAAGTATAAATAAGGATATCCGGAAATTCGTCTATAACTATAACCGGTGTAATAAGAGTATTTAATAGCAGAATATAAAGCGCGCCCTACTAAAACCACTACCTATACCGGAGCGGATCCGTAGCTACCTTATAATAGATTTTATAACAGATCTACTACCTACCAGTAATAGCTAGGCCCCTTACCTATAGGTAATTATAGACTAGTAATAAAGTTAGTGATACTAAAAGCGATAAAGATAATAAAAGCAGAAGCTTATACGGAATAATTCCTAAACTACCACTTCTAATTCCATAGTATACCCCTGTTTATTATTAGTGATAAGGGCTTAAACTAGACTAGCAGGTTCTAGCGATAATTCTTTAAGCTTATAGACATTAAGCAGCGACTTAGTATAGCGTACCACCTCTAAACCGATAAAGGATCCAAGAGACTAAATTAATATATCTAGCCCTATCTTCGAGCCTTTATATATTACTGCTAGGATAATTAGAGTCGCTTATAACCCTCCGCGTAGTTATTATTTAATAGCAGGAAAAGCTCAATACCTAGATAAGCCACTTCTTCCTAAAATACGGGTTCCATATCGATCCGATCTATTAATATTCTACTTATAATAAGTAATAATTATAATAATCATAAGTATACTATCTACGTCAAAATAACCAGTATATAGTTATAGCTATATAACTAGTTGTCTACTTTATAACCAGCTTAACCTATACTATAATACTATACGTATTTATATATATATATACTTGGCTTATAATATATATTATATAAATGCACTAGGCATGGTAAATACGATATCTTGGTTATTACTTAACCTAATAACATGGCGTAATAACCGTTGCGTAGGCTGTTAACGTAATAGTCGCCACCTAATCATCCAGGGTCTTTTGCTAGCCCCGGATTCAAGAAGAAATCCTTGAAGTTAGCTCTTTATATAATATAAAGAATATTATACGCAGCTTTAAGCTCGTGTAATAAGCAGTAATCCTACGGTTCTATGAATTTAATAGCTATTTACTTAATTTTCCTCTCTTCCGCGCGTATAGCGTACTACTCGTAGCCTAATTTATTAAAAAGTATAAGGCCGGGTTAGCAAAGAAGGAAATCTACTCTTTTTTACCCTACTATTCTACTCGAAATAATAAAAAGACTCCTGCCTTTTTAGTCCAGCTACCTTTTTAGGCTATCCCTTTATCCTCCCCCGGTCGTGGATCCTTATCTTTAACCGTACGAAATCCCTTTATCTCCCGAAGACAGCTAATCGATTTAAACCATTCGTACCGATACCACGGTTTAAAGCTCTTTATTCTTCCTAATATGGTTGCTAAGAGCCATGCCAAGCTCTTTGTTCCTGTTCCGGAAGAACTACACTATCTGAATAAGACTTTTTGTCATGATCCGATGTATTGTTCCTTTGTTGTACGAAGGGTTTTTTGAAAAAGAAGAAAAATAACGAATAAGTGGATTAAATATAGCTGCTTTAATAGTTATTATAGCTCCACGAATAATAGCTATAATAATTAAACCACTTAACCTACCGCGTTGCCTATACTAACAGGATATCGTATCATACTATATAAGCTTTTAGCAAAAGATCTGCCCGTGGAAATCCCGTTATTCGCTTAGTACGAGCATCGCTTTTCTGCCGCGAGATCTATAAATAGCTTCACTATTTAGACCCACTTCTAGACCCACTTTTCGAACCTAGGCTAATCAGAGTCAGACCTTTAGCGTAGGATTCTTTATTTCTGTCCTTTATCGATAACGTAATAAAGAAAAAGCAATAAAGAAAATAATAAAAATAAATCGTTAAATAACTTAGTTTATTCTGCCGTAAATAAATAATAAAAATATCGTTCTGCTAGTTAAGAATCCCTCGATAAGCGGCTATTAGATAAATTGCCGTCTGGAAGCTCTAGGGCAGAAGAGACTATTAAAACTGAATTATAGGAATACACGCTTACTTTGCTTATAAAGGATAATATCTAGAAGACGTCATAAGGCCCCTTCTAGCAAATCCTTCTATAAGGCAGAAGGAAGAGTCTCTAAAGGCAGCTAGAGATATACTCTCTGCTCTTTTAGACGGTCCCTTAAACCAGGGTTAAGAAATAAACGAAGCTTATGAAATATTGGAAAAACTAAAGGATATATATAAAGCAAAGAGATTCTAGGCCGACTATATCGTCCTGGCTTCTTTTTTTAACCTCTCGCCTTTAGAATTCCCTAATCTCGAAGCGTATTTATATAAAATATAAGAGAGACTGCTTATCTTAAATCAAAGAGGTATATCCTTTTCTGATAAGGTGGTCTTTGCTTAGAGTCTTAATAGTCTTAATAAGAGATACGAATCTATAATAGGGTAAATAACGTAAGCTCTCTATCGCGATATTACTAGTTATATACTAGGTAAATTAATAGCGGAATTAATAGACGCTTTACGAAAGGTCGATTACCTGTTAAATACCCTCCTTATATAAGGTTTAAAGTTGTAGAAAAATATAAAGAAACCCTAGAAGAAAACGAAGGGTTTATTCTATAAGAACTATAAGAAGCCTAGCTATACGCCGACTAACACTTATTTTCTTTATCCTAAAAATGCACATACGAACTAGGTAATAAAGGATAATTTAGTATTAAGGAAAAATACTCAGAATAGGATAAATAAATTCTAGTCCTTTTAAATGTATAAGGAACAGAAAGAAGGAGGAAATACGCGTCTTTCCTGATAAGAGAAGCGTATAATAAACCTCCTATTAAAGGCAAAGAAACAGCACGCCTTAGATATGTCTTTAGAAGAGGAAAACGACGAGTCTGCTACGGTTAATATGATTATAGGTTAATAGAATTAACCGCAGGATTAACCGCAGGATTAGTCGTAGGAAAAAGAAAAGGAAAAGGAATAGGAAGACGATAATAAAAACAAAGAGGCCGGCGTTATTTTTAAAGACGTCCTCCCTCCTCCGTTTCCTTTTCTAGACCGTCCGAAATCTTCTATAAAGGATCTAATAGACATAGATCAGGTATTTATTATCTCTTCCAAAAATAAAAATACTAATAATACTAACCTTAATATAGATTGGTTAGTAGAAAAGATTTAAATAATATAAGCAGAAAACAGTATTAAATTAGATCTAAATATCTATATGGATAGGTGGGCTATAGCGTATATTATTATATATGAAAGACTCTTTTCTATTTATAATACTAAAGAAAGAACTGTTTATTAGGGTTGGGTAAAGCGAATAAAGATATAAGGTAAAGGGGACTACGTGATAAAGTTCAGTGATACTGGAAAGCTTCTGCTTTTAAAAGAGTGCCTTTATATACCGGAAATAGCCTTAAATATTATTAGTCTCATTTATCTTAATAGTAAAGCTGGCAGTCTTACTAGAAATAAAAAGCTCTTATTATTTCATAATAAAGAGCCCCTCTTTCTTTATATAACGGCTCTGCTTTATAACGGTCTATACTAGGCTATAGCACGGGTATTATCGCACGGGGAGGCTAAGTCTTACAAAGTAAATACAATAAATACTAGGAAACAGCTATAAAAGGGTTTTGTACCTAAGAAATGGCTAGGAGACTTAACTAGAATAAAGAAGTTTTATAGATTTAAAGAACAGGTTTTACAGAAACTAAATCAACAAAGAAAGGGGTTGGGTAAACCTTAATAGAGAAATAATATAATAAAGAAACCTTAACCTCTTTAACCCTAAGAAGAGCTTTTTATAAATAAAGAGACTGTAATAACCGTCGAAGGACTACCTCTGCAACTGAAAGTACAACGCTATAGCATGACAGGATAGGTTATATTAACCCTGGTGCCTTGAAAAGTCATTATACTAATACTCTTTAAAAAGATCATAATATAACTAATAAAGGGTTAACTGAAATACAGAGCTATAACGCCTATAAACGAAGTAAGTCTATTACACTTACGAATAAAGATTCAGTTAATAAATATAAAGGCTTTTCCTATTTCGAAAAGGTTTATATAGATCTTTACGGACCGATCGAATCTCTTTGCTAGAATAAAAAGCGTTAGATTTTATTTATAGTAAACCGTTCTACCCGGTTTCGATAGGTAAAACTACTCCTAGATAAGTCTAAAACGACGGTAGTAACAGCTATAAAAGAGTAGAAAGCTTAGGTAGAAGATAATAATAATAATACTAAATATCACGTCTTTATTCGAGAAGTAGATACGGATAGTAGAAAAGAGTTCAATAAGACCTCTTTTTAACGTCTCTTTATAAGTGTAAAACATAATATAAAGCCACCGTACACTTATAAAGCTTAAGGCTGTATTAAAAGAGTTATAAGAACTATAATAGAAAAGGTTCGAGGTCTTCTTTTCTATTGAGGGTTGCCTAGATATCTTTAGGGTAAAGCTATTCTCTTAGCTCTTTATATATACAACAGATCACCTAAATCAGCTCTTAATTCTAAGAGTCCCTATAAGCTTTTATAAGGTTAGAAACCTAATATTAATAATATACGGGTTCAGGGTTCTATTATTTATTATATAAATAATAACCCGAATATAAAGAAACTAGATAGAAGGGCACTACGAGGCGCTTTAATAGGTTTTAATAACTATAACTATTATAAGCGGCTGGTTATAGGTTGATCGCACTAAGTAAGGCCGAATAATTATAGTAGCTAGAATTAAAGGAGAGGAAGAGAAAAGGTATAGGAAGGTGGGTGCAGAATCTGCTAAGTATATATAAGTCCGCCCTAAGGGCAGAGCGTGGTCCGAGCGTAGTACTCGCGCGCTAGTTAGTTATTCCGACTTCTACCGGATCTATATATAAGTGGGGTCAACCCATAACAGTACCCCCCCCCTTTCTTTCTCCTGGGTTAATTAAGAACGGAGCTAGATTTCCTAGAACGAAAATAAAGGAGGCGCGACCTGCTTATTAATACTCCCTACGTCCAGCTTAGGTGGTCCGTGCACTAAGGTAACGACGTGTTCGCGCCGATATATTCCTAAGATCGTATATCCCTTAGATCTCGCGATATGCTTACCTATAGTATTAAACACGCTACGTTATTCCTGCCTCTTTATTTATAGGCTACGTAATCGGATAGTTCCGAGGGTTTTAATCGATTTCCGCCCTTATAGTATTATAGTTTAAGCGTAGTTTTCCTATTTTTCCTAGTATAGTTATTTTTTCTTCCTATAAGCCTATAACCTTATTTTAGTAGTAAGCTTAATCCCCTAACCCGTACTAAGAACGGTCTGACTTCGTGCTAACTTATTACCGCGTCGCGTGTTTTTAGCTTTATCGGAATTTTTATTTATTAGCGCCCTTAACTCTCGACTTCGTTTTAATTAATAACGCCTTTAATATAAATACCCTTATTCTTCAGTTATTCGCGGCTAATACGCTAAGGCTAACTTCGGAGTCGTAGATAGCTTCTCCTTATCGTAGTAACCGTTATGCCCGCGAGGGTAAGTAAGTGTCCCCCCCCCCCCCCCCGGTAATAAGGTCGCCGCGCCTATCTCCCCCGCTAATAACGAGTTTAAGCGTGGAGCTTCTATAAAGGATATAGCCGGTTAGGCCCTCGCTATAATAGTGGATTTAAGTAAGCGTCCTAATAATAATAATATACGTATTAATTCGGTATACTCCGCCACGGGTATCCTACTAACTCTTTAGTAATAAATAACTCCCTCTAAGCGCTAGTAAGGACCCTATAACCCCCTTAGTCGGCCCCGGAAGGTTATATATCGCCCTTATAGTAGTCGAGTTACTAGTATAAAATTTAAGCAGATATATTATTATTAATCCGGGCCAGGAGCTACCTAATATAGTACTAAGTGCTATAAGTATTCGGTTAGAATATATAGTTATAGCCCTATAAGTTATCCGCGACTTTTTATATAACTCGCTATATTAATACTATACTCCCTATAGCTCCCTCCTGGCGCTATAGAATTTATTCCCCTTATAATTAAGGCAGGAAAGGCCTATAAGGCCGCTCTTAACGATATAGATATAAGTATAGCCCTACTTACCTCGCGATTTACTTATTAATTCGCGTATAGCTTAAGGAGGCCTGGGTTATAGTATAAGGCGATTACTATACCGTTATAGGTAAAGAGGATCCCGATAATACCGTTACCCCCGCTAAGAACGCTAGTGGCGATAAGGAAATCCGCTAGGAGCTCGCGGCGTTATAGCACGAGACCGTGGCGTAGACGGAACTGCTTCGTGGTATCCTGGCCGCTCTCCGGTAAAGGGCGCCTCCGCGGCTACGGGCGGTAGTAATAGTAATAAAGCTACTAACTAAAATCAGCTCGAGGAGTATTTATACTTGGCCTAGAGGGTGGAGGGGGGGCCGGCGAATACCCCCCTATTAAATGAGGAATATCGACTCACTTTTAAGAACGTACCGCGGGTTTCCTACGACCTTATATTCTTTTTATAGTATGATCGCTAAGAGGTCCGTTATAAATATCCGCTATCCCGTATCGGTCCTCGAAAACGTCTAGTACTTAAGTATCTTATATAGCTTCTAGAGATTCCTAAGTAGGCTTTACGTAACCCGCCTAGTATACTAGGACTTCATGTTATATTCTATAACCTCGCCGCTTACTCCTCGCGTATAGGATCTCTTTTACTTCTTACTCTTCGCTATTATAAAGCGCGTCCTGAATTAGTTCGGGTTACGGGTTAGTTACGACTTAGCCGGGGAGGGGGTCGCGGCTAGCTCGCTTTAGTATATTAACGTGGAAGCGGGGATATATACCGGAGGGTATATCTAGTTTAATAATATAAGGGTTAATTACTTTTATTACCTAGTACTTCTAATATAGCCAGCTTAGCTTTTTTTAAAGGTTTAGGCGTGGAGTAGTTAGCTATAGATAGCTAGGTAAGGTCTCCTACTTTAAAGCGTTCCGCTAAGAGTCGCCGCTTATTCGCGGTTTCTTTATTTTATAGTTACTTTAAGGCTATAGTAGCCTATATAAACTCTATAGCCCCTTATAGGTAACTTAGTAGATTATAAGCGGCGGCTTTTTTGGGTATATAGGTAAAGGGTTATAGACTTAGATAGGGTCGATATAAAACCCGTGTTCTAGGAAAAAAGGGCTAAGCTGGGTCGTTAAGCTTTTCCTGCTATTAAATAATAACTACGCGGCGGGTAATAGGTAACCCTAGTCGTCCTAGGAATAGTATACGAAGGCGCGGAGGTAGCCCTAGATATCTTAGTTAAGTTTCTCGGGTCCTTTATCGGTCTAAGGGTAATAAGCTATACTAAGTCGTTACTTAATCCTTACGAGTTTATAGAAGTATCGCTAAAACCTTTTAGTCTAGTTTAAACCTTAGTCGCTAATAATTAAGAGGGGTATACCGTGGAACCTAAAATAATAGTTTAAAAAGCGTTCCGCGTAGGCCTCCGCTTTTATTATTTTTATCGCTGCTAATATTATTAACTTTATTAGCCGGTCCATGATTACCTATAAGTACCGCGCCCTATCCTTACTAGTAGGCGGTAAGTCCGTTATAAAATCTATCGCGAGGTAGTTACGGATTCGCTCCTATATAGGTGGTGGTTTTAGTAATCCGCGCTTTGCGTTCCGCTACTAGTTACTCCCGTTATACGGATTATAGTTATAGATAAACTTCCGTATATCCTTATTTATACCGGGCTAGAAGAACTATTAGGCTATTATAGCGATTATATTCTCCTTACCCGGGTAGTAATTAATAGTAGAGTCGTGGATCGCCTATACTAAGCGTCCTTTTAGCGGCGAGTCCTCTCCGGAGCTTAGAACCTAGAGACGATCTTAGAAGGTTATATATCCCGCGGGGTTAAGAGAATATTCCGCGATCTATAGCTATAGTCCTAGGGATAGGGTAAAGCTATAAGCTCTTATAGTAATTACGGTAAGGACCTCTTAATACTAAAGGTCGGTCGCTAAGGTTTTATCCTAAAGTCGTTAAAGGTCTTTATTTACTTCGAATATACGCTTAACGGATATCCTCTATATTATCGGTTCGGTAATTATTTTTAGGATCGCGGAGTCGGGTATTAGTTAGATTACCCGCCCTTATTCCCGGGTATCTAAACTATCCTTCGGGGCGTCCTATTCGCGATAGGAGAGTATATCCGCTACGAAGTTCTTAGTACCTTACCGGTACTTTAGTATAAAGTTAAAGTAGGCTAGTTTATTAGCCTAGCGGCTTTATCTTTCGGTAAGCGACCGTTTAGTTATAAAGTACTTAAGAGCCTTATAGTCTAATAGTATTATAAATTATTCGTAGCTAGTTAGTTCTGCCTTCTAGGCGATTATATAGCTTATAATCGTTAATATCTCCTTATTATAAATAGGGTAGTTATACACTATTAGAGTAGGCTTACGCAAGTAATATACGACCACGCAGCGATATCCCTATTTATTAACCTAGAATAGGATACTACCTAACGTATAACCTAAATAGTTAGTGTCTAATATAGTCTTACGATCCGGGTTCTATAACTATAAAATGGATTCTATTTAGAAGAGTCGTTTTAGCCCCTTAAAGGCGGTGTTTTTCTCGGCTCCTTACCTAAAAAGCCGGTCCTTTTTTATTGGTGCCGAGAGGGGGGCCGTGATACCTATAAAGTTATGGATAAATATCCGGTAATAGTTCGCGAATCCTAAGAAACTTTATACTCCCTTTATAGAGGTAGGGGCCTCCTAGTCACGGATAGCCTTTAACTTCTCGGGGTTATAAGATACTTCTTTATCTATTATAATAATAAAGCTTAGATATTTTATTATTATCACGCTAAACTCGTACTTAGCCGGGTCTAGGTTTAGGCCGGTATTTACGAGCCTATATAATACTACCCGGACCTTCGCTTTATAGTCCTTATAAGATCCACTAAACTAAATTAGGACGTTATCGATATATATAGTAATAAAGTCGTTAAGGAACTCCTATAGCGTTTAGTTAATATAGCGTTAGAAGGTAGCGGGTATACCGCTTAGTCTAAAAGGGTATACTAGCTACTTAAAAAGACCAAAGCGCGTCCTAAAGGCTATTTTATTCTTATATCCGGGAGCTATACGGGTCTTATAGAAGGTAGCGACTATATCGAGCTTTATAAACCACTTAGCGCTAGCTAGGTTATATAGGATTTTAGTGATTAGGGGGAGGGGGTAACGATCTTACTAGGTAATCGTGTTTAAGGCTCTATAGTTATAATAAAAGCGTAACCCGCCCCCTAGCTTCTTTACGAATAGGACCGGCGTAGCCGCTACTAAGCTACTAGCTTAAATAAATCCCTTATCTATTAGGTCGTTAAGCGTCTTCCGGACCACTAGTAACTCTTTCTTTAATATACTGTAAAAGGGCCTTTATAGTAGGGCAGGCTTAAGTTTATCAGGACCTTATTTTAGGGTGATTTTATAGTCGACGCCTAGTCGGTAAGGGGGTAAGTCGTTAGCCTTATCGGGTATAAAGAGGTCGCCGAACTCTTATAGTATATTTATAGGGATATAGTCCCGAGGGTCCGCTAGTTCCTTTTTACGGAGGGCCTTATCAATATCCTATATACTAACGGCACGGATTAAAGTATCGAACTCGTCTCTTTCTTTTCCCTTTAACCCCTTTCTTATCCGTCGTATTATAGCCGTAAACACCGATCCCGAGACTAGCCTAGCCTCGCGGATAGCTCGTATATAAGCTAGTTCTTCCTTACCTACTAGTCGTAGGTTAATATCGGCGACTCCGTGGTATAACCTACGGTTCTTCGTGTAATATATAACGTTATTATATTCTTGCCACGGCTTCCCTAGGAATATATCCTAATCTAGTCCTTTTACTATATAGGCAAAGACTTATTATATATAGCCGCTAATCTCTAGCTTAAACGCGGCGATCCTGGCGTTAGTAGCCGGCTTAGATATATGTAAGAATCCTCTTAGTAATCGTTTTCTTTTATCGACTAATAGTAACTAAAGCCTTTAGGTAAAGTATTCGTTTATAATGGTATAATAGTTATAACCCGGATCTATAAGAGTATATATATATCTTTTATTTACTTATATTAATATTATAGCTAAGTCGCCGCTAGCTAGGTATTTAAACGCCTCCTACTCCTGCTATAGAGCGGCTATCGGCTTTAACGCCTATTTTCGCGTTAAAGCTATTCTTTTCTCGACTCTTTATTATCCGAACCATCTAAACTTATAACGATATCGCTATCCTCGGCCTAAACCTTTGCTACACGGGCGCCCTTAGCCTTTAAGCCCTTATCCCGGGACTTATAGTTTATACGGATATATCCCTTTTTCCTATAACCTTAGTACTCCCGGTTATCGCGAGGTCGGTCTATAATTATATTAGGCCGGACCTAATTAATCCCGCTTATCGTAATATCTTTATTAGCGTCGGTCTCTTAATTCTACGCTTAGTTCGGTATATAGGTATTCCGACTAATTAGGCGTAGACCCTTTAGCTTCTAGGCGATACTCTAGACCTTAATAGCCTAGCTTATATAATTATAGGGTAACTTCGCGGTGATTAAGGCGCTATATAGTTTCTGGCTTAGGGCTCCTTTTAGAAAAGTGATCTTCGCCGAGTTAGCCTACTCGCTACCGCCTACTTAGGTAATCTGTTTCTCGAATTTCGGTAAGAACTACGAGAAGGTTTATTCCTTATATTACCTAAGGGAATATAGCGCGAAGGCCGCGTAAGGTTATTCGTTCTAGTCCTTATATATACGGTCTAGGTAGGTACGGAACGATTCTAGGTCGCGGCTACCTCCTGGCCCCCCCGCGGCGTAAAAGACTAATACCACTTACTATATACTCCCTTCTAGGTATAAGTTTATATAATACTATATTTCGGCTTAGTTATTAAATAAGTATTTATCTAGCTAAAGCTTATCGCGTATCTGCTACGACTAGGTAGTATACTCCGTTCGCCTTCTACTAGACTTCGCGGGGTATAGTAAAGGTTTAGTATATAATAGATATAGCTCCTAGGGAACTTCGATTTAGGGGGGAGTAAAGGTCGCCGGGGTAAGATGGCCTGCTACCGATTCTATAGGAGTATTTATGGGGGCTCCCTTTAAGGGGGGCGCGAGGTTAAGAGTAGGTTATTACGGGGCCTAGGCGTTCGCGAGGCCGTTCGTAAATCGTTAACGCAGCTCTTATTATTAAGCTATCTATTTCTATAAGGGACTAAGCGTCGTGTTAATAGCTTCGGTGATCCTTCTATCCGTCTACTTAGCTAGCTCGGCGGGGTTTATAGGACCGCCGCCGCCTAACGGCGCGTTTACATCTAATTCTATACTAACATAGCGCGTAGGGTTCGCTAAATTCTAGCTATATAAGCGGCTAGTTATAGGTTAATCGTACTAAGTAAGGCCGAATATATTAGCTAGAATCACGGAAAGGAAAGGAAAAGGTCTATAAAGAAGTACAGGATTTACTAGGTTTATACGAATCCGCGGTAAGGGCAGCGCGAGGTCTAAGCGTCGGATCTGCGTGCTAATTAGCCGTTACGGCCTTATACCGGAACTATACTTTCGGGGGGTTAACCCGTGATAATAGTGGCTCTAAGCCCTTCTAAGAACACTTAAGACTATTTCTTTAAGGAGATATCTAAAGATATTATACTTAAAGACTGAGGTGAAATAAATACCTTTCTAGGCTATATAATAAATATAAATAAAGAAAATAAGACTCTTTCTATAAGTTAGTTTCGTTATACTAATAAGATACTTAAAAGGTATAATGAACGAAGTCTAAAAAGGGTTAATACCACTTATATACATAAGAAGGTCCTAGTACTAAATCCTAAATAAGCAATGCCTTATAATATTAATAAATACTAATAGGAAATCGGGGTTTTATTATATCTTTTTAATGAATTGGGCTATAAGTAGTAGGCTGTACGCGCGGAAGAGAGGAAAATTAAGCAAATAGCTGTTGAATTCGTAGATCCGTAGGATTAATGCTTGTTAAGTAAACGCGTAGTTATATATAAAGAACTGACTTCTGGGATTCCTTCCTGGATCCGGGGCTGGTAAAAGACCCTGAAATATTGGGTGGCGACTGTTACGTCAACAGCCTATGGGACGGTTACCAGGCCATGTTATTAGCTTAAGTAATAACCAAGATATCGATTTTACGATTCCTAGTGTATTTATATAATATATATTATAAGCCAAGTGTATATACACGTATAATACGTATAGTATTATAGTATAGGTTAAGCTGTTTATAAAGTAGACGTCTAGTTATATAGCTAAAACTATATACTGTTTATTTTGACTTAGATATTATACTTATGATTATTATGAGTATTACTTATTATAAGTATACTGTCAACATATCTAACCTTACATTCAGGACCAGATATAACCTACGCAGTGAACTAGTATTCTCGCTATATAAGTAATCCCTCGTAAGACTACTTCAGTACGTTAAATTGAATCTAGGCTTATATAAATACATATCCTAATATCGGTCTTTTATACAACTATTATAAAGAAGACCTTGGTATTTACGGTTATTCTGATGCCAGCCTTTCAGAGATAATCGAAGATAGAACTTCGACTTCATAATACATTTACTGCGTGGGAGTAAATAACCCCGTTAGTTAGAGCTTAACTAAACAAAAAGTCGTTGCTTTATTAATAACAGAGGCCAAATATATAGCTCTTATAGACGTGTTTAAAGCCGCAATCTATCTTTATAATCTATATAAAGATACACTATAGTATCGAGGCCTAGATTCTAATATAAGAGGCAATAATCATAATAATAATAATAATAATAATAATAATAATAATAATAATAATAATAATAATAATAATAATAATAATAATAATAATAATAATAATAATAATTATAATAATAATAATAATAATAATAATAATAATAATAATAATAATAATAATAATAATAATAATAATAATAATAATAATTATAATAATAATAATAATAATAATAATAATAATAATAATAATAATAATTATAATAATAATAATAATAATAATTATAATAATAATAATAATAATAATAATACTAATAATAATAATAATAATAATAATAATAATAATAATAATAATAATAGTAATAATAATAATAATAATAATAAAACTCTCGAGATTCCTACTATCTTAATAGATACTAAGAGTGTAAAGAAGCTCGCTAAAAACACTTAATTTTATAAATAAGTAAAGCATATCGATAGGCAGTATCACTACTATACGTAATAGCTATATAATAATAACATAAAAATCGTATATATAAATACGAAACTCAATATAGCTAATATAATAACCAAACGTTTAGTAAAAGAGACTTATAATACTCTTTATGGTTATATTAACCTGGGTTATAAGGGTAATATATTGCCTAAGTACGATTTACTACCTTATAATAATATTAAAGTAATAAAATACTAGGTACCTTTATAGTATAGTGGTAGTATACCTGGCACTCGGTCGAGGTGACGGGGTCGGTTCGAATCCGGCTAGAGGCGTATGCAAAAGAGGAACCCCTTTTCCTTTTTTACTCTACTCGGATTCTATTCTAGGGGGCCCTTATCTGCCTTCGTATATACGATAAGGGTTAAACAGGGGGCCCGTTAGACCCACCTTCCGCCCGGTTTCGCTAATTATTAATAGACCCTACGGGGGAGTTAGTCGCCCTATTATAGAAAAAATAAGAAGACGGTATCGTGCTATCCCTAAGCGCGTAAGTAAAATACGCGGCGTCTCTTCCACGATACAAAGGCAGCCTCTTACGCTATTGTATAAGCGTTCTACATAGGCATATAGCGTGCGTTAGCTCTGCTTATAGCTATAGAAAGAGTAAGAGAAGCTTAGGAGCTTTAAACCCTAGGAAGCGTATATATAAGTCGCCCGAAAGTGGGCCTATAGGGGTTAGCCCTAGGGTATATAGAAGGCGTATAAAAACTAATTATACGCGCGCCGTTAATTAAGTATATAGTCGGCTTTAAAGTCGCTATAGGCAAAAAAGGTTATAGACTTCCTATTATAGGAGCCACGAGTTTCGTACTAGTAGTGAGTTAGTAACGGGAGCGCTATAGTACCTGTATAAGGCACTAATCCTAAAAAAGAAGCGGGGAGTATAGGGGTTTTTATCTAAGTCTTATACTAGTTCCCTAAGTCTTATACTATGGTTTTCCCCCTTAAAGATATTAGAGAAAGACTATATATAACGGTTACCGGCATATATTTTATACCTGTTTAAGTACTTATCCACTATAAGTGGGTCAGTGTGGAGCTAATCAGACCCCTATAAACAAGGCAAGTATAAAGTGGTACGTTCCTTCTTAGACTCCTTCCTCTTTATTATATACTTACGTGATATAATACAGATCTAGACGCGGGTTCTTATTGGTCTAAGGAGCCTAGACGCGACTCCCGATTAGTTTCTTCGGAACCTAGTAGAGACAGTATATACAGCAGCCAGGGGCCCTTATTAGCTAGCAGGGGCTGTAAAAGTATTCGAAAATAGCGTATCTTAGCGCTGTTTTAGTTAGGTACGTACTATATAACCCCTGTGTTATTGTGTTTAAGATATATTCGCGGTTTACCCTTTTAGGAAATTCGAGAAGGTTTAAGAAACATACCTTTCTAACAGGACCTATATTATATATATAACGTATAACGTTTAGCGTATTGTGAAGTAGGATACTAATATCCTATATCCGATTCTAATCGCCAGTCAGCACTATATTCGAATAGTAATAATACCAGCCAAAATAACTATCCGGTCCCCGAGCAGTCCCAAAAACAAAACAAGGACGAGGGGCAAGGACGATATGCGTCAATGCCACGTTATTAAGGAGCTACAAAGTGGACTGATGGGATACTTGGTCCCCCTCGCTTTGTATATTCAAAGACCTGTATGTACGTAGAAAATGCCCTGCTTTTGATATACCACTTGTACTCTATCCGCTTATTATCCTGATGCTATTAGTTGATTTGGATCCGTAAGTATAACACATATAATTAAACGGGGGTTAGGGTGTACCTAAAGTGCATTACTTACCCTAGGGAACTATAGTCAGAATTCTGGCTCCTAGCTACTTAGGTAGGATAAGGATAGCGGAGTAAGAATAATAAATAAGTAAATAAATAGATTTAATCTTGTCTTTACCTATCTATAATCCTATACTATATATACTAAGACTCTAAGTATAGACTCTAATTTTCTAAAAATATTAAGCGATAATACTACTTAGTATCTCTTCCCTAAAAGGGATAGGCATTTTAAAAATACTAAAATTATATTATATAATAATGCTGCTTATATAAAGAATTTACGCCCTCTATAAAGAAGCCCTAGCGTAAAGCCGTATTTATTTTTTAAAAAATACTATATCTATATCTCTAAACTATAGCCGGAATAACCGAGTAGTATACTCTAAATAACAGGCCTCTAATTATAGCCCTAGCATTAATTAGTTTCGGATCTAGTCAGCCCCGGAACATATATATAAATCAAGCAATGATTTTCCGGTTCTGCCGAGTCTCTTGTTATTTAGCTTCTTTTTATTGTGTTATTATATTATCGAAGTATCTCGGTAACGTCAGGTTCAATTCCGTTATCTGTCTCAAGTTCCGAAACCTCACTTGTGTCATCCAGCCTACGCTTTTTTGATTCGCCGATTGCAGTTGGCAAGGCCTGATATTGGCTGGGCGAGATTCGACAACATCTCAATGCCTGAGGTAACAGGTTCTCGAGATTTGGGATCCTGCTTTTGAATCTGAAAATTGCTGTCGCTTATTGATCGTGGGAAGACATGCTGGTGTCTCGTCATCGGGAATACATACAGAGCGGAGGCCAATTTGGGAAGGATCGAGCGGTGGTGGGGTAAGCTCCTCCATTTCCGGCCGTGCTGGCTCAGCGAGAGAGCTCCGAGTAAAGTCATCCAGGGATACGTTTTGCTTATCCTGACTGGGAAACGTGCGGATAATAGCCATCTCAACATCGCGTTTCTTGCCTTCGATTTCGGCTTTTCGCCTCGCCAAAGTGGCGACTTGGGCCTCATCGGTGGCGAGGATGTTCCTGTGAGAACCGAGCAGTTGTTCGAGCTCTTCGATGAGAGTCATTCGAGCCTTGATTGACTCCATTACCGCACCCTCAGCGGTTGCCAGGCTTCGTATGAGACCATTCAGTCGTGCGGCGTAGACAGGAGCGGATGATAATGAAGGACCATCTCCTTGAAGACTCGCCCAGTCATTATCTGCAGTGTACGTACTTGACTTCGAAGGCAGGCGGGTTGTTTCGACAGCACAATACAACGTCAGAAGGCGCGACAGCTCTGGTGGGATAGAGCCGGTGTTAGGCCCGAAAGCCCCGTTACTTCCCGCTTTGGATTTTTCCACTTCTGTGTGAGTTGTTAGTATAAGGCCAGGCGTCACTGGGGTACTAGGCACATCGAGAAGACGAGGACGCAAACCTCTTAGCCTTGCTTCGATGGCTCCCTGGGTTACTGGGTCAAATATGGACCGGTCAGCCCAAACGTCAACGACCCGTCTGAGCTTTGTCTGGATATCAGGAGGAGCTCCCTTATAAGCGACGGCTAGAGCTTCGGCGATGACGGGCGAAAAGGCTATTACAAAATCTTGCCTGTGTCGTGCCTTGGATTGTTGGGTAACCTCTATGGAAGCCAAGAGCGTGAGTATTTGGCGTCCAGTGGACAGTTAGGTGACTAAAGAAGGCAATTACCATTAGCGAGGTAAACCAAGCTTAAACGCTTGGTGCTTGAGGAATCTCTCAATCTCTGGAGCCAAATATGGGCCGTGCGTTCAGCATGTCGCCTGGGACAGTTAGCACGTCACACATTTGACATTTGCAGCATCGCGAGAGACGGACTCGCGCATGGGATGGCTTATACCTATGGAACATAATCCATTGAGCTGCCGTCGCAATGCTGTCGTGGCTGTCGTTGAGAGACGAGAGCCTGGCTAAAACAGAATCGTCGCTGAAGGCCATATCGCCCTTGAGTGTCTGTCGTTAGCGCCTTTGCCCTACTTGTTTGAAATTGAGACTGTGCTAATAGGCGCGAAAGGTTCTGGGCAAGAACAAAGGATGTGACTACGCAGGTCGAGTAGGGGTCGGGGACAGCACGTTTTTAGGCACGTACCGTAAAAACTCACAAAATTCGACTTTGAGCTAACGACTTGGCGCCCCATTTTACCCTATCTTTCAGGAATTTTAGCCAATGTACGATGGTCCTTTTCATGGGGGATATGACCTGACGTAACTCATAGCGCGGTGTGATTAGTAAACGTCTAGATTAAATTACTAGGACCAGTGCTAACGTGGTTTAGCTTAAAGTCGGATTTTATAGAGTACCGGTATTTATACGCCCCCGGTTCACTATTTATTGTCCACTCAACCCCAAATAAGAAGGTAACGCGAGCGCGTGGTTAAGTAAGATCTTGGCTATAAATATTATATACCGTATAAACTCACTAAATTAGAATATCGCGCTATCCCCTTTTGCTCCAGTATCCACTTCCCCAGGTAGCCTAAAACAAACGTCGCCTATACTTCGTATATCGCTACCTTATCGATAAGCCTCTATTCCTATAACCTCTGTTTTTCACTACGATAAATATAGTTAAATAGACTCCTTTGATATTAAGGCTGAAAATACCTTGCAGAGCTACTCTCGTTTATTAGAGACTTTCGGGGCTATAGAGCGCCAAGTCGTTAGTATGCAGTAGCGCGATATTCTAATTTAGTAAGTTTATACGGTACCTATACACCTTAGAGTAGGTAATCAGGATTACATAATATATAACAAGGTTATATAACTAGGGCATCAGGATTACGTGATATATAATAAGGTACCTAGCATAAGGATATTATATATTCTTAATACCTTAGGGTTAATAAATATAGAGGCAGAAACAGTAGTGATTTAGTGGCTTAAGACAGAGTACCACTATTTGCAAGCGGCCTGTCTACTATTTGCAAGCGTCCTAAACCTAATTAGGAAGGTTACGCGAGCCCGCGCAGTAGTCTGTATACGCCACGATCTTGGCTGCAGATGTCCCGTACAGATATATCACATCACGATAAACGTTTTATATATATAAGATAGCCGTTAATCACTATAACTTATACTTAATGCCCTACGCTATTAAATCGTAGCTGTTCTGACCTGTTTTCCATTATGTCAAAGTACCCTAAATTGTATTATGTCCTTAAGGTAGGAAAAGGAGGTGGAAAAGTGGTAGAAAAAGAGGTAGAAAAAGAGGTGGAAAAAGGAGGTGAAATTTTTTTAAGGTAACACGTAGTAGTGGGTGGTTACGTAACCTTATCTATTACATAGATAAGATCTTATCTACCTATTATATAGATACGGTCTTATCTATTATATAGATAAGGTTATATAATCACCCACCACT